>NC_056002.1:74083938-74683938 GCF_018446385.1 Zingiber officinale
CCGATCGCAGTCAGGGTTCGTATTTTACATTAATGGTGGTGCTGTCAGCTGGAAGAGTTCGAAGCAGGACACAGTAGCTGATTCTACAACAGAGGCCGAGTACATTGCTGTATCAGAGGCAGCAAAGGAGGCAGTTTGGATCTGCAAGTTCATCACTGAACTTGGGGTGGTTCCTAGCATTGCTGACCCCATTGAGCTCTATTATCACAACAATGGAGCTATAGCACAGGCGAAGGAACCTCGCTCACACCAGCGAACCAAACACATACTACGGCGCTTCCATCTCATTCGAGAGATCATCGAGAGAGGAGATGTGAAGATTTGCAGAGTACCTACAGAGGCTAACATCGCAGATCTCTTAACCATGGCTTTGGCACAGAGGAAGCATGATGGTCACACTAGGTCATTGGGGCTTAGAGCCTACACTGATTGGCACTAGTGCTAGTGGGAGATTGTTAGCTAGAGCCCTAGAGCCAATCATATGATGATTGTATTTTGGACTTGTTGTATCATATTCTATATAAATAAAGGCATTTGATTTTTGGTTATTATACTTACTTGTATTGGTGCCAAATAAACTAAGTATAATAACATCCTTGAGTAGAAGGTTCTTACCTATATCAATCGATTGGTTGAATCGATAGTGAGGTGATATAGGGAACACTACTCTTAATCTCTTAATCATCCTAGTCGAGTTTTAACATTCAGGGGCAATGTTAATGCAATAAGACTAGCATGTAGGTCAACTTGATGACTTGATCTCACAAGTCATGGATATAGAGATATCAAGTTGACACATGGGTATGCATTAGAGAATGTTTACTGAATGACACACCATGAGAAAGTATCATGGATCGTTATATGAGTGTCATATACTTTCTCATGTGGCTATTAGTATGACTACTAGTCCTTAGACCTAAAGTCACCATAGTTCCCTACATAAGGAGTTATGTACTTTGGTTTCGTTAAACGTCACCCGTAACTGGGTGGACTATAAAAGCGATTACTGGGTATGTAACGAATTATGCAGAGGGATGTGAGTGATGTAGATGGGATCTATCCCTCCTATATGACAGGAGCGACATTGATATTCTTGATAGAGTGAGACCACGAAGTGCATGGCTATGCTCAAATGAGTCAATATAGGATATTGAGCTCATTTGATTTAGTGAGTCTACTTGGAGTTCAAGATTTAGATTGATTAGAGGATGATACAGTCTATGCCTCATATTGATCAATCTAGATGTCTAGGATAGAAGGACACTTGTCATATATTGTGAGGAGTCACAATTAGTAGTCACAAGGTGATGTTGGATCTCAACATTCTTGTAACATTGGGTAGTAATGATGTGTTGCTAGATACCGCTCATTACTTATGCTCCTAAATTGGTTTAGGGGCATTCCCAACGTTACAAGAACCTATAGGGTCACACACTAAGGACAATTAGATGGAGATTAGGTTCATATGATGAACCAAGAGGATTAGATTCATTTGATGAATCAAATTGGATTAAGAGTAATCCAAATTGGGCTAATTGAGTTGGACTCAAGTTGATTCATGTATTCAATGAGTCTAATTTAGATTATGACTCATTAAAGCAACTTAATTTAATGAATTAGATTCATTATATTAAGTTGGCTTGAATTAAATGGTTAGATTAGATCAACCATGGAAGAGATTTGGTCAAGTTTGACTTGACTTGAGAGGAAGAGGAAGAGTCAAGTTTGACTTGACTAATTGCCACATCATAAGTGAGATGGTAAGATGTGGACCAATGATGATGCTCCACATCATCATGGTGTGCCACCTCATGGAGGTTACAAGCATCCTTTCCCATTAATGTGGCCAGCCACATTAAATGAGTGGGAGTTACTCAAGTGGCCGGCCACACAAGAGGATGAATGGGAATAAATTTTCATTCAAGACTCATTCACTCCATCTTCTTCCTCTAGCTTTCCCTCTCCCTCTCCTCCTCAACTTGGCCGAACCACACAAGGTGCTAGCACACCCTTTTTGTGTGGTTTTTCTCCACCTACGTGTCCGTGTGGATACTTCTAGACGGGTATCTATTTTGATACTCTCGAGATCCGGCACCGTTTGGACGAGCGGGAACGTGAAGGGCTTCGCTTCAAAGGTATAACCTTTTCTTTTGAAGATCTAAGTAGAAACTCGTATTCATATGTTTTCAAACTTTTTCTTTGCACGGATCCGTTGGCTAGGGGCTTTCAGGGTTTCCGTGACGCGAAAAAGCGGTTTTCACGGCCCGAAAAACCCAACAGTGGTATCAGAGCCACGTGCAAAGACGAATACGAGTTTATTTTGTGTTTTATGAAAACTTTTTAGTTCTGTAATATTCTGTAAATTTATGTTTTTTATAGTTTTTATGGGTATTTTTCTCGTAGAAGCGAAGCACAAGTGTTTCGATACTTGTAGGCTTCGACTACCAAGAAGAATTTTCCAAAACGGCCAAGTTTCGCCCCAAAACTTTTTGGGACAGCGGGCTAAGGCGCTGTTAGATCGCAATGAAACCCTCGCGATGGTTAGATCGCGGGTAGGGGCGCTGCCCCTGGCCCCGCTAGGGGATTCGTTCCGCGATTGCGCCCGAAAACCGCTAATCTTGTTAGCTAGAGCCCTAAAGCCAATCATATGATGATTGTATTTTGGACTTGTTGTATCATATTCTATATAAATAAAGTCATTTGGTTTTTGGTTATTATACTTACTTGTATTGGTGCCAAATAAACTAAGTATAATAACTTCCTTGAGTAGAAGGTTCTTACCTATATCAATCGATTAGTTGAATCGATAGTGAGATGATATAGGGAACACTACTCTTAATCATTCCTAGTCGAGTATTAACATTCAGGGACAATGTTAATGCAATAAGACTAGCATGTAGGTCAACTCGATGACTTGATCTCATAAGTCATGGATATAGAGATATCAATTTGACACATGAGTATGCATTAGAGAATGTATACTGAATGACCCGCCATGAGATAGTATCATGGATCGTTATATGAGTGTCATATACTTTCTCATGTGGCTATTAGTATGACTACTAGTCCTTAGACCTGAAGTTACCATAGTTCCCTACATAAGGAGTTATATACTTTGGTTTCGTCAAACGTCATCCGTAACTGGGTGGACTATAAAGGCGATTACTGGTATGTAATAAATTATGCAGAGGGATGTGAGTGATGTAGATGGGATCTATCCCTCCTATATGACGGGAGCGACATCGATATTCTCGATAGAGTGAGACCACGAAGTGCATGGTCATGCCCAAATGAGTCAATATAGGATATTGAGCTTATTTGATTTAGTGAGTCTACTTGGAGTTCAAGATTTAGATTGATTAGAGGATGACACGGTCTATGCCTCATATTGATCAATCTAGATGTCTAGGATAGAAGGATACTTGTCATATATTGTGAGGAGTCACAATTAGTAGTCACAAGGTGATGTTGGATCTCAACATTCTTGTAACATTGGGTAGTAATGATGTGTTGCTATATACCGCTCATTACTTATGCTCCTAAATGGGTTTAGGGGCATTTCCAACGTTATAAGAACCTATAGGGTCACACACTAAGGACAATTAGATGGAGATTAGGTTCATATGATGAACCAAGAGGATTAGATTCATTTGATGAATCAAATTGGATTAAGAGTAATCCAAATTGGGCTAATTGAGTTGGACTCAAGTTGATTCATGTATTCAATGAGTCTAATTTAGATTATGACTCATTAAATCAACTTAATTTAATGAATTAGATTCATTATATTAAGTTGGCTTGAATCAAATGGTAGATTAGATCAACCATGGAAGAGATTTGGTCAAGTTTGACTTGACTTGAGAGGAAGAGGAAGAGTCAAGTTTGACTTGACTAATTACCACATCATAAGTGAGATGGCAAGATGTGGACCAATGATGATGCTCCACATCATCATGGTGTGCCACCTCATGAAGGTTACAAGCCTCCTTTCCCATTAATGTGGCCGGCCACATTAAATGAGTGGGAGTTACTCAAGTGGCCGGCCACACAAGAGGATGAATTGGAATGAATTTTCATTCAAGACTCATTCACTCCATCTTCTTCCTCTAGCTCTCCCTCTCCCTCTCCTCCTCAACTTGGCCGAACCACACAAGGTGCTAGCACACCCTTTTTGTGTGGTTTTTCTCCACCTACGTGTCCGTATGGATACTTCTAGAGGGGTATCTATTTTGATACTCTCGAGATCCGGCACCGTTTGGACGAGCGGGAACGCGAAGGGCTTCGCTTCAAAGGTATAACATTTTCTTTTGTAGATCTAAGTGTAGATCTAGGTAGAAACTCGTATTCGTATGTTTTCAAACTTTTTCTTTGCACGGATCTGTTGGCTAGAGGCTTTCGGGGTTTCCGCGACGTGAAAAAGCGGTTTTCGTGGCCCGAAAAATCCAACAAATCTCATAGCCTCAAACTCCTTCATGCCAATATATGAATGAGGATTCCCTTCATTCTCCTCCTTTTCTAGAGGGAAAACTCTCTCTTAGGTAATGAAGGCCTAACTTAAACCCTACATTCTCCCCCTATTGGCATACATCAACAACTCTCCTCCTGAAGAGTTACCCAATGTTGTTCACAACTTCACTCATTGTTCATAACATAATAACGAAGGTCCCATACCCTTCATTATTTGTAATGCTCATCCTTGAGCATATACCACTTGGTATAGTCACACACGAAAAAGAAAGTCCTATACCCTTCAGTTTCATCAAATGCTCATCCTTGAGCATATACTACTTGAACAATGAAGATATCCACTCTCCATTATATTTAAATGCCCAACCTTGAGCATTTTCACGAAAGAAGGTGTTCACCTTCCAAGGTATATGAAAAATAGATTTTCATGTCCTTAAATAGTAACTCCCCCTAAAGACATGCCCGTAATTTCTGTCATTGCACCAATAATGACTTGGAATTCCTAAATCTTTAGGAAACATAAATTTAGAAGTTTTGAGGTTCAAAAATTCAATATTGAAACCAAACCTAAACCTAAACCTTAACCTCTACTTAGTCTTCCTCAACCAATTCATCCTTGTTTTTTTGTTAGTTAGATCCCTAGAGCCAATCATTTGATGATTGTTGTATGGACTCATTGTATCATATTCTTCTATATATAAATAAAAGCATTTGTTTTTCGTTATTATACTTACTTATATTGGTGCCAAATAACTAAGTATAATAGCGTCCTTTAGTAGAAGGTTCTTACCTATATCAATCGATTGGTTGAATCGACAGTGAGATGATATAGGGAACACTACTCTTAATCATTCGTAGTCGAGTATTAACATTCAGTGACAATGTTAATGCGATGAGACTAGCATGTAGGTCAACTCGATGACTTGATCTCACAAGTCATGGATATGGAGATATCAAGTTGACACATGGGTATGCATTGGAGAATGTATACTGAATGACCCGCCATGAGAAAGTATCATGGATCATTATATGAGTGTCATATATTTTCTCATGTGACTATTAGTTTGACTACTAGTCCTTAGACCTAAAGTCACCATGGTTCCCTACATAAGGAGTTACGTACTTTGGCTTCGTCAAACGTCACCCGTAACTAGGTGGACTATAAAGGCGATTACTGGGTATGTAACAAATTATGTGGAGGGATGTGAGTGATGTAGATGGGATCTATCCCTCCTATATGACGGGAGAGACATCGATATTCTTGATAGAGTGAGACCACTAAGTGCATGGCCATGCTCAAATGAGTCAATATGAGATGTTGAGCTCATTTGATTGAGTAAGTCTACTTGGAATTCAAGATTTAGATTGATTAGAGGATGACACGGTCTATGCCTCATATTGATCAATCTAAATGTCTAGGATAGAAGGACTATGTCATATATTGTGAGGAGTCACAATTAGTAGTCACAAGGTGATGTTGGATCTCAACATTCTTGTAACTTGGGTAGTAATGATGTGTTGCTAGATACCGCTCATTACTTATGCTTTTAAATGAGTTTAGGAGCATTGTCAACGTTACAAGAACCTATAGGGTCACACACAAAGGACAATTAGATGGAGTTCAGGTTCATTTGATGAACCAAAAGGATTAGGTTCATGTGATGAACCAAATTGTGTAAATTGAGTTGGACTCAATTTGGTTCATGTGTTAAGTGAGTCTAATTTGGACTTAGACTCATTTAATTAATTTAATTCAATGAATAGAGATTCATTAAATTAAAATTGACTTGAACCAATGGTTAGATTAGATCAACCAAGGGAGAGAAGTGGTCAAGTTTGACTTGACTTAAGTAGGAAGATGAAGAGTCAAGTTTTGACTTGACTTTGACTTGACCAATGCCACATCATCACGGCTTCTTCATTGGGTCAAGTTTGACTTGACCAAATGCCACCTCATTGGAGTTACCAAGAGTTGTGACTCTTGATATTCCATGGGGGTTACAAGCCTTGAAGTGGCCGGCCACTTAAAGAGGAAATTTAGTCCATTTTGTGTGCTAATTGATTTCATCTTCTTCCTCCTCTCAAGCTCTCATCTTCTTCTCCCTCTCCTCCACCTCCTTGGCCGAAACTTCTAAGGGTGCTAGCACACCTTTTAGTTGTTTTCTCCATCATTTGTTCGTGTGGATACACATAGAGGAGTATCTACTTTGATACTCTCGAGATCCGGCGAACCTTGGACGAGCGGGATACGCGAAGGGCATCGCATCAAGGGTAAACTCTTCTCCTTTGTAGATCTAGTGTAGATCTAGGTTATAAAACTCATACTCGAAGTTTTACGAAATTTTATTCTTCGCACGGATCCGGTGGCGGGGGTTTCGGGGTTTCCGCAACGTAAAAAATGATTTTTTCGGCCCGAAAAACCCAACAGTGGTATCAAAGCCACGTGCGAAACGAGTATGAGTTTTAATTTGTATTTTTATGAAAATTACAGATCTGTAACTTTCTGTGAATTTATGATTTTTATAGTTTTTATGGGTATTTTTCTCGTAGAAGCGAAACACAAGTGTTTAGACACTTGTAGGCTTCGACTACCGAGAAAAATTTTCCAAAACGGCAAGGTTTCACCCCAAATCATTTTGGGACAGTGGACTAAGGCACTGTAGGATCGATTAGGAACACTCGCGATGGTTATATCGCGGGTAGGGGCGCTGCCCCTGACCCCGTAAGGGGATTCGTTCCGCGATTGCGCCCGAAAATCACTAAACGCGACCGCCGGGAATTTTTACTCATAAAAATTGTAAAAATTTTAAGAAAAATTACAGAAATTTTTAGAAATTACATAATTTAGAATTATGTATTATTTTGTGATGGTCATGGCCCAAAAGACCCAATTAGATTGGAAATTTGTGTTGTAATTCATAATATGGTCTGCGTGCCATTTTGTGTTTGTGCGTGTTGTACTTGATTTGCGACCTGCGCGTCGTGCCTTCCTCTATTTTATATTTCCTGTTGTAAATTAGTTTAGACTTGAATGTAACTCGAGGTTCACTATTGTAATGTACAAAATGGAGCGGTGGAAGGTCCACTCGAGATGGAGTTACGAGGAGGGCGCGAACAACACAAGGTAGTCAAAGGAAGGAGCTTGAGAAGCTGTTGACCTTAGGTTGACCATCCGATCTTCTCATTGGCTTGAGAATATCGTAGTAGGGCCATGACTAATCACAAAACATTTAATTAATTGCTTGTGTGTGTATATGTGATGCATGCTAGAATAAGTAATTAATTAGCGCCTTAACGATTCTATTCGATCAATCGCGTATATGATACACCTCGATGATTAGATTAGATCTAAATCGCGTACATGATGTGCCCTAACGATTAGATTAGATCTAAATCGAGTATATGATACACCTCGTTGATATCAATCGCGACAACTCTTAATGCCTACCATGTCGTGATACCTATCACTACCTCGATCACATGTAGTTGTTGAATCTGCCAAAGCAGAGCAACTCATATTATTTTGGTAGGGTACGGAGGGACAATCTTGGTCCCTCCTATTAACGCATGGGTGAGTACAACTCAATTAGATTGAGTAACTAGTTAACTCAATTGGATCGACTTTAACTATAGGCATTTTCCAATGGTTGGTAGATAGGTCAAAATCACGTTTATATTAACTCTCGGGCGTATTAGCCAAAGCTAACTCGAGTTTTAATATAAATGCGGATCTTGATCCTATAAACAAGAGTTGCATAGAGATGTAATTGGTAATTAGTTATCTACCGATTATACTAAGTCTTGGGCGATTTAGCCAAAGTTAACTCAAGGCGTAGTATGATGTGGATCTTGTCCCACACGAATTATAGATAGTTGGTTAGAATCTATTTAGTGTGGTTTGACCACATCTCTCACTTGATTCTACAAAAATTCTATAATTCAGTGGGAGCATCATTTAATTAAAGGCCTAATTAGATGATTAATAGAATATGATATTTATTTTTCTGCATTTTTTGTTGTAGATAACCATGACGTCAAATACGAACTCTTTCTCCCTGCGTTCCGTCCTTAAGAAAGACAAGCTCAACGGAGCTAATTTCCTAGACTGGTACAGAAATTTGAGAATAGTTCTCACTCAGGAAAGAAAACTGTACGTCCTGGAGCATCCCATTCCCGAGGCACCTCCTGTCACTGCCACGCGAGCTGACCGAGATGCTTACAATAAGTATCAAGATGGCGCATTAGATTTATCATGTCTCATGCTCGCAACCATGAACTCTGAGCTTCAGAAGCAACATGAGTTGATGACTGCTTATGATATGGTTGAACATCTTCGTTAACTGTATCAAGGACAAGCAGGGCACTGGAAGAGGAACTGAACAAGATACCTGGAAGATCTTAAGAAGAAGAGAAATAAGATTTCTATTTCAGGTATACATGTTATAGAAGTCAACCTCTCTATTTCTTCATCGTGGGTATTAGATACCAGATGTGCTTCTCATATTTGTACTAATGTACAAGCACTGAGAAATAGCAGAGCATTGACGAAGGGCGAGATAGACCTACGAGTAGGCAATGGAGCACGGATTGCAGTAGTTGCTGTAGGGACTTACTATCTATCTCTGTCTTCTGAGCTTGTACTAAAATTGGATAATTGTTGTTATGTGCCTGCTTTAACTAAGAACATTATATTAGTTTCTTGTTTGGACAAGAAAGGGTTTTCATTTATAATAAAGAACAAATGTTGTTCAGTTTATTTAAATGATATGTTCTATTGTAGTGCACCTCTGATGAACAGACTCTATATTCTAGACCTTGAGAACC
Organism: Zingiber officinale; assembly: GCF_018446385.1. Lineage (NCBI taxonomy): Eukaryota > Viridiplantae > Streptophyta > Magnoliopsida > Zingiberales > Zingiberaceae > Zingiber > Zingiber officinale. Next base: position 74,093,230 of record NC_056002.1, read on the forward strand.
CTATCTATAACATAAGTACCAAGAGGTTCAAGTCAAATGACATGAACCAAATCTATCTCTGGCACTGTCGCTTAGGTCATATAAATGACAAGCGTTTATCCCAACTCCATAAAGATGGTTTGCTGGACTCATTTGATTTTGAATCATATGAGACATGCGAGTCATGTCTACTAGGCAAGATGACCAAGACTCCTTTTAGTGGACATAGTGAGAGAGTGACTAACTTGTTAGGTATTATACATAGTGATGTATGTAGCCCTTTCAATGTCATTGTTAGAGGTGGTTATAGGTACTTCATTACATTTACTGATGACTTCAGTAGATATGGTTATGTGTACCTGATGATACATAAGTCAGAATCCTTTGAAAAGTTCAAAGAATTCAAGAATGAAGTACAAAACCAGCTTAGCAAAAGTATTAAGATACTTCGATTAGATCGAGGTGGTGAATACCTTAGCCATGAGTTTCGTGACTATCTAGCTGAGTGTGAGATTCTATCTCAACTCACTCCTCCTGGAACACCACAGTGGAATGGTGTATCTGAAAGGAGGAATCGTACCTTATTAGATATGGTACGATCTATAATGTATCACACAGATCTTCCTATGTATCTTTGGGGCTAAGCTCTAGACACAGCAGCCTTCATTTTCAACCGAGTTCCATCTAAGGTTGTAATAAAGACACCATATAGGATATGGACTGGGAGAGATGCCCAGGTGTCTTTTTTGAGGATTTGGGGTTGTGAGGCTTACGTTCGACGTCAAGTCTCGGACAAACTGGGACCCAAATCTGATAAGTGCTATTTTATTAGATATCCCAAGGAAACAAAGGGATATTACTTCTACATTCCCAGTCAACACAAGATAGTTGTGGCTAAGACTGGGGTATTTCTAGAAAGAGATTTTGTTTATAGAAAGATTAGTGGGAGTACGTTAGATCTTGAAGAAGTTCAAGATGTGGACCATAGCACTGAAGCCTCGATGGAAGTTGAACTAGAACCACAAAGTGTTGTGGATGATGTTGTTCCACAAGGAGTTGAGGAACCACAACCAGTTCAAGTAGACCTACCTCTTCGCAGATCTGATACGGTACGTCGTCAGCCTGAGAGATACTCATTTCTCTTGTCTGACCATGATGATGTTGTGCTCATTGAGGATGAGCCTACCTCCTATCAGGAAACTGTGATGAGTCCAGATTCCAAGAAATGGCTAAAGGCCATGAGATCCGAGATGGAATCCATGTACACCAACCAAGTATGGACTTTGGTTGATCCACCTGAGGGCGTAAAACCCATAGGGTGTAAGTGGGTCTTTAAGAGAAAGACTAACATGGATGGACTTATCTTTAAGGGTTGCTTGGTAGCTAAAGGTTTCAAGCAGATTCATGGTATTGACTATGATGAAACCTTTTCTCCAGTAGTGATGTTTAAGTCCATTCGAATCATGCTTGCTATTGCAGCGTACCACAATTATGAGATCTAGCATATGGATGTCAAAACCGTATTTCTGAATGGAAACCTGCTCGAGGATGTGTACATGACACAACCTGAGGGTTTTGTAGATCCACAGCATACTAGCAGAGTATGCAAGCTGCATATGTCCATTTATGGACTAAAGCAAGCTTCTTGGAGCTGGAATATTCGATTCGATGATGCGATCAAACAGTTTGGTTTCATCAAGAATGAAGATGAACCTTGTGTCTACAAGAAGGATGTTGGGAGCACAGTTGTCTTCCTTATATTGTATGTGGATGACATACTACTTATTGGGAAAGACAACCCTTTGATGTAGTCTATCAAGACTTGGCTAGGGACTTGTTTCTCAATGAAAGACTTAGGTGAAGCATCCCGCATTCTAGCCATATAGATATATAGAGACATATCTAAGAGGTTGCTTGGCCTAAGTCAAAGTACATATATTGACAAGGTACTCCTTCGGTTTGCCATGCAGAACTCCAAGAAGGGATTTCTGCCGATGTCACATGGTGTGAGTTTTTCGAAGACTCAAGGTCCCTCTTCTAGAGAGGAGAGAGACCGTATGGATCAGATCCCTTATGCCTCAGCCATAAGATCTATCATGTACGTCATGCTATGTACTCGTCCTGATGTCTCGTATTCTTTGAGCATGACGAGCAGATACCAGTCAGATCCAAGTGAAAGTCACTGGAGAGCGGTCAAGAATATTCTTAAGTACTTAAGAAGGACTAAAGAATATTTCTTGATATATGGAGGCGATGATGAGCTAGCTGTAAAGGGTTACAGTGATGCCAGCTTCCAAACCGACCAGGATGATTATCAATCGCAGTCAGAGTTCGTGTTTTTCTTGAGTGGTGGTGCTGTGAGCTGGAAGAGTTCATAGCAGTTCTACGACGCTTCCATCTCATTCGAGAGATTATCGATAGAGGAGATGTGAAGATTTGCAGAGTACCCACAGAGGCTAACATCGCAGATCCCTTGACCAAGGCTTTGGCACAGAGAAAGTATGATGGTCACACTAGGTCATTAGGCCTTAGAGCCTACACTAATTAGCACTAGTGCTAGTGGGAGATTGTTAGTTAGAGCCCTAAAGTCAATCATTTGATGATTGTTGTATGGACTCATTGTATCATATTCTTCTATATATAAATAAAGGCATTTGTTTTTGATAGATCGTTTGGAGCAATAGAGGGGAGGTGAATATCGCACTTTTTAAAACTATTATTTTCTTTCAAATCAAAGTCATGCATAGCGAAAAGTAAATAAAGACAGTTTGTTTACTTTGTTCGGAGCCTAGCTCGACTCCTACTCGAAGGCTCGCGGTCCTTAACCGCACCGGTGAGCAAACCACTATAACTCTTCTTTTCGAAATTCTTCGGAAAGAAGCAGATCGTACAATGGAGCAAGATAGTAACACCCTACTACCTTGCTTAAATGAATTACAAATGCAAGCTTAAAATAAATTTTACCGTCAACTAAAATGAAGATATAGCTTAGGTCGGCACTTCCGGATGATGTAGCTTGCTGCACAGATGAGAACGAGTCGCTCGCAGAACAGGAATTTTTTATCAGAAAGTTGTTACTCTGGCCTCTGTCTTCGAGCCTGATTTTATAGATGTACTGGAGGTTCGGTCGACCGATCCCACTGTTCGATCGAACGATCCCACTGTTCGGTCGACCGAACCCGCTCCCTTCCTTCCTGGCTGAAGTTCGAAGCTGGCTCGATCTTTTGCATTTACTGGTCTTTAATGGTTCGGTCGACCGAACCTCTTTTTCAATCGACCGAACAAGCTTTTTCCTTGTTCGTTAGAATCTGTCGTGATCTTGATTTAATGTAGCTTTAATGTTGATTGGATCGGTCGACCGATCCCTGGGTTCGGTCAACCAATCAGCCCATCTTTCCTTTGCTGCTGATCGGTGTTTATGAACTGACTAGGCTGAGTCATCATGGTTCGGTCGACCGATCTTACGATTCGGTCGACCGATCAGGCTTTGATCCGATTCTAGCTCAGTTCTGATCTGGACTAACTTATGTGCTGATCTTACTTGGTTCGGTCGACCGATCCTCTGGTTCGGTCGACCGATCCAACTTAACCTGCAAGACAGTGTTAGACTAAAATAACCTACAACACAGATGTTAGACCAAAACAACCTGCAACACAGATATTAGCACAATAGTATAATAATGAGAAATAAAAGAACAGTAGAACTGTTCTTGATCTCAACTTGGAAACCTTCCCGGTTTCTTCAGTTGGATCAGCGACCTAAGGTTGTTCCCTTCTGGAACCCGACCTCACTGTCACTCCTCCAGTTTGTTTACCTCAACCTACCTTTCAAACTTTGATCCTCCAGATCTAGTTTGGACTTTTCACTCAGCCTTGATCAGCTCCCCAGGACTTTTCCTTCGATCTTCGGTCCTCCAGACCTCTCGATCACTCTGACAAGCTTCGGGTCCCCTCGACCCACTTGGACTTGCACCTGGGTTCCACGATCTACTAAGATTTCTCCGCCTAGTCACCAGCTAGGACTTTCCCGGTTGAGTAAACATCCTGCACACTCAGTCAACTTGTTAGATCATAACAAGACTTAACTTGAACCTTTGACAATATCAAAACTCAGGTTTGATTCTGGTGCAGCTTGCACCAACAATATCCCCCTTTTTGATGTTTGACAACCAAGGTTCAAAGTTAAGTTAAAAATATGCAACAAGTAAATAAACAAGCAGTTTTAACTTTTAATTTTCCCTTGAATTAACTAATTGTAAAATACCGAAAATAAGCGAATATTAATAAGGGAATTTTCTGAAATTTTTAGAAATTTTTCGGAACTCGTATGGACGAGTTAACGGGGATGAAAACAGGACCCGGAAAAAGCCTGTTTAGGCTACCCTGTTTTAATGAGGAAAAGTTTTATTTCTTTTTCCTTTTCCTTTTCTTTTTCTTTTTTCTTTTTATTTCCCCTTCCCCGCCGTTGCTTCCTCCCCTGCGTGCCCGACTGCTTGCCCTAACTGGCGCCACACGCGGCGGTTACCTCCTCATCCGAACAAAAGTCGTGCCCACCTCTTCTCTGATCCTTCTTCTCGCCACTGCTCGAAGCCCTCCTCTGCCTCCCCTTCCTTCTCCTCTCCCCGCGACACCGAAGTCACCACCGCCGGCTCCTCTTTTCCTGCGCGCCGACGCAGATCGCCGGCTACTGCCGACTCTAACGCCTTACCCCGACGCACGAAGCCAGTCGTGGTCGTGCCCTAGCAGAGACTTGCCGACACCATTGCCGCCAGCGACGCCGAGCGCCTCTGCACAGCGCCGTCACCGTCAGGAATGTGTTGCCGACCTCTCCTCTACCCCACCACCTCTGTGCCCTAGCTTGAACCCGACGGCCACGTGCCCTAGTTCCCTACTGTTGAAGCCCTCCAACCCATGCCCTAGCAGTGATTTTTGGAGGTAGGTTGTTAATTTGGTATTTTTGATTTGTGATCTCATCTTTGTTGGAGTGTATACTGAAAGCCTAAGTTTTGTAAACATTCATGTTAAATAAAGAATCACATTTGGTCAATTTATCTACATTTGTTTGTAGTTGTTCAATTAATTTATATTGTAGATAACATAGCATGTGGTGTCATATGCAGAAGATAATGTTATCAGTACCTTATAAATTATAAACAGAAGCTCACGACCAAAATGGAAAGGAACAAACCATTAGAAGGTCGTAGTGTAATTAGGTATTAGTTTATCTTGACTATATAATTACACTAGTACACTCAGAGTGTATTGAGTAGGACCATTAGAGGTCGTTTCTTTTATACTGACTTTATAAAGGAACAAAGACCTCAGTTATTATGGAAGTGTGTGCTCTTAATCCTAATATAATAACAAGCACATATGTTTGATATTTATTTCTTTAATTTATCAATGGGTGAGATTTAGTTCGATGAATCAATAAACCCGATAAGTTGGGAAATGGTATCACTTATAGTGTGTGTTATTGATTATAGAAGGAAACTGTGTCCTAGAGATACTAGGTTGATAATGTCCTCAAGAGGAGCTCATAAAGATTATCATGTTAAACCCTGCAGGTGGACTTAGTCCGACATGATAATAAGGTTGAGTGGTACTACTCTTGGACTTAGATATTAATTAAATGAGTTGTCAGTAACTCACTTAATTAGTGGACATTCGATATCTTAAACACATGGAGACTAACACACTCATAATAAGAAGGAGCCCAAAAATGTAATTTGGGATTGGTGCGGTAGTTCAATGATAGTTCTCTAGTGGAATGAATTATCATTGATAAAATTAAGTTGTGTGTTCGAGGCACGGGATGCTTAATTTTATCGGGAGACCAAAACCAATTCCTCCTCTCGGTCCCTATCGTAGCCTCTTATTTATAGAGTTCTATACACACCTATACCCACCTTCTATACCCACCCAATAGGGGCCGGCCAAGCTAGCATGGGAACAAGCTAGGGCCGGCCTAGGTATAAAATTGGGTGGTCGGCCCTAGCTTGAACCCAAGCTAGTAGGGCCGGCCAAATTAAATTAAAAAAGAAATTTAATTTTAATTTTTATTATTATGTGAAAGATATAATTTAAAGAGAATTAAAATTAAAATATCTCTCTTGTAAAAGATCTACAAAAGATTAAAGAAAGAGATTAGATCTCTTTCCTTATTTGTAGATTGGAGAGATGTTTTATTTTCTCTTTAAAATTATTCACATGTTAATAAAATTAAAATTATAGAAATTTCCTTTTATTAACCATGAAGAGATTTTTAAAGAGAAATTTTATTTTTTAAAATTTCCGGAAACAAATTAGGAAGTTTTAATTTGTTGATTAAAACTCTCCTAATTTGCTCTTTTGATTGTGGCCGGCCATCACAAGTTGATTGGGAAATTTTATTTTATTTTTCTCAATTAATTCATGTCAAGGAAAATTAAGGAAATTTTATTGTAATTAAATTTCCTAATTTGCCTAGGCCAAGGAATATAAAAGAAGGGGTAGGGGTGCCTTCATGAGACACAACCTCTATTATTTTCTCTCCCTCTTTTGTTCCTTGGTGTGGCCGGCCATCCTCTCCCTCTCTTCCTCTTGTGGTGGCCGAACCTCTCTCCCTTCCTTGGAGCTCTTGTGGTGGCCGAATACTACTTGGAGAAGAAGAAGAAGAAGGAGAGAAAGCTAGCATCTCTTGGAGCTTGGTTAGTATTTTGTTTTTTCTCCTTGGTGAAGTTTTCCTTTTGTGGCCGAACCTTGCTTGGAGGAGAAGAAGGTGGTTGGTGGTTTCTCATCTCGATAGATCGTTGCCCACACAACGTCCGAGGTTAGAAGAGGAATACGGTAGAAGATCAAGAGGTTTTTCTACAAGGTATAACTAGTAATTTTTATTTCCGCATCATGCTAGTTATTTATGGAAATAATACCAAATACAAGAGGCTTACATTCTAGAATTTCGAATATGTTTTTCGATATTGTGTTCTTTTTTTTTCTTTTCCTTGTGATTTGATTGTTCTCTTTGGTTAACCTAAAGTTATTTTAGGAAATTAAATATTAGCTTTCTATAAAAGGTTTTGTCTAGTCGGTGGTGGTTGCTCCCATATCCAAGAAGGTCATGTGCCTCGCCACGTCAGTACTGGGAACCAATTATGGAAATTAATATTTAATGGAATTAATAACTTAAGGAGACTTGGGTCGAACGTGTAAAGTTCCGCAGGAGATCCAAGTCAAAACCTAAAAGAACAAATAGATTAAGTTTTGGATCAAACGTGTTAAGTTCCGCAGGCGATCCAAAATTTAATTTAAAAGAACAGATGGTAGCTAGGAAAAGGTTCAGACCTTTGTACAAAATTTTTGTACAGTGGAACCTATAGGTTTTCCGAGTAGCAACCAACAATTGGTATCAGAACTAGGGTTTTGCCTCTGTGTATTTGGTATTTAGTTTAATTATACACATGTCATACATAATTTAGGCAGGTTAATAGTAGGATGTGCTAACTTTGTGGATGCAGGATCCAACTATTATGGTTTTTAGTTATTATGTGTGTGATTGGACCCTTGGACATGTCAAGGGCATTTAAATGTGTGTGCATGATTGTATTCAAATACAGCAGGAGTTGTATTTAGTTTTATTAGGATTTTATTTTTGATCTAGATACATGTACATTCCTTTTATGGAATATAGGATCAAAATATAAAATTCTATTTATGTCGCGGATCGAATCTTGCAAAGCGTGGAACTTTCTAAGGACCAGAGGTGCAGCGGAACAAGGAGCAAGATGGATGCGACAGCTAGACCCGGTGGCGGTGGCCAAATATGGCAGCAGCTTGGGATGATAACACACGGAGGACAACTAGAGATAAAAGCCATAATAGTTGAAAATTAGTTTCTCTATTGCTTTTATATTATGCTGTGTGTGCATGTTAGTTTACAAGTAAAGTAGGCTAGCATAGTTAAAATTCCTCATTTATAAATAACTAAGTGGGAGAGGGATTTTTAAATAAATCCCATGGTCTCCATTACTGGTTTGTAAGTGAAGCAAACAAGCTTGCGCGTTGGCTCTGAGTGCCTTCCTCCATAACGGATGAGCTTGTTTGCGGATCACTAGAACAGACTTCCATTTTTGGATGACTATAGGAAGTTAATTAAGAGCGTGTGATCTTCCCCAACGGAAGGGGCATAATCTTATTAATGGACTTAGTGTCAAGTAATGGTATACACTTAGACACATCTAATAGTATCCTCCCCAACGGAGTCACTGCTATTATTTGTGTGACCAAATGATACCAACTATTAATTTTATTTGTCAAAAAGTTAGGTTGACAAGATAATAAAATTAATGGGTTAAAACCTCCTTTTACAAATGTTGAATTTGTATACGTCCACACTAACGTGGCATACAAAATTCACGGTGTTATGAGGTGTTGGTTAATTTAAAATAGTATTGTTTGAGGAATCAATATTATTCTAAATTTAGAGTTCTGACCAAAAGTTATTTGTGATTCTTAGGATGTCTTTCAACCCACTGTCCATCATACTTCAACAGAATAGACTTACTGGACCAAACTACATAGATTGGAAAAGAAACCTGGACATTGTTCTTACTGCTGAAAGCTATAAATATGTACTGACTGAACAGTGCCCTGATGCACCTACTGGTGAATCTACCCAAGAGGAGATTGAATATCATAGGAAATGGGTAAAAGCATATGAGATGGCGCGGTGTTACATTTTGGCTTCAATGTCAAATGTATTGCAACATCAGCATCAAGATTTACCAACAGCCTATGATATTATGAACAATCTCAAGGAACTCTTTGGTCATCAGGATAGGGCTTCTAGGCAAGAAGCCATGAGAAAGATAATGACAGCCACCATGCAAGAGGGTACTCCTGTAAGGGATCATATCCTAAAGATGATGGCTTATCTGAACGAGATACAAATCCTTGGAGGAGAAATTGATGGGGAACCCCAGATCGATATGATCCTCCAAACGCTACCTAGAAGTTTTGAGCAGTTTCGCCTGAACTATAATATGAATAAGAGGGTTTATTTATTAGCGGAACTACTGACAGAACTTCAAGCAGCAGAAGGATTATTTCGTCACAATGCTCAAATTCACTATGCTGAAAATGGTTCTACTTCTAAACCGAAAGGAAAGAAGAAGAAGAAACAAGCTGGTTCAGCAAAGAAAGTGAATAAATCTCAGAGTACGAGATTTAAAGCTGGAATGAAGAAGACGAAGGGCAAGTGCTTCATCTGTAAGCAGGCAGGACATTGGAAGGCGGACTGTCCTCGTAGGAACCAAAACAAAGGTATATCTCATACTCTAGTTGTTGAAACATGTTTAGCGGTGTTATCTACCAGCACCTGGTGTGTAGATACGGGAGCCACTGATCATGTCTGCAATTCCTTGCAGGGGTTCCAGGAAACCCGATGACTATCTGAAGGAGAAATTACCGTCTACATGGGCAATGCTACTAAGGTGGCAGCTGTTGCAGTGGGAGACGTCTACTTATCTTTTAGTAGAAATAGGAATTTGGTTTTAAAAAATTGTCTTTATGTACCCAGTTTTAGAAAGAATTTAATTTCAGTTTCTAAACTGTTTTTAGATGGATATTTAGTTTCCTTCAGTAACGATGTAGTTATTAAAAGAAATAGAGTGATTATCTGTTCTGGTGCATTAGTTGGCAATTTGTATACTTTAAATCCAATTTCTTCCACAAAGCAAAACATGGAAATTTATAACTCATCTTCTAATTCTAATAAGAGAAAAGAACCTTCGGAAATGAACCAAGCATATCTTTGGCATCTAAGGCTTGGTCATATTAACTTAAGTAGGATTCAGAGGCTTATAGCCGATGGACTTTTGGGTTCATTAGAGTTGGAGAATTTTCCAACTTGTGAATCCTGCTTGGAAGGTAAAATGACCAAGAGGCCGTTCAAGGCCAAGGGGTATAGAGCCAAAGAAGTGTTAGAGTTGGTTCACTCTGATTTGTGTGGTCCTATGTCTGTCCAGGCAAGAGGAGGTTTTGAATATTTTGTCTCTTTCATAGACGATTATTCAAGATATGGATACATTTACCTAATGCGCCGCAAATCCGAGTGCTTTGATAAGTTCAAAGAATACAAGGCTGATGTGGAGAAACGACTAGGTAAAAGTATCAAGACACTACGGTCATATCATGGTGGCGAATACCTCTTAGGAGAGTTTAGGAATTACTTATCAGAGGCCGGGATTCAATCCCAACTGTCCGCACCTGGTACACCCCAACAGAATGGTGTGGCAGAACGAAGGAATAGGACTCTTTTGGAGATGGTTAGATCAATGATGAGTTATTCAGAATTACCAAATTCGTTTTGGGGATATGCTCTGGAAACAGCAGTGTATGTTCTGAACTTAGTATCTTCTAAATCAGTATCTTCTACTCCCATAGAATTGTGGAATGGGCGAAAACCCAGTCTAAGACATATTCAGATTTGGGGTAGTTCAGCACATGTGCTGAAACCAGATGTTGATAAGTTAAAATCCCGTACAGAAGTTCGCGTGTTTGTAGGATATCCCAAAGGAACGAAAGGTGGTTTATTTTATAGTCCTAAAGACCAGAAGGTCATTGTTAGCACCAATGCCCAGTTTTTAGAAGAAGACTATATAATGGATCACAAGCCCAGTAGTAAAGTTGTTTTAAAAGAACTTAGAGAGGACACGTCTTCTTCAGTACCAACAGTACAAGATGAAGTACCACAAGAGACTGCAACATGTGTCACACATGATACACAACCACAGACAGTACCTCGTCGTAGTGGGAGGGTTGTAAGGCAGCCTGAAAGATTCATGTTTTTGGGAGAGTCTTCGGATTTGATCCCGGGTAAACATGAACCTGATCCACGAACATATGACGAAGCACTCCAAGATATAGATGCAGCATCTTGGCAAAAAACAATGAATTCTGAAATAGAGTCTATGTACTCTAATAAAGTCTGGGAGCTTGTAGAACCACCTGATGGTGTAAAAGCCGTTGGATGCAAGTGGATCTACAAAAGGAAAAGAGGGATAGACGGGAAGGTAGAGACCTTCAAAGCTAGGCTTGTTGCGAAAGGGTACACTCAGAAAGAGGGAATCGATTATGAGGAGACCTTTTCACCGGTAGTCATGCTTAAGTCTATCCGGATACTCTTATCCATTGCTGCTCATATGGATTATGAGATTTGGCAAATGGATGTCAAGACGGCATTCCTTAATGGAAGTCTTGAAGAGAACATTCATATGAAGCAACCAGAAGGGTTCATTGAAAAAGGCAAAGAGCATCTAGTGTGCAAGCTCAATCGGTCCATTTATGGACTGAAGCAAGCTTCAAGGTCTTGGAACATCCGGTTTAATGAAGTAATCCAGTCATATGGATTTATTCAAAGTCCGGATGAGTCTTGTGTATATAAGAAGTGTAACGGAAACGTGGTGGTATTTCTTGTACTATACGTAGATGATATTTTGTTAATTGGCAACAATGTCAAGGTATTATCAGACGTAAGGGTATGGTTGTCCAAACAATTTGATATGAAGGACTTAGGAGAGTGTGCACACATTCTTGGGATCAAAGTGATAAGGGATCGCAAGAAAAGAATGTTGTGTCTGTCCTAAGCTTCATATATAGATATAATCCTTGCTCGTTTTAGCATGCAGGATTCCAAGAAAGGTTTCTTACCTTTTAGACATGGAGTAGCTCTATCTAAAGAGATGTCTCCGAAGACGTCGAAAGAGATAGAAGACATGAAAGCAGTTCCTTATGCTTCGGCTGTAGGAAGCCTAATGTATGCAATGCTATGTACGAGACCGATATCTGTTTTGCCGTGGGCATGGTCAGCAGATATCGAGTAACCTGGACAAGGACATTGGACTCGGTAAAGCATATATTAAAGTACCGAGAAGGACTAGAGATTATATGCTAGTTTACTAGCAGACGATCTGCTCCCTGTGGGTTACATGGATTCGATTTCCAATCAGATAGGGATAATAGTAAGTCTACATCAGGCTATGTGTTTACTTTAGGAGGTGGAGTCATTTCATGGAGGAGTGTTAAGCGAAATGCGTATCGGACTCAACCATGGAAGCTGAGTATGTAGCAGCCTCGAGGCAGCTAAAGAAGAGATGGCTCAGGAACTTTCTAATGGACTTAGATGTGATTCCTGGTTTGCCCAAAATCATCACAATTTATTGTGATAATAGCGGTGCAGTTGCAAACTCGAAGGAACCACGAGCTCATAAGGTAAGTAAACATATAGAGCGCAAGTACCACCTGATACGAGATATCGTGAAGCGAGGAGAAGTTGTCATCGCCAAGATTACATCAGCAGATAACCTGGCAGATCCTTTCACTAAGGCCCTTCCGGCGAAAGCTTTCGATCGGCATGTGGAGGGAATGGGAATCAGATGTATGGTAGAAGATATGGCAGCTTAGTCATTAGTATAAGTGGGAGATTGTTGGAGTGTATACTGAAAGCCTAAGCTTTGTAAACATTCATGTTAAATAAAGAATCACATTTGGTCAATTTATCTACATTTGTTTATAGTTGTTCAATTAATCTATATTGTAGATAATATAGCATGTGGTGTCATATGCAGAAGATAATGTTATCAGTACCTTATAAATTATAAACAGAAGCTCACGACCAAAATGGAAAGGAACAAACCATTAGAAGGTCGTAGTGTAATTAGGTATTAGTTTATCTTGACTATATAATTACACTAGTACACTCAGAGTGTATTGAGTAGGACCATTAGAGGTCGTTTCTTTTATACTGACTTTATAAAGGAACAAAGACCTCAGTTATTATGGAAGTGTGTGCTCTTAATCCTAATATAATAACAAGCACATATGTTTGATATTTATTTCTTTAATTTATCAATGGGTGAGATTTAGTTCGATGAATCAATAAACCCGATAAGTTGGGAAATGGTATCACTTATAGTGTGTGTTGTTGATTATAGAAGGAAACTGTGTCCTAGAGATACTAGATTGATAATGTCCTCAAGAGGAGCTCATAAAAATTGTCATGTTAAACCTTGCAGGTGGACTTAGTCCGACATGATAATAAGGTTGAGTGGTACTACTCTTGGACTTAGATATTAATTAAATGAGTTGTCAGTAACTCACTTAATTAGTGGACATTCGATATCTTAAACACAGGAACACTAACACACTCATAATAAGAAGGAGCCCAAAAATGTAATTTGGGATTGGTGCGGTAGTTCAATGATAGTTCTCTAGTGGAATGAATTATCATTGATAAAATTAAGTTGTGTGTTCGGGGCGAACACGGGATGCTTAATTTTATCGGGAGACCAAAACCAATTCCTCCTCTCGGTCCCTATCGTAGCCTCTTATTTATAGAGTTCTATACACACCTATACCCACCTTCTATACCCACCCAATAGGGGCCGGCCAAGCTAGCTTGGGAACAAGCTAGGGCCGGCCTAGGTATGGGTGGCCGGCCCTAGCTTGAACCCAAGCTAGTAGGGCCGGCCAAATTAAATTAAAAAAGAAATTTAATTTTAATTTTTATTATTATGTGAAAGATATAATTTAAAGAGAATTAAAATTAAAATATCTCTCTTGTAAAAGATCTACAAAAGATTAAAGAAAGAGATAAGATCTCTTTCCTTATTTGTAGATTGGAGAGATGTTTTATTTTCTCTTTAAAATTATTCACATGTTAATAAAATTAAAATTATAGAAATTTCCTTTTATTAACCATGAAGAGATTTTTAAAGAGAAATTTTATTTTTTAAAATTTCCGAAAACAAATTAGGAAGTTTTAATTTGTTGATTAAAACTCTCCTAATTTGCTCTTTTGATTGTGGCCGGCCATCACAAGTTGATTGGGAAATTTTATTTTATTTTTCTCAATTAATTCATGTCAAGGAAAATTAAGGAAATTTTATTGTAATTAAATTTCCTAATTTGCCTAGGCCAAGGAATATAAAAGAAGGGGTAGGGGTGCCTTCATGAGACACAACCTCTATTATTTTCTCTCCCTCTTTTGTTCCTTGGTGTGGCCGGCCATCCTCTCCCTCTCTTCCTCTTGTGGTGGCCGAACCTCTCTCCCTTCCTTGGAGCTCTTGTGGTAGCCGAATACTACTTGGAGAAGAAGAAGAAGAAGGAGAGAAAGCTAGCATCTCTTGGAGCTTGGTTAGTATTTTGTTTTTTCTCCTTGGTGAAGTTTTCCTTTTGTGGCCGAACCTTGCTTGGAGGAGAAGAAGGTGGTTGGTGGTTTCTCATCTCGGTAGATCGTTGCCCACACAACGTCCGAGGTTAGAAGAGGAATACGGTAGAAGATCAAGAGGTTTTTCTACAAGGTATAACTAGTAATTTTTATTTCCGCATCATGCTAGTTATTTATGGAAATAATACCAAATACAAGAGGCTTACGTTCTAGAATTTCGAATATGTTTTTTCGATGCTGTGTTCTTTTATTTTTTCTTTTCCTTGTGATTTGATTGTTCTCTTTGGTTAACCTAAAGTTATTTTAGGAAATTAAATATTAGCTTTCTATAAAAGGTTTTGTCTAGTCGGTGGTGGTTGCTCCCATATCCAAGAAGGCCATGTGCCTCGCCACGTCAGTACTGGGAACTAATTATGGAAATTAATATTTAATGGAATTAATAACTTAAGGATACTTGGGTCGAACATGTAAAGTTCCGCAGGAGATCCAAGTCAAAACCTAAAAGAACAAATAGATTAAGTTTTGGATCAAACGTGTTAAGTTCCGCAAGCGATCCAAAATTTAATTTAAAAGAACACATGGTAGCTAGGAAAAGGTTCAGACCTTTGTACAAAATTTTTGTACAGTGGAACCTATAGGTTTTCCGAGTAGCAACCAACAATCTTGAACCGACAGTGAGGAAGAATTTCCAACAGGACTTGCTATGGTGCTGTAAGTGTGATCGTAACGTGAAATAAGACTTGCTGTGGATTGTCTTGGGTCCGGCAGTTACCTTTCAGTGGCTACTTTTCTTCGGCAACAACCAGCTTGAGCTGTGAGTTGAGGTAAGCGTTAACCATAGCCTCTTAAATAGGTAATACAGTGATGGATTGTTAATTTTCGGGCATTTAACCATGTTGGACAGCGGTATCGCAGCGTGTACCTCCGACATTGACTAGAGGAGGAATTTTATTCTTGTTGTAGTTACACCTGAAATTGAAAATTTGAATAAATTAGGGTTAGGGATTTTTATTTAGCTATTTATAAGAATTGTAGCTAAATAGAATATGTTTATATTGGTGATACATGACCTTGACGCGAAACGAGTATCTCGATTATCTGATTGGACCATTTCTTATTGGAGGCGGATACTTCTGACTTTATGTCGTTTGATATGCATAGTAGTGGATTTAACAAATTGTAATAATTATGTTTCTTATCTGTTTCGGTTAGTCACTACCCGATATGTAACGCCCGCCCTCCCACTACTCAAGGAGGGGCGGGGTTACTTACTTACATACATGCATACATATAATTTCATGGCAGCGAAAACAGTTATTAAATTTTTTTTTTCATTATTATTTCTACACTAACTTCAGTAATCGTCAAGCTTATTATACTGAACATGCAACCATACTAGTATTCATGCATACTACATAATTAATGTCAACAACTTGAACATAATTCTTGATATAATAACCATACTAGAATGAAACATGAAGGATATAAGTGCAGAACTATCCATACAAGTTAAAGTAAAACAACACTTGGTTCATATGCAAAACTTAGCACATAAAACATATAGCAGTTTTGTTTTCTTCCACCATGCCACTGCCACACACACACTTGCCCTTCCTGTTGCTCCTTTTAATTCAGCCATTCCTTTCCTTTTTCTGCAGTACAAGGAAACATAAAGAAAACTATAAGCCCATAAGCTTAGTAAGTTCCTTTCCTACTCACAAAAACCATAATTCATGCATGAACATAAAGTGATAACATGTTCATTGGTAAGTCCTAACATAACATGTGAGAACACAACAATAAGTCATATCATATCATGTGAACATAAACATTGAGTCATATTATATCATGTGAACATAAACATAGAATCATATCATATTAGGTGAACATAACATAAGATCATATCATATCATATCTTGTGAGCATAAACATAGAATCATATCATATCATGTGAACATAACATAAGATCATATCATATCATATGAACATCATGGACATATCTCAAGAGCATCTTAAAGAAGCATAAGGGAAAACATATATCATGAGCTCGTATATACAAAATGTTCTTTTGAAAACATGAATCGTGAATGAATATATGCAAGATGTCTTTTTGAAAACATATATCGTATACATACTTAAACATAATCTCAACATGAGGGTCCGGCATGTACCACATACATACATGAATGCGTGCAATCCCTAGGACAGGGTAGCTAGCCCCAAACCTACTAGGGAACTAGGTCCGTACTACGACCGTCGACCTAGGGGCGTACTAAGGAGCCCATCCCTTTTTACTAGACCCGTTCATAGTCCGTCGGCCTAGGGGCGCTTATGGAGCCCACCCTTGGTACAAGTCATACAAAGTAAAATAGCATGTCATATCATGTCATAGCATAGCATATCATAGCATTTCATGTTCTTGTTATTTCATGAAAAGAGCTCTTGATCCCAACTTAAGGGAAGCATATCTTTGTCATATCATGAAGAGTGCTCTTGATCCCATCTCAAGGGAAGCATCTCTTAGGCTTTTCATTTTACATAAGCCTTTCATAAACATATCATAATAGCATGAGGTGCACATAGCATAAATCATATCATAAGGAATCATAACATGAGTGCACATAACCTTTAAGCATATCATAAGGAATCATATCATGACGTCATAAGTGCACATAACATAAAGCATATCCTAAAGAATCATAACATGATATCATAAGTGCATATAACATAAAGCATATAACATACAACATGGTGACCTAAATATCATAGCACATCATAGGAGTCATTATCATGCATGGTTGGGGGTTTTGATCTTCCTACCAACCCTATTTCATTGTTGGCCGAAACCCTAAGGTGAGGTTCCAACTTTTAATACCACATGTAGCATGAAACTAACAACATATAAGACATCATATTTTGTAGGGAAGCATAAATAGGCATAGTTAGGTTTCAAAACTTTGCCCTAAGTCACAATTTCAACCTTGGCCGAAACCTACATGTGATGCATTTAACTTTTAAATACAACATGAAGCATGAAACATAAACCAACCATATAATAATGATCATACATCATAAGGAAGCATATACAAGCATGAATAGATTTCAAAACCTTGCCCTAGACCTTATTTCCAACTTGGCCGAAACATCAAGGTAAGGGTTCTAAATTTTTAACACCACATGGAGCATAAAACTCTTAACTAATAGTATACAAAAGATCATGTAACATGAAAGAGCATAAACAACATGTTTTCATTTCAAAACTTTGCCCTAGACCTTGTTTCTTAACTTGGCCGAAACTTTAAGATAGGGTTTCTAGGTTTGTTTCATGTAACATAAGCCATGGATATTTAACCTAACATAGCATAAGAAAGCATACATCATGAGGAAGCATCAAACAATATAGTTAAGTCAACAACTTTTCTTTAAACCTTTAATTCAACCTTGGCCGAAACCTAAGGGTAGGGTTTCTAGGGTTTTCTTGCAACATAAGACATGGAATTTCAATCTAACATTTCATAGAAAATCATATATCATGAGGAAGCATAAACAAATATAGTTAGGTCTCAAAATCTTGTCCTAGACCTCATGTTCATCTTTGGCCGAAACCTAAGAAAAGGTTCTAGGTTTTGTTTATACATCATGTAGCATGAGAACTTATCTAGCAACATTTAATATATCATGTATCATGAAGGAGCATAAATAAGCATGTTTAGGCTTCAAAATTTTATTCTAATCCTTCTTGGCCGAAACCTAAAGTAAGGATCTAGGTTTCATTTATACAACATGTAGCATAAAAACTTAACTAACAACATGTAATATATCATATGTCATAAAGGAGCATAAACAATCATATTTAGGTCTCAAAGTTTTACTCTAAGCCTTGTATCCTATCTTGGCCGAAACCTAAGTAAAGATCTAGGTTTCATTTATACAACATGTAGCATAAAAAGACTTAACTAACAACATGTAATATATCATATGTCATGAAGGAGCATAAACAATCATGTTTAGGTCTCAAAATTTTACTCTAAGCCTTGTATCCTATCTTGGCCGAAACCAAAAGTAAGGATCTAGGTTTCATTTATACAACATGTAGCATAATTTGTAACTTGACAACCCTAAGTGACCACAACTTCTTGTTTTAGCCAAAACTTGCAAGGAGATCCCTAAGTCCCTTTTCACTTTTTTTTTTTAAAACAAACGTAAAGCGTACGATAACTATTGTACTGCAGGTGAGAGGATACTTACATCCCTTGCTTAACTCTCTAAGAGAAGAAATCTTTGGTTGTGAAGCTTTTCTTAGAGGGCAACCCTTCTTGCTTGGTTCGGCAATGGTGAGGGAGAGGAGGTGGTTTCGGTGGAGAGAAGGAGGAAGGAGAAGGAGAGCAACTAAAATGACAATTTTCATTCTTTCCTCCTTTTATTCCAATTGAATGGAAGAAGAAAACATGAAATTTTCCTTCCCTTTTCCTTTACTCATCCTTAATGACGGGAGAAGGTAAAAACTTTCTTTTCATTGTGAGGAGAGGAAGGAAACTTGGACTTCTCCTCCTTAGTAAAGAGAGCCTCCACTTCCTTACCTTTAACAACAATGCCCCTCTTTTCATATCAGCACACCCCTGCTGGGGCTACTGGTTATGACATGAAACCATTTGCCAAGAGGTCCAAGGTTCAATCCTTGGTCATGCCTCTTTTTGGTTCTTTTTATTTTATTTTCTAAAGAAGAATCCACATAAGGTCCATATTATATCATGTATAAATCTATTTAAATTATTAAGGCTTATTTTAATCATGCATAAAGCTACATGAATTATTAGAGACCCTATGGGTATTACAGTCCCCCATACCTCATAAAAGTTCGTCCTCGAACTTAAAATAACTCTGGGTACTTTTGTTTCATATCATCTTCGCGTTCCCAAGTGGCTTCTTCAAACCATTGATTTTGCCATAGGACCTTTACCAAAGGCACCTCTTTGTTCCTTAATCTTTTGACATCTTGGTCTAGTATCTGAACCGGTCGGCTTTCGTATCTCAGGTCCTCTTGTAAAAAAAAAATGTGGAACCGCCACATCAGCGGCCCCCCTAGAGCCGATCCCACGGATATGGAGGGAGATAAATGCAGGTACACAGGTGGAAAGTGCATGGCGGAGACGTTAACTCCAGGCAGTGACACCCCAGGGATCGACCCCTGGACCTTTCAGCCACAGAACCATGCACTCCCCATCTGTGCTACGCCCTGGGGACTATCTCAGGTCCTCTTGTACTTGCACTGTCTGTGGCTCGATCACTTGGTCTGTGCTAGGTATACATTTCTTGAGCATTGAAATGTGGAATACATTATGGATTGCCGACATTTCTTGAGGCAGCTCTATCTCGTAAGCTACCTTGCCGACTCTTTTCAGAATTAGATATGGTCCCACGTAGCGCGGACTTAGCTTTCCCTTCTTCCCGAATCTCATCACTCCTTTCATAGGAGCTACCTTGAGAAATACTGAATCTCCGACGTTGAATTCTAACGGCCTACGCCGTATATCTGCATAATTCTTCTGTCGGCTCTGAGCACTTTTTATTCTTTGGCGAATGTTCTGTATAGCACGGGTAGTGTTGTCAAAGAAATCTGTTCAAAATCCCATTTCCTTCTTTTCACCACCTTCGTACCAACATATAGGGGATCTGCATTTCCTCCCATACAAAGCCTCGTAAGGTGTCATTCCAATAGTAGCTTGGTAGCTATTGTTGTAGGCGAATTCCGCTAAGTATAGATATCAGCACCAGCTTCCCTTGAAGTCTAAAGCGCAAGCCCGTAACATGTCTTCTAGTACTTGGTTCACCCTTTCTGTCTATCCGTTAATCTGAGGATGGAAGGCAGTACTGAACAATAGTTTCGTACCAAGAGCCTTCTGAACACATTCCCAGAAATGTGAAACGAAGCGACCATCTCTGTTAGAAATGATGGTCTTAGGAATCCCATGTAATCTAATAATTTCCTTGACATATATTTGGGCCAGTTGCTCAATTGAGTAAGTCATCTTGATTGCTAGGAAGTGAGCGGATTTCATCAGTCTGTCTACGATTACCCTAATAGCATCATAGTCGTTCGTCGTTTTGGGCAATCCTGAGATGAAATCCATAGAAATGTCCTCCCATTTCCATTCTGGAATCTGAATTGGCTGCAGTACTCCTCCAAGTCTCTGGTGTTCTGCTTTAATCCTCTGACAGGTCAAGCAGGTACTGACATCCTGAGCCACATCTCTGTTCATACCGAACCACCAGAACTTCTTTTTCAGGTCTTGGTACATCTTGGTGGATCCAGGATGCATCGCATAGGGCGTTGCATGGGCTTCTTCCAGTATCTTCTTTCGCAACTCTTGATCCTCGGGAATACAGCGATCCCTGA
Source organism: Zingiber officinale (assembly GCF_018446385.1). Lineage (NCBI taxonomy): Eukaryota > Viridiplantae > Streptophyta > Magnoliopsida > Zingiberales > Zingiberaceae > Zingiber > Zingiber officinale. The sequence continues at coordinate 74,113,812 of NC_056002.1, forward strand.
GGTATAATATTCCACTGTCAGCGATACGAAATCCATCATTCTTTCCTTCGAAGACCTCTTGCTTGATCCTTTGGATGCTTGGGTCGCGGTTTTGCTTCCCCAATATATCGTCGAACAGTGTCGGTGCTATAGTCAGCGTAGAAAGCCGTCCGGACATATTTTCGACCCCGTAGCACATATTTGTACCTATACGACATTTTCCCGCATGTGGCACACTGAGGGAACGTAGGTTGCTTGCTCGCTGGGCCACCTTTAGAGTCGTTCCATTGCTTCCTCTTGCCACTGTGGTTTCCCTTCCAGTTGGCTTTGGTGCTTTGAGACTTTTGTCCTCCCAACTAGGTTTGACTTTTGGCCTCGTTCAGTGCCTTCAGGTAGTGTTCAGTGATCAGGGCACTGCTGATTAACTCTTCGGCAGTCTGCGGTCTATTAACTCCATCGGCCACATTCAGAGCTATTTCGGGTCTGAGCATCTTCAGCATAAGTCTGACCCTTTCTCTTTCTGTGCTGACCAATTCTGGGCATAAGCACGCTAGACGGTTGAATTTCTTCACAGCTTCATTGACTGAGAGATCACCTTGTCGGAATTCGGTGAACTCGTTATAGTGCTTGTTGGTTACACGCATGTGAAAGAATTCCTCGAAGAATTCAGTCTCGAAGTCTGTCCATCTCATTTGATTCACTTGTCTCTTTGCTTTGACTCAGTCCCACCACATTCTGGCATTGCCCGTAAGGCAGGACAATGCACATTTGACTTTCTCGTGTTCGGGTCAATCCAATAGCTCCACTATGCTCTCCACAGTCTTGAACCAGGCCTGGGCATCCCATGGCTCACAGTTATCGGAGAAAGCTTCCGGCTTCAGTCTCTGCCACTGAATCAGATACGCCTCCTGACGAACCACTGGAGCTGGGCCTACCGGTGGTGCAGGTGCCGGTGGCACTGGTGCAGCTGCAGGTATGACTGCATCGTATTCTGATTTCCCGATGGGGTAGCAGGGTTCCCTTGCTGATTCACCAGAGTATTTATTATTTGTTGCTGTTCTGTGACCTGACGCTGAAGTTCAGTGACTACATGCATCAGATCGGGTGGAGGTGATGTCTCGTCGGCCCTAGTATTGCGTCTTCTAGCCATGCTTATCTTCATGAATGACAACAAGGCTAGCATAAGTTATTATTATTCCTAATCTACCATCATGCATACTTAAACTAAAATTGTAACGTATCAATAATAATAAAAAAAAAACAAGAGTAGACATGCATACTTAAAGTAAAAGCATTCCGTATCATGCATAAAAGAAATAATAGCGTGGCATAGAAATTCTTACTTGGAGCGGCAGGATGTAGGCTTGATGTGTGTGTAGTGGAAAGGCAGACCTGCTCTGATACCAAACTGTAACGCCCGCCCTCCCACTGCTCAAGGAGGGGTGGGGTTACTCACTTACATACATGCATACATATAATTTCATGGAAGCGGAAACAGATATTAAATTTTTTTTTTCATTATTATTTCTACACTAACTTCAGTAACCGTCAAGCTTATCATACTGAACATGCAACCATACTAGTATTCATGCATACTACATAATTAATGCCAACAACTTGAAAGCATACTAGTATGAAACATGAAGGATATAAGTGTTAGTTAGAGCCCTAGAGTCAATCATTTGATGATTGTATGGACTCATGTATATCATATTCATGTATATATATTAAGGCATTTGGTTTTTGGTTATTATGCTTATTTGTATTAGTGCCAGATAAAATAAGTATAGTAACGTCCTAGAGTAGAAAGGTTCTTACCTATATCAATCGATTGGTTGAATCGATAGTGAGATGATATAGGGAACACTACTCTAAATCATTCCTCGTCGAGTATTAACATTCAGGGACAATGTTAATACAATAAGACTAGCATGTAGGTCAGCTCGATGACTTGATCTCATAAGTCATGGATATAGAGATATCAAGCTGACACATGGGTATGCATTAGAGAATGTATAATGAATGACCCGCCATGAGAAAGTATCATGGATCGTTATATGAGTGTCATATACTTTCTCATGTGGCTATTAGTATGAATATTAGTCCTTTGACCTGAAGTCACCATGGATCCCTACATAAGGAGTTATGTACTTTGGTTTCGTCAAACGTCACCCGTAACAGGGTGGATTATAAAGACGATTACTGGGTATGTAATAAATTATGCAGAGGGATGTGAGTGATGTAGATGGGATCTATCCCTCCCATATGACGGGGGCGACATCAATATTCTTGATAGAGTTAGAGCACGAAGTGTATGGCCATGCCCAAATGAGTCAACATGAGATGTTGAGCTCATTTGATCGAGTGAGTCTACTTGGAGTTCAAGATTTAGATTGATTAGAGGATGACACGGTCTATGCCTCATATTGATCAATCTAGATGTCTAGGATAGAAGGACAATGTCACATATTTTGTGAGGAGTCACAATTGGTAGTCACAAGGTGATGTTGGATCTCGACATTCTTGTAACTTGGGTAGTAATGATGTGTTGCTAGATACCGCTCATTACTTATGCTCCTAAATGGGTTTAGGGCATTGCCAACGTTACAAGAACCTATAGGGTCACACACTAAGGACAATTAGATGGAGATTTGGTTCATATGATGAACCAAGAGGATTAGATTCATTTGATGAATCATATTGGATTAAGAGTAATCCAAATTGGGCTAATTGAGTTAGACTCAAGTTGATTCATGTATTCAATGAGTCTAATTTAGATTATGACTCATTAAATTAACTTAATTTAATGAATTAGATTCATTATATTAAGTTGGCTTGAATCATATGGTTGGATTAGATCAACCATGAGAGAGATTTGATCAAGTTTGACTTGATTTGAGAGGAAGAGAAAAAGTCATGTTTGACTTGACTTTTTGCCACATCACTAGTGAGTTGACAAGATGTGGACCAATAGGATTGCTCCACATCATCAATGTGTGCCACCTCATGGAGGTTACAAGCCTCCATAGCATTTAATGTGACCGGCCCACATTAAATGAGGAGGTTACACTTGTTGCCATGTCATTTAGTGAGGTGGCAAGATGTGGACCAATAGTGTTGATCCACATCATCCTAGAGTGCCACCTCATGGGGGTTACAACTCTTAATGGTCTCCACATTAATTGGAATTAATATGGGGGTTACACCTCCTAGAGTGGCCGGCCACTTGATGGCTAAGGGGTTGTTTGAATTTCCTCTCATTGATTTGATTCACTCTTTTTCTCCCTTGGGTGCTCTCTCTTCTCCTTCTCCCATTCCTTGGCCGAACACTCCATTGGTGCTAGCACACCTTGTGTTTTGGTCATCTCCTTCTACTTGTGTCCGTGTGGATACATATAGAGGTTGTCTACTTTGACAACTAGAGATCCGGCGACATCTTGGACAAGCGGGAACGCGAAGGGCTTCGCTACAAGGGTAATGATCTTAACTTTAGTGTAGATCTAAAGTTTTTACAAACTCGTACAAGAAAAAGGTTTTTCGAAAAATTTTGTTTACGAATCTTTGCACGAGATCCATGGCTTTGGGTGACTCGGGGTTTCCGCGACGCGAAAAAGCGGTTTTCGCGGCCCGACGAACCCAACAATAAGTGCAGAACTATCCATACTAGTTAAAGTACTTATCAAGGCATAAAAACAACACTTGGTTCATATGCAAAACTTAGCACATAAAACATATAGCAGTTTTGTTTTCTTCCACCATGCCACTGCCACACACACACTTGCCCTTCCTGCTGCTCCTCTTAATTTAGCCATTCCTTTCCTTTTTCTGCAGTACAAGGAAACATAAAGAAAACTATAAGCCCATAGGCTTAGTAAGTTCCTTTCCTACTCACAAAAACCATAATTCATGCATGAACATAAAGTGATAACATGTTCATTGGTAAATCCTAATATAACATGTGAGAACACAACAATAAGTCATATCATATCATGTGAACATAAACATCGAGTAATATTATATCACGTGAACATAAACATAGAATCATATCATATCAGGGGAACATAACATAAGATCATGTCATATCATATGAACATCATGGAATCATATCATATCATGTGAGCATAAACATAGAATCATATCATATCATGTGAACATAACATAAGATCATATCATATCATATGAACATCATGGACATATCTCAAGAGCATCTTAAGGAAGCATAAGGGAAAACATATATCATGAGCTCGTAGATGCAAAATGTTCTTTTGAAAACATGAATCGTGAATGAATATATGCAAGATGTCTTTTTGAAAACATATATCGTATACATACTTAAACATAATCTCAACATGAGGGCCCAGCTTATACCACATACATACATGAATGCGCGCAATCCCTAGGACAGGGTAGCTAGCCCCGAACCTACTAGGGAACTAGGTCCGTACTACGACCGTCGACCTAGGGGCGTACTAAGGAGCCCATCCCTTTTTACTAGACCCGTTCATAGTCCGTCGGCCTAGGGGTGCTTATGGAGCCCACCCTTGGTACAAGCCATACAAAGTAAAATAGCATGTCATATCATAGCATTTAATGTTCTTGTTATTTCATGAAAAGAGCTCTTGATCCCAACTTAAGGGAAGCATCTCTTTGTCATATCGTGAAGACTGCTCTTGATCTCATCTCAAGGGAAGTATCTCTTAGGCTTTTTATTTTACATAAGCCTTTCAATAACATATCATAATAGCATGAGGTGCACATAGCATAAATCATATCATAAGGAATCATAACATGAGTGCACATAACCTTTAAGCATATCATAAGGAATCATATCATGACGTCATAAGTGCACATAACATAAAGCATATCCTAAAGAATCATAACATGATATCATAAGTGCATATAACATAAAGCATATAACATACAACATGGTGACCTAAATATCATAGCACATCATAGGAGTCATTATCATGCATGGTTGGGGGTTTTGATCTTCCTACCAACCCTAATTCATTGTTGGCCGAAACCCTAAGGTGAGGTTCCAACTTTTAATACCACATGTAGCATGAAACTAACAACATATAAGACATCATATTTTGTAGGGAAGCATAAATAGGCATAGTTAGGTTTCAAAACTTTGCCCTAAGTCACAATTTCAACCTTGGCCGAAACCTACATGTGATGCATTTAACTTTTAAATACAACATGAAGCATGAAACATAAACCAACCATATAATAATGATCATACATCATAAGGAAGCATATACAAGCATGAATAGATTTCAAAACCTTGCCCTAGACCTTATTTCCAACTTGGCCGAAACATCAAGGTAAGGGTTCTAAATTTTTAACAACACATGGAGCATAAAACTCTTAACTAATAGTATACAAAAGATCATGTAACATGAAAGAGCATAAACAACATGTTTTCATTTCAAAACTTTGTCCTAGACCTTGTTTCTTAACTTGGCCGAAACTTTAAGATAGGGTTTCTAGGTTTGTTTCATGTAACATAAGCCATGGATATTTAACCTAACATAGCATAAGAAAGCATACATCATGAGGAAGCATCAAACAATATAGTTAAGTCAACAACTTTTCTTTAAACCTTTAATTCAACCTTGGCCGAAACCTAAGGGTAGGGTTTCTAGGGTTTTCTTGCAACATAAGACATGGAATTTCAATCTAACATTTCATAGAAAATCATATATCATGAGGAAGCATAAACAAATATAGTTAGTTTTCAAAATCTTGTCCTAGATCTCATGTTCATCTTTGGCCGAAACCTAAGAAAAGGTTCTAGGTTTTGTTTATACATCATGTAGCATGAGAACTTATCTAGCAACATTTAATATATCATGTATCATGAAGGAGCATAAATAAGCATGTTTAGGCTTCAAAATTTTATTCTAATCCTTCTTGGCCGAAACCTAAAGTAAGGATCTAGGTTTCATTTATACAACATGTAGCATAAAAACTTAACTAACAACATGTAATATATCATATGTCATGAAGGAGCATAAACAATCATATTTAGGTCTCAAAGTTTTACTCTAAGCCTTGTATCCTATCTTGGCCGAAACCTAAGTAAAGATCTAGGTTTCATTTATATAACATGTAGCATAAAAAGACTTAACTAACAACATGTAATATATCATATGTCATGAAGGAGCATAAACAATCATGTTTAGGTCTCAAAATTTTACTCTAAGCCTTGTATCCTATCTTGGCCGAAACCTAAAGTAAGGATCTAGGTTTCATTTATACAACATGTAGCATAATTTGTAACTTGACAACCCTAAGTGACCACAACTTCTTGTTTTAGCCAAAACTTGCAAGGAGATCCCTAAGTCCCTTTTCACTTTTTTTTTAAAAAAATAAACGTAAAGCGTATGATAACTATTGTACTGCAGGTGAGAGGATACTTACATCCCTTGCTTAACTCTCTAAGAGAAGAAATCCTTGGTTGTGAAGCTTTTCCTAGAGGGCAACCCTTCTTGCTTGGTTCGGCAATGGTGAGGGAGAGGAGGTGGTTTCAGTGGAGAGAAGGAGGAAGGAGAAGGAGAGCAACTAAAATGACAATTTTCATTCTTTCCTCCTTTTATTCCAATTGAATGGAAGAAGGAAACATGAAATTTTCCTTCCCTTTTCCTTTACTCATCCTTAATGAAGGGAGAAGGTAAAAACTTTCTTTTCATTGTGAGGAGAGGAAGGAAACTTGGACTTCTCCTCCTTAGTAAAGAGAGCCTCCACTTCCTTATCTTTAACAACAATTCCCCTCTTTTCATATCAGCACACCCCTGTTGGGGCTACTGGTTATGACATGAAACCATTTACCAAGAGGTCCAAGGTTCAATCCTTGGTCATGCCTCTCTTTGGTTCTTTTTATTTTATTTTCTAAAGAGGAATCCACATAAGGCCCATATTATATCATGTATAAATCTATTTGAATTATTAAGGCTTATTTTAATCATGCATTAATCTATACTAATCATGCATAAATCTACATGAATTATTAGAGACCCTATGGGTGTTACACGATACTTGTTACATGCTTAGTTGATACTTGTTTTGCATCTCATGTTATTTCTTACCTGCTTATTCATGCTTATAGGGGGTAGTGATATACCATGCTTCACCATGTTTAGGACCTAGGTTTTATACCTTGTCTTATCTGTGTACCTTTGATTTGATTCATTGACTTAAGGTGCACCTTTTATATATATATGGATTAGCTCAGGATATTTCCATCGTTAATGCCATGCACCATTTGCATGATTGCATGCTATACGATGTTCCGCTCCATTATTGTTGAGCACATCTCCAGTTACATTGATCTGCACACACCACCACTCATGGGTTAGTGGTCGATTCAGGCAGAGTGTGTTGCAACAGGGACTTTGTTTGGCTTCGTTGGTCCGCTCATGGGTAGTGTGACACAGCGTGGTAGCCGACAGAGATTCCTCCCCGTCATCGTGTACCGGGAGATAAGAGCATTGAGCTCCCCCATTTATGATTTGGGGTAGGAGGATAGGTGTACTCCGACAGCATCCCGTCCTCTCAGTCACTCATTAGGAGTAGTGATGTAGAGTGCACGGTTGTCACAGCCCTACCCACTCAGTCTCACTATCGTGTGTGAGACGGCTGACTGGAGAGTAGGGGTGACCAGGACATGTCATGGGCATCATATGCATGATGCATTTATTGGTTGTGTTTGTGTTTGCTGCATTTTATTAGCTTCATTTGGATGGATGCATATGCTTGACATGCATACAGGATATTGATACTTCTTGGTCTGACGACTCGGTGATATTTATACCTGGTCCTGTTAGTACAGTTATACTCTTGTTTATCTCAGTTTGCATTTATCCTTATTATGTCAGGAGACTGTACGCATGATTAGTGCTAGATGTTATTTCCTTACTATGTATATCAGTTGTACCTGCTGAGTGTTGGACTCACACCCTCCTCCGTTGCTATTTCAGGTTGATGCTGTCAGGAGAGAGTTTCAGTTGCTAGTCCCCTGCAGCCCACGAGGATGTTTATTTATCTTTTGGCTTTATGTACTAGACTATGTTTGGACTTGTTTTGTTTTGATACTTGGAGCTTGCATGGATTGTACTTATCGATGGGTTTTTAATTGGATTTGTTTTACTATATGCCTGCCTAGATGGCAGAAGAGGTAAGTTGATTTGATCGTCGGATTTGTGTTTTATGAGTGTAGTGGAGTAGGATATCGGTTTTGAGTTTTATGGGTGTAGTTGAGTAGGGTGGATTTTGAGTCTTATTATCATTGCTTATTAAACTACGTGGATGTCATTATTTCAGTTTGTTTATTATTGTTATTTGTTCCAACAGCATGTGGCTGAGGTATATGGTGATGGAGTAAAGTTTCAGATTGTCCGTCGTACAGGGGAGATGCTGTCGAAATTTCTTCGGACAGGGACTCCTCTAGGGCGTGACACTAACTCCCCCTGAATTCACTATCTCTCCCCCTTTGACACACATCAAAAATAGGGGCAGAACCAAAAACCAAGTAAATTTTGAATAGACTTATCAAAGATTTTACTAATATTTGGAAAAACATTACTAAAAATATACTAAGTCAAGAAATATTTTGAAAATTCTAAAAATTATATGTTGAAAAGAATAAAATTTGAAAGATATTTTGAAAATTAAAACATTTGAAATTTTATATTTTGAAAAGAATAAATTTTTAAACAACATTATGAAAAATATACTTTGAAATTTGAAAAACATTTTGAAAAAAAGATTTTGAAAAAGAATGAATTTTCAAAAATAGAAAAAACTCTTGAATTTTGAAAAACATTTTGAAAATAACATTTTAAAATATTTTGAAAAGAATGAATTTTTTTAAAAAAATAATTTTAATTAAGTTTTTAAAATACTTTTAATTAAGTTTTAAAATAATTTTAATTAAGTTTTAAAATAATTTTAATTAAGTTTTTTAAAATAATTTTAATTAAGTTTTAAAATAATTTTAATTAAGTTTTAAAATAATTTTAATTAAGTTTTTTAAATAATTTTAATTAAGTTTTTTAAAAGAATTTTAATTAAGTTTTTTAAAATAATTTTAATTAGGTTTTTAAAATAATTTTAATTAAGTTTTTAAAATAATTTTAATTAAGTTTGAGCTGGGAGCAGCCGAAGACGGTACAGGAGATACGTTGCTTTTTTGGGTCTAGCTGGGTATTATCAGAGATTTGTCGAGGGTTTTTCCAGCATAGCCTTGCCTTTGACACGATTGACCCGAAAGGGGGAAAAGTTTAGCTGGACAGAATCTTGTGAGCAGAGCTTTCAGGAGCTCAAACGGAGACTCGTTACTGCACCCATGTTAGTACTTCCTTCTAGCATGGATGGATTTGTACTTTTCACAGATGCGACATATCAGGGACTGGGTGTCGTACTTATGCAGCATAAGCGAGTGGTGTCATATGCCTCACATCAGCTAAAAGATCATGAGAGGAATTATCCGGTCCATGATTTGGAGTTGGCAGCTATCATCTTCGCACTGAAAATCTGGCGACATCATTTATATGGGATCACCTTCGAGATTTACACAGATCATAAGAGCCTCAAGTATTTGTTTACCCAGAAGGAACTGAACCTGCGCCAGAGAAGATGGATGGAATTCTTGAAAGACTATGATTGCACGATTAACTATCACTCGGGGAAAGCCAACGTAGTGGCCGATGCGTTGAGCAGGGAATCTCGTGGAGTTTTGGCTTGTCACCGAGTGATGGTTACAGAGTTGATACAGAGCTTCTCTGAGTTGGGGTTGATGGAGCAAGCACAAACAGAGCGAGGCTTGCTAGTCACCATGGTTGCTCAGTCACTTATAGTGGAGCGTATCAAAGAGGCTCAGGCTACGGATCAGCATCTACAGTTTTTACGTAGCAGAGTTATCTCATGACAGCAGACAGAGTTTACTTGTGATGATAGTGGAATTCTGTATTTCCGTGGAAGATTATGTGTCCCCGAGTCGCATCCTGTTCTGGAGGACTTATTACGGGAAGCACATCGATCTAAATTTGTGATTCATCCAGGAGGTACTTGCATGTACAGGGATCTGAAACGATCATACTGGTGGAAAGGCATGAAGAGGGACATTGCGACATTCGTGGCGCAATGTTTGGTTTGTCAGCAGATAAAGGCGGAGCATCAGAGACCAGCTGGGTTACTGCAGAAGATAGAAATACCGGAATGGAAATGGGTGTTAGCTAGAGCCCTAGAGCCAATCATTTGATGATTGTAGTTTGGACTTATTGTATCATATTCTATATAAATAAAGACATTTGGATTTTGGTTATTATACTTACTTGTATTTGTGCCAAATAAACTAAGTATAATAATGTCCTTGAGTAGACGGTTCTCACCTATATCAATCGGTTAGTTGAACCGATAGTGAGATAATATAGGGAACACTACTCTTAATCATTCCTAGTCGAGTATTAACATTCAGGGACAATGTTAATGCAATAAGACTAGCATGTAGGTCAACTCAATGACTTGATCTCACAAATCATGGATATAGAGATATCAAGTTGACACATGGGTATACATTAGAGAATGTATACTGAATGACCCGCCATGAGAAAGTATCATGGATCGTTATATGAGTGTCATATACTTTCTCATGTGGCTATTAGTATGACTACTAGTCCTTAGACCTGAAGTCACCATGGATCCCTACATAAGGAGTTATGTACTTTGGTTTCGTCAAATGTCACCCGTAACTGGGTGGACTATAAAGGCGATTACTGGGTATGTAACGAATTATGCAGAGGGATGTGAGTGATGTAGATGGGAGAGAGACATCAGTATTCTTCATAGAGTGAGACCACGAAGTGCATGGCCATGCCCAAATGAGTCAATATAGGATATTGAGCTCATTTGATTTAGTGAGTCTACTTGGTGTTCAAGATTTAGATTGATCAGAGGATGACACGGTCTATGCCCCACATTGATCAATCTAGATGTCTAGGATAGAAGGACACTTGTCATATTTTGTGAGGAGTCACAATTAGTAGTCACAAGGTGATGTCGGATCTCGACATTCTTGTAACTTGGGTAGTAATGAAGTGTTGCTAGATACCGCTCATTACTTATGCTCCTAAATGGGTTTAGGGCATTGCCAACATTACAAGAACCTATAGGGTCACACACTTAGGACAATTAGATGGAGATTAGGTACATATGATGAATCAAGAAGATTAGATTCATTTGATGAATCAAATTGGATTAAGAGTAATCCTAATTGGGCTAACTTGAGTTCGACTCAAGTTGATTCATGTGTTCAATGAGTCTAATTTAGATTTTGACTCATTAAATCAATTTAAATAAATGAATTAGATTCATTATATTAAGTTGGCTTGAATCAAATGGTTGGATTCGATCAACCATGGAAGAGATTTGGTCAAGTTTGACTTGACTTGAGAGGAAGATTAAAAGTCAAGTTTGACTTGACTTTATGCCACCTCATTGGTGAGTTGGCATTGATATGGACCAATGATGTTACTCCACATCATCATAGGTGCCACCTCATGGAAGTTACAAAGCCATTTTCTTTAATAGCTTCACATTAATTGCACTTAATGCAATTTATGGGAGTTACACAATGGAGAGTGGTCGGCCACTTTTGTTTGAATGAGAATTCAATAATTCATTCAAGTGTGCATTTTCTTCCTTCTTCCTCTCAAGCTCTCCCTCTCCTCCTTCCTTGGCCGAACCACATAGGTGCTAGCACACCTTGGTTTTTGGTCACCTCCACCTAGTGTGTTCGTGTGGATACGTGTAGAGAGTTGTCTACATTGACAACTTCGAGATCCGGCATACCGAGGACGAGCGGGATATGCAAAAGGGCACGCAACAAGGGTAAAGATCTTCATCATGTATATCTAGAAGTTTTGTAACTCGTACTCGTATGTTTTCGAATTTTTCTTCGCACGAGATCCGTTGGCTAGGGTGATTCGGGGTTTCCGCGACGCGAAAAAACGGTTTTCGCGGCCCGAAAAACCCAACAATGGTATCAGAGCCACGTGCGAAGCTTGTACGAGTTTAATTTGATTTTTATGAAAAATTAAAGCTTCTGTACATTTCTGTAAATTTATGATTTTTATAGTTTTAAGAGTAATTTTTCTCGTAGAAGCGAAGCACAAGTGTTTATACACTTGTAGGCTTCGACTACCGAGAAGTTTTTCCCGAAACGGCATCGTTTCGACCCAAATCTTTTTGGGACAGCGAGATAAGGCACTCTTGGATTGCTTAGGAGCAACTCGCGATGGTTAGATCGCGGGTAGGGGTACTGCCCCTAACCCCGCAAGGGGATTTGCTCCGCGATTGCGCCCAAAATCGCTAATCGGGACCGCCGGAAAAAATTTACTCATAAAATCTGAAAAATTATGAAAAATTACAGAAAAATTACAGAAATATATAATTTTGAATTATATATTAATTTTGTGATAGTCATGGCCCAAACGACCCAAATTAGATTTGGAAATGTGTTATAATTCATAATACGACCTGCGTGTCGTTATGTGATGTGTGTGCTGTATTTTATTTTATTTTATTTTTATTCGCGACCTTCGCGTCGTGCCTTCCCTGATTATATTCTTGTTGTAAATTAGATTTAGACTCGAATGTAACTCGAGTTTCAAAAATTGTAACGTACAAAATTGGAGCGGTGGAAGGTCCACTCAAGACGGAGTTACGAGGAAAGCGCGAGCAGCACAAGGTGGTCAAAAGGAAGGCGCTTGAGAAGTTGACCTTATGTTGACCATCCGATCTTCTCATTGGCTTGAGAAGATCGTAGTAGGGGTCATGACATAATCACAAAAATTTAATTAATTACTTGTGTATGTGATGCATGTTTAATTAAGTAATTAATTAGTGCCTAGCGATTAGATTAGATCTAAATCGTGCACATGATGCACCCCATGATTAGATTAGATCTAAATCAAGTATTTGATACGTATCATCATTTAGATTAGATCTAAATCACGTCAACTCGTAATGCCTACCATGTCGTGATACCTACCACTAACTCGATCGCATGTAGTTGTTGAATCTGCCAAAGCAGAGCAACACATACTATCTTGGTAGGGTACGGAGGGACAATCTTTGTCCTGCCTATCAACGCATGGGTGAGTACAACTCAATTAGATTGAGTATTCCTAGTTAACTCGGTTGGATCGAGTATAACTATAGGCATTCTTCCAACGGTTGGAAAGTTAGGTCAAAATCACATATATATTAACTCTCGGGCGTATTATCCAAAGCTAACTCGAGTTTTAATATAAATGCGGATTTTGATTCTATAAACAAGAGTTGCATAGAGATGTAATTGGTAATCGTTACCTACCGATCATACTAAATCTTGGGCGTATTAGCCAAAGCTAACTCAAGGGTTAGTATGATGTGGATCTAGTCCCACATGAATTATAGAATTTAGTGGGATCATCATTTAGTTAAAGGCCTAATTAAATGATTAAGAATATGATATTTATTTCTGCTTTTATTTCTGTTGTAGATTACCATGACGTCGAACACGAACACCTTCTCCCTGCGATCTGTCCTTGAGAAGGACAAGCTCAACGGAGCAAACTTCCTAAACTGGTACAGGAACCTGAGAATAGTTCTCACCCAAGAACGTAAACTGTACGTTCTGGAGCAGCCCATTCCGGAGACTCCTCCTGCCACTGCCACGCGAGCAGACCGAGATGCTTACAAGAAGCATCAAGATGACGCATTAGATGTGTCTTGTCTAATGCTCGCGACCATGAACTCTGAGCTTCAGAAGCAACACGAGTTAATGGGCGCTTACGATATGGTTGAACATCTTCGTCAACTATATCAAGGTCAAGCGAGGCATGAGAGATTTGAGATCTCAAGGGCACTGTTTCAGTGCAAGATGTCAGACGGGGCTCTTGTAGGCCCATATGTACTCAAAATGATTGGGTACATAGAGAACATACAAAGGTTGGGGTTCCCTCTTGGCCAAGAGCTGACTACTGACCTGATCTTGCAATCCTTGCCGGATAGCTACAGTCAATTCGTTCTAAACTACAATATGAACGAGATTGACAAGCCACTGCCCGAGTTGCTTAGTATGTTAAGAACTGATGAGCTAAACCTTAAGAAGGCTAAGCCCAACACTGTTCTGATGGTTCAGAAACATAAGGGCAAGGGCAAGCCCAAAGGCAAGGGAAAGTCCCAAGCCAAGGGCAAAGGCAAGGCACTGAAACCTAAAGGAGGGGTCGGCAAGGATGCTACCTGCTTCCACTGCGGTCAGACCGGGCACTGGAAGAGGAACTGCAAGGTATACTTGGAGGATCTTAAGAAGAAGCGAAGTGAGACTTCCACTTCAGGTATATATGTTATAGAAGTCAATCTATCTATTTCTACATCATGGGTATTAGACACTGGATGTGCTTCTCACATTTGTACTGATGTGCAGGCGCTGAGAAATAGCAGGGCATTGACAAAGGGCGAGGTAGACCTACGAGTAGGCAATGGAGCACGGGTTGCTGCTGTTGCTGTAGGGACTTACTTTCTATCTCTGCCCTCTGGGCTTGTACTAGAGTTAATCGATTGTTGTTATGTGTCTGCATTAACTAAGAACATTATATCAGTTTCTTATTTGGACAAGAAAGGTTTCTCGTTTACTATAAAGATAAAATGTTGTTCCGTCTATTTAAACGATATGTTCTATTGTAGTGCACCTCTGATAAACGTGTTGGGTTCTTCGGGCCGCGAAAACTGCTTTTCGCGTCGCGGAAACCCCGAATCACCCAAAGCCGTAGATCCGTGCAAGGAAAACCGAATGAAATACAAGTACGAGTTTCAAAATCTTTAGATCTACTCCTAGATCTATGTGTTGAGAAATTTACCCTTGTAGCGAAGCCCTTCGCGTTCCCGCTCGTCCAAACGGTGACGGACCTCGAGAGTGTCAAAATAGACACTCCTCTAGAAGTATCCACACGAACTAATTAGGTGGAGAGAAACCAAACAAAGGTGTGCTAGCACCCTTGATCAGCCACGGCAAGAAGAGGAGAGGGAGAGCTTGAGAGGAAGAAGATGCAATAATCATCACTTGAATGAAAATGAATCCATTTTTCATTCAAATTGTGGCCGGCCACATTTCCCAAATATAACCCCCTCATTAATGCATTAATTTGTCATCAAAGAGGGAATGTAACCTCCATGAGGTGGCACTCACTAGTAACTCCCATGAGGTGGCAACCATGATGATGTCGAATAACATCATTGGTCCATATCAATGCCAACTCACCAATGAGGTGGCATAAAGTCAAGTCAAACTTGACTTTTAATCTTCCTCTCAAGTCAAGTCAAACTTGACCAAATCTCTTCCATGGTTGATCGAATCCAACCATTTGATTCAAGCCAACTTAATATAATGAATCTAATTCATTTAATTAAATTGATTCAATGAGTTAAAATCTAAATTAGACTCATTGAACACATGAATCAACTTGAGTCGAACTCAAGTTAGCCCAATTAGGATTACTCTTAATCCAATTCGATTCATCAAATGAATCTAATCCTCTTGGTTCATCATATAAACCTAATCTCCATCTAATTGTCTTAAGTGTGTGACCCTATAGGTTCTTGTAACGTTGGCAATGCCCTAAACTCATTTAGGAGCATAAGTAATGAGCGGTATCTAGCAACACATCATTACTACCCAAGTTACAAGAAATGTCGAGATCCAACATCACCTTGTAACTACTAATTGTGACTCCTCACAATATATGACAAGTGTCCTTCTATCCTAGACATCTAGATTGGTCAATGTGAGGCATAGACCGTGTCATCCTCTGACCAATCTAAATCTTGAACTCCAAGTAGACTCACTAAATCAAATGAGCTCAATATCCCATATTGACTCATTTGGGCATGGCCATGCACTTCGTGGTCTCACTCTATCAAGAATACCGATGTCTCTCTCGTCATATAGGAGGGATAGATCCCATCTACATCACTCACATCCCTCTGCATAATTTGTTATATACCCAGTAATCGCCTTTATAGTCCACCCAGTTACGGGTGACGAAAGTACATAACTCCTTATGTAGGAATCTATGGTGACTTCAGGTCTAAGGACTAGTAGTCATACTAATAGCCACATGAGAAAGTATATGACACTCATATAACGATCCATGATACTTTCTCATGGCGGGTCATTCAGTATACATTCTCAAATGTATACCCATGTGTCAACTTGATATCTCTATATCCATGACTTGTGAGATCAAGTCATCGAGTTGACCTACATGCTAGTCTTATTGCATTAACATTGTCCCTAAATGTTAATACTCGACTAGGAATAATTAAGAGTAGTGTTCCCTATATCATCTCACTATCGGTTCAACTAACCGATTGATATAGGTGAGAACCATCTACTCAAGGACATTATTATACTTATTTTATTTGGCACCAATACAAGTAAGTATAATAACCAAAATCCAAATGCCTTTATTTATATAGAATATGATACAATAAGTCTAAAATATAATCATCAAATGATTGGCTCTAGGGCTCTAGCTAACAATCTCCCACTAGCACTAGTGCCAATCAGTGCAGGCTCTAAGCCCAAATGACCTAGTGTGACCATCATGCTTCTTCTGTAACCAAAGCCTTGGTCAAGGGATATGCGATGTTAGCCTCTGTAGGTACTCTGCAAATCTTCACATCTCCTCTCTCGATGATCTCTCGAATGAGATGGAAGCGCCGTAGTATGTGTTTGGTTCGCTGGTGTGAGCGAGGTTCCTTTGCCTATGCTATAGCTCCATTGTTGTCACAATAGAGCTCAATGGGGTCAGCTATGCTAGGAACCACCCCAAGTTCAGTGATGAACTTGCGGATCCAAACTGCCTCTTTCGCTGCCTCTGATGCAGCTGTTAGGACCAAAAGTCGAACTCTTCCAGCTGACAGCACCACCATTAATGTAAAATACGAACCCCGATTGCGATCTATAGTCATCCTGGTCGGTCGAAGCTAGCATCACCGTAACCCTTAACAGCTAGCTCATCATTGCCTCCATATATCAAAGTCCTTCTTAAGTACTTAAGAATATTCTTGACCGCTATCCAGTGACTTTCACCTGGATCTGACTGGTATCTGCTCGTCATGCTCAAGGCATACGAGACATCAAGTCGAGTACATAGCATGGCGTACATGATCGATCCTTTGGCTGAGGCATAAGGGATCTGATCCATGCGGTCTCTCTCCTCTCTAGAAAAGGGACCTTGAGTCTTCGAAAGACTCACGCCATGTGACATCGGCAGAAATCCCTTCTTGGAGTTCTGCATGGCAAACCGTAGGAGTACCTTGTCAATGTATGTACTCTGACTTAGGCCAAGCAATCTCTTAGATCTATCTCTATAGATCTGTATCCCTAGAATGCGGGATGCCTCACCTAAGTCCTTCATTGAGAAGCAACTCCCTAGCCAGGTCTTGACAGACTGAAGCATAGGGATATCCTTCCCAATGAGTAGTATGTCATCCACATACAATATGAGGAAGACAACTATATTCCCTACAACCTTCTTGTAGACACAAGGTTCATCTTCGTTCTTGATGAAACCAACTATTTGATTGCATCATCAAATCGAAGATTCCAGCTCCGAGAAGCTTGCTTTAGTCCATAAATGGACATATGCAGCTTGTATACTCTACTAGTATGCTGTGGATCTACAAAACCCTCAGGTTGTGTCATGTACACATCCTCGAGCAGGTTTCCATTCAGAAACGCGATTTTGACATCCATCTGCCATATCTCATAGTCATGGTAGGCTGCAATAGCAAGCATGATCCGAATGGACTTAAACATCGCTACTGGAGAATAGTCAATACCATGAATCTGCTTGAAACCTTTAGCTACCAAGCGACCCTTATAAATAAGTCCATCCATGTCAGTCTTTCTCTTAAAGACCCACTTGCACCTATGGGTTTTACCCCTTCAGGTGGATCAACCAAAGTCCAAACTTGGTTGGTGTACATGGATTCCATCTCGGATCTCATGGCCTCTAGCCATTTCTCGGAATCTGGTCTCATCACAGCTTCCTGATAGGTGGTAGGCTCATCCTCTATGAGCACAACGTCATCATGGTCAGACAAAAGAAATGAGTATCTCTCAGGCTGACGACGTACCCTATCAGATCTGCAAAGAGGAATGTCTACTTGAACTGGTTGTTGTTCCTCAACTCCTTGTGGAACAAGATCATCCACAACACTTTGTGGTTCCAGTTCAATTTCCATTGAGGCTTCAGTGCTAGTATTCGCATCTTGAACTTCTTCAAGATCGAACGTGCTCCCACTAGTCTTTCTAGAAACAAAGTCCCTTTCTAGAAAGACCCCAGTCTTTGTCACAACTACCTTGTGCTGACTGGGAATGTAGAAGTAATATCCATTAGTTTCCTTGGGATATCCGATGAAATAGCACTTGTCGGATTTGGGTCCTAATTTGTCTGAGACTTGACGTCGTACGTAAGCCTCACAACCCCAAATCCTCATGAAAGACACTTGGGCATCTCTCCCAGTCCATATCCTATATGGTGTCTTTATCACGGCCTTGGATGGAACTCGGTTGAGAATGAAAGCTGCCGTGTCTAGAGCATAGCCCCAAAGGTATGTCGGAAGATCTGTGTGACTCAAGGACATTATTATACTTAGTTTATTTGGCACAAATACAAGTAAGTATAATAACCAAAATCCAAATGTCTTTATTTATATAGAATATGATACAATAAGTCCAAAATATTTTCATCAAATGATTGGCTCTAGGGCTCTAGCTAACAAAACGGACTCTATATTCTAGACCTTGAGAGCCATATCTATAACATAAATACCAAGAGGTTCAAGTCAAATGACATGAACCAAACCTACCTCTGGCACTGTCGCTTAGGTCAAATAAATGACAAGCGCTTATCCCAGCTCCATAAGGATGGTTTGTTGGACTCATTTGATTTTGAATCATATGAGATATGCGAGTCATGCCTACGAGGCAAGATGACCAAGACTCCCTTTAGTGGGCGCAGCGAGAGAGCGACTGATTTGTTAGGACTCATACATAGTGATGTATGTGGCCCTTTCAATGTCGCTGCTAGAGGCAGTTATAGGTATTTCATCACATTTACTAATGACTTCAGTAGATATGGTTATGTGTCCTTGATGACACATAAGTCAGAATCCTTTGAAAAGTTAAAAGAATTCAAGAATGAAGTACAGAACCAGCTTGGCAAGAGTATTAAGATACTTCGATCAGATCGAGGTGGAGAATACCTTAACCATGAGTTTTGTGACTGCCTAGCTGAGTGTGGGATTCTATCCCAACTCACTCCTCCTGGAACACCACAGTGGAATGGTGTATCCGAAAGGAGAAATCGTACCCTATTAGATATGGTGCGATCTATGATGAGTCACACAGATCTTCCGACATACTTTTGGGGTTATGCTCTAGTCACAGCAGCTTTTATACTCAACCGAGTTCTATCCAAGGTCGTGATAAAGACACCATATAGGATATGGACTGAGAGAGATGCCCAGGTGTCTTTCATGAGGATTTGGGGTTGTGAGGCTTACGTTAGATGTCAAGTCTCAGACAAATTAGGACCCAAATCCGACAAGTGCTATTTCATTGGATATCCTAAGGAAACTAAGGGATATTACTTCTACATTCCCAATCAGCACAAGGTAGTTGTGGCAAAGACTGGGGTCTTTCTAGAAAAGGACTTTATTTCTAGAAAGACTAGTGGGAGTGCGTTCGATCTTGAAGAAGTTCAAGATGCGAACAATAGCACTGATGCCTCGATGGAAATTGAACTGGTACCATAAAGTGTTATGGATGATGTTGTTCCACAAGGAGTTGAGGAACAACAACCAGTTCAAGTAGACATACCTCTTCACAGGTCTGATAGGGTACGTCGTCAGCCTGAGAGATACTCATTTCTCTTGTCTGACCATGATGACATTGTGCTTATAGAGGATGAGCCTACCACCTATCAGGAAGCTGTGATGAGACCAGATTCTGAGAGATGGCTAGAGGCCATGAGATTCGAGATGGAATCCATGTACACCAACCAAGTTTGGACTTTGGTTGATCCACCTGAAGGGGTAAAACCCATAGGGTGCAAGTGGGTCTTTAAGAGAAAGACTGACATGGATGGACTTATTTATAAGGGTCGCTTGGTAGCTAAAGGTTTCAAGCAGATTCATGGTATTGACTATGATGAGACCTTTTCTCCAGTAGCGATGTTTAAGTCCATTCGGATCATGCTTGCTATTGCAGCCTACCATGACTATGAGATATGGCAGATGGATGTCAAAACCGCATTTCTGAATGGAAACCTGCTCGAGGATGTGTACATGACACAACCTGAGGGTTTTGTAGATCCACAGCATACTAGCAGAGTATGCAAGCTGCATAGGTCCATTTATGGACTAAAGCAAGCTTCTCGGAGCTGGAATCTTCGATTCGATGATGCAATCAAATAGTTTGGTTTCATCAAGAACGAAGATGAACCTTGTGTCTACAAGAAGGTTGTAGGGGATATAGTTGTCTTCCTCATATTGTATGTGGATGACATACTACTCATTGGGAAGGACATCCCTATGCTTCAGTCTGTCAAGACCTGGCTAGGGAGTTGCTTCTCAATGAAGGACTTAGGTGAGGCATCCCGTATTCTAGGGATACAGATCTATAGAGATAGATCTAAGAGATTGCTTGGCCTAAGTCAGAGTACATACATTGACAAGGTACTCCTTCGGTTTGCCATGCAGAACTCCAAGAAGGGATTTCTGCCGATGTCATATGGCGTGAATCTTTCGAAGACTCAAGGTCCCTCTTCTAGAGAGGAGAGAGACTGCATGGATCAGATCCCTTATGCCTCAGCCATAGGATCGATCATGTACACCATGCTATGTACTCAACCAGATGTCTCGTACGCTTTGAGCATGACGAGCAGATACCAGTCAGATCCAGGTGAAAGTCACTGGATAGCGGTCAAGAATATTCTTAAGTACTTAAGAAGGACTAAAGAATATTTCTTGATATATGGAGGCAATGATGAGCTAGCTGTAAAGGGTTACAGTGATGCTAGCTTCCTGACCGATCAGGATGACTATAGATCGCAGTCGGTGTTCGTATTTTGCATCAATGGTAGTGCTGTGAGCTGGAAGAGTTCGAAGCAGGACACAGTAGCAGATTCTACGACAGAGGCCGAGTATATTGCTGCATCAGAGGCAGCAAAGGAGGCAGTTTGGATTCGCAAGTTCATCACTGAACTTGGGGTGGTTCCTAGCATTGCTGACCCTATTGAGCTCTATTGTGACAACAATGGAGCTATAGCATAGGCGAAGGAACCTCGCTCACACCAGCGGACCAAACACATACTACGGCGCTTCCATCTCATTCGAGAGATCATCGAGAGAGGAGATGTGAAGATTTGCAGAGTACCTACAGAGGCTAACATCGCAAATCCCTTGACCAAGGCTTTGGCACAGAAGAAGCATGATGGTCACACTAGGTCATTTGGGCTTAGAGCCTACACTGATTGGTACTAGTGCTAGTGGGAGATTGTTAGCTAGAGCCCTAGAGCCAATCATTTGATAATTGTATTTTGGACTTATTGTATCATATTCTATATAAATAAAGGCATTTGGATTTTGGTTATTATACTTACTTGTATTAGTGTCAAATAAACTAAGTATAATAATGTCCTTGAGTAGACGGTTCTCACCTATATCAATCGGTTAGTTGAACCGATAGTGAGATAATATAGGGAACACTACTCTTAATCATTCCTAGTCGAGTATTAACATTCAAGGACAATGTTAATGCAATAAGACTAGCATGTAGGTCAACTCGATGACTTGATCTCACAAGTCATGGATATAGAGATATCAAGTTGCCACATGGGTATACATTAGAGAATGTATACTGAATGACCCGCCATGAGAAAGTATCATGGATTGTTATATGAGTGTCATATACTTTCTCATGTGGCTATTAGTATGACTACTAGTCCTTAGACCTGAAGTCACCATGGATCCCTACATAAGGAGTTATGTACTTTGGTTTCGTCAAACGTCACCCGTAACTGGGTGGACTATAAAGGCGATTACTGGGTATGTAATGAATTATGCAGAGGGATGTGAGTGATGTAGATAGGATCTATCCCTCCTATATGACGGGAGAGACATCAGTATTCTTGATAGAGGGAGACCACGAAGTGCATGGCCATGCCAAAATGAGTCAATATAGGATATTGAGCTCATTTGATTTAGTGAGTCTACTTGGTGTTCAAGATTTAGATTGATCAGAGGATGACACGGTCTATGTCTCACATTGATCAATCTAGATGTCTAGGATAGAAGGACACTTGTCATATATTGTGAGAAGTCACAATTAGTAGTCACAAGGTGATGTCGGATCCCGACATTCTTGTAACTTGGGTAGTAATGATGTGTTGCTAGATACCGCTCATTACTTATGCTCCTAAATGGGTTTAGGGCATTGCCAACGTTACAAGAACCTATAGGGTCACACACTTAGGACAATTAGATGGAGATTAGGTACATATGATGAACCAAGAGGATTAGATTCATTTGATGAATCAAATTGGATTAAGAGTAATACTAATTAGGCTAACTTGAGTTCGACTCAAGTTGATTCATGTGTTCAATGAGTCTAATTTAGATTTTCACTCATTGAATCAATTTAATTAAATGAATTAGATTCATTATATTAAGTTGGCTTAAATCAAATGGTTGGATTCGATCAACCATGGAAGAGATTTGGTCAAGTTTGACTTGACTTGAGAGGAAGATTAAAAGTCAAGTTTGACTTGACTTTATGCCACCTCATTGGTGAGTTTCCATTGATATGGACCAATGATGTTACTCCACATCATCATAGGTGCCACCTCATGGAAGTTACAAAGCCATTTTCTTTAATAGCTTCACATTAATTGCACTTAATGCAATTTATGGGAGTTACACAATGGAGAGTGGCCGACCACTTTTGTTTGAATGAGAATTCAATAATTCATTCAAGTGTGCATTTTCTTCCTTCTTCCTCTCAAGCTCTCCCTCTCCTCCTTCCTTGGCCGAACCACATAGGTGCTAGCACACCTTGGTTTTTGGTCACCTCCACCTAGTGTATTCGTGTGGATACGTGTAGAGAGTTGTCTACATTGACAACTTTGAGATCCGACGTACCGAGGACGAGCAGGATACGCAAAAGGGCACGCAACAAGGGTAAAGATCTTCATCATGTAGATCTAGAAGTTTTGTAACTCGTACTCATATGTTTTCGAATTTTTTTTCGCACGAGATCCGTTAGCTAGGGTGATTCGGGGTTTCCGCGACGCGAAAAGCGGTTTTCGCGACCCGAAAAACCCAACAATGGGTGCATATCACGATGGACTTTGTGGTTAGACTACCCCGAACCAGGAAGGGCCATGATGCGATTTGGGTAATCGTTGATCGGTTAACCAAATCTGTAAACTTCTTACCGATTCATCGGACAGATTCATTGGATCGATTGGCAGAGTTATACTGCAGAGAGATCACCAGATTGCATGGTATACCTCTGAGTATTATATCAAATAGAGATCCATGATTTACCTCTCGATTTTGGCGGAGTCTCCAGCAGGCCATGGGTACAGAACTCCATTTTAGTACCGCGTTTCATCCTCAGACCGATGGGCAGTCGGAGCGTACTATCCAGACATTGGAGGATCTATTGAGATCTTGTGTTATGGACTTCAGCGGTAGCTGGGAGGATCATTTGCACTTGGTGGAGTTTTCATATAATAACAGTTACCACTCAGCGATTCAGATGGCACCATTTGAGGCATTATATGGCAAATCTCCTATCTTATGAGATGAGGTTGGAGAATCGTCAGTCTTGGGCCCGCAGCGTATTCAGCGAGATGCAGAGTTGGTTGACACCATCAGACGCAGAATGTCAGAAGCTCAGGACCGACAGAAAAGCTATGCAGATCGGAGACGGAGGCCTTTGGAGTTTTTTGTGGACGATCATGTGTTCCTGCGAGTGTCTCCTACCAAGGGAGTTAGGAGATTTGGATTGAAAGGGAAGTTAGCTCCTCATTACATTGGACCCTTTCATATACTTGAGAGGATTGGTGAGGTAGCATATCGATTGTCACTGCCACCTTCACTTGCCGGGGTGCATGATGTATTTCACGTATCTATGTTGAGGAAATACGTACCACACCCTATGCATATTTTGACTGATGTATCGATCACCCTTCAGCCAGATGTAACATATGAGGAGGTTCCAGTGCGGATATTGGATCGCAAGGAACGCCAGTTGCGAAACAAGACAATCCGATTGGTCAAGGTTGGATGGGAGCATCATTCAGATGACGAAGCAACCTGGGAGCTGGAGGATGATATCCGAGCGCAGTACCCTCACTTGTTTAATGAAGGTATGTAAAGTAATTTCATTTATGATAATGATCACGCATGTCGTTTGTCGTTTAATGCCTTTGTGTCGTAAATTTGGGGACCAAATTTTTATTAGAGAGGGAGAATGTGAGATACGGCAAAGTAAATAACCTATAATAATTTATGGGAATTTTTGGATATTTTTTCAGATTTATTTGGAGGTCGTATGACAATATTTAAGGGGATAAATTGTTAAGCTTAAGATGGTAATGAAAAATCACTATTAGAGGAGGGTTAATTATGGGATAGTGAGAACTCAACCTAACCCAAACCCTACTGCTTATAAGAAGCTACAGTGCTGGCCCTAAATCGCCGCTTCCCCTTATTCCTTCGTGTCTTCTGCCTCCGTCGATCCCTCACCACTCCACCTGATCTCGCCGACGGATTCATCTCCAACGCACGCCGCGATCGGTTGCCGGCGCTTGGTTGCGAAACGCGTCTCCGACCTCCTCCACGTTTGATCGGAGGCCTCATCTGTAGCGTTCCCTTCAAAACACCACTGCTCGCGAAGAATCCATGGTCGAGAGAGCAAAGCTGAGCTCTGGGGACGCTGGAGATTGAATTGCCATTCCCGAGCTCAAAGCTGGTCGAGGATCTGCACCTCAGGAAGATATCTCGTCTTCCCGAGCCTTAGGGCCGAGCCAAATTCGTCGGGATCTCTGTGCCGCTTGAGGTATTTACTGTCGTGGAGGTAAATTGAGGTGAGGATGGTTTAGATTAGGGTTTCTTAGCTATGAAGACCTGTGATTTGATGCCAGGTTGGGAGGATTGTATGGATTGAGGTATTGTTGTGGCAGTGGCTTGCTGTGAAGGGCTCGATCACAATTCCAGCAGCTGTTTTTCACTCGGGAAACATCAGGTAAGGCCTGCACCACTCCAGGAGTTCGATTTGTAGATCTAGGTGATGAATTCGGTGAGAATTGGGTGTTGATAAATGTGATTGTACCAATTGTAGCTTTGTGGAAGCATTGGATTACAGGTTTGATAATGAATCCTGCGCTGAGTGTGGGGATCAGATCTGAGATTGTGGGAGGTTATTAAGGTATGTTCTGTTCAGGTAATAAATTATAGTGATCCTATTAGAAGTTTAGAAATTTGTTAGTATTGTTCTCAGAAGATTGATAGTTGTAGATGTGGTTAAGGAATGCGACCATTTCTTGTACTGTATCAGTTCATATGGAATCAATGCATGTTTAGAATTCCTCTTGTTGATCAGTTTCAGCTAGAATTGTGGGATCTGTGGGCACAGATAGATTAAGGCTTGGGTCTAGTTTTAAGTAGTTCAGTGTGGATTCGTTTGAATAATAAATGGAACTCGGATCAAATTCACCTGTCAAGTACATTAGTATAGTTATTCAGTTTCATATGTAATTAGTTAAAATTTATACGTTGACACAGGACTCTGATCGAGGCGGGTGTCGTGACGAAGTTAACGTTGGATTCAGCCTACACTTAGAGGCAAGTACTTCTTGACTTGATTCTGTAGTTATTGTTCTTGGTGCATGAGTAGTTCGGATAAAGTAGAGCTTTACCTTGACTCCACTCGTATTATGTCTTGTTCTTGATACTTTATCCACTCAATCTTCGAGATGCTCACATTCGTATCTATACAATCTCCCATTGTTATTCCTGATAATTAGCATATACTAGATACCATGTTACCTGTTTAGACTACTGTTTATTTATGCCTTGTATTGAGCATGCGGCTTCATGTAGCATATCTGATTTTGTATATATGATGATTGTTGCATTGTTCGTATCATGTCATTACATGCATCGCCGATGACCTTGGCTCCCTTGTGGTTGAGACGGTCATTGGCCTGGGCCGCACGCTCGGCCACTCATGGGTAGTGGTAGCTTGGAGCGTGCCGCATGTCCTGTCGTGCCCCCCACTCGCACACTTATTGGGTAGTGATAGCTGGAGTCAGGGGCTGCAGGGACCCCATCGCAGACGTGGCTATTTAGCTACTATGCAACTGTCCCCTCGGTCGCTCGAAAGTAGTGGTAGCTGGAGGGTGTACAGTCTGTCATTGACCCGGCCTTTCGTCCATACTGGGGTTATGGTACTTGAGGGGTGGGCGGGAGTGACCATCTGTGCATACGGTATTTCTCTGTTATTTCTGATTATGCTGTTATATGCTTACTTGTTCAGTTTCTACTATCATATACTTGTTTATATGCTTAGACACTGATCACTGTGACAGTATACCTTATCTGTGATTTTGGTAGTTATGAGCAGTACTGTAGCAGTTTATGTTACCTTAGACCTTATACTACTAGCTTAGGATATGGTATCAGGTATGGATATATATATACTTTGTTTACACAGTAGTATCTGTTATTCATTTTCCCGAGACTGTATCCTGTTGTACTCTTAGCTATTTATGTTACTCATGCACTATCTACTCTTTACTCGCTGAGTTTTATATTCACCACCTCGTATATTGGTAATTTCACCAAGTAGCCGATAGGGATGCTAGTACACTTGTGTTGGAGTGTATACTGAAAGCCTAAGCTTTTGTAAACATTTGTTTTGAATAAAGAATCACATTTGGTCAAATTATCTACATTTGTTTGTAGTTGTTCAATTAATTTATATTGAAGATAACATAGCATGTGGTGTCACATGCAGAAGATAATGTTATCAGTACCTTATAAATTATAAACAGTAGCTCACGACCAAAATGGAAAGGAACAAATCATTAGAAGGTCGTAGTGTAATTAGGTATCAGTTTATCTTGATTGTATAGTTACACTAGTACACTTAGAGTGTATCGAGTAGGACCATTTGAGGTCGTTTCTTTTATACTGACTTTATAAAGGAACAAAGACCTCAGTTATTATGGAAGTGCGTGCTCTTAATCCTAATATAATAACAAGCATATATATTTGATATTTATTTCTTTAATTTATCAATGGGTGAGATTTAGTTCGATGAATCAATAAGCCTGATAAGTTGGTATATGATATCACTTATAGTGTGTGTTGTTGATTATAGAAGGAAACTGTGTCCTAGAGATACTAGGTTGATAATGTCCCCAAGAGAAGCTCATAAGGATTGTCATGTTAAACCCTGCAGGTGGACTTAGTCCGACATGACGATAAGGTTGAGTGGTACTACTCTTGGACTTAGATATTAATTAAATGAGTTGTCAGTAACTCACTTAATTAGTGGACATTCAATATCTTAAACACAGGGAGACTAACATGCTCATAATAAGAAGGAGCCCAAAAATGTAATTTGGGATTGGTGCGGTAGTTCAATAATAGTTCTCTAGTGGAATGAATTATTATTGATAAAATTAAGTTGTGTGTTCGGGGCGAACACGGGATGCTTAATTTTATCGGGAGACCAAAACCAATTCCTCCTCTCGGTCCCTATCGTAGCCTCTTATTTGTAGAGTTCTATACCCACCTATACCCACCTTCTATACCCACCCAATAGGGGTCGGCCAAGCTAGCTTGGGAAACAAGCTAGGGCCGGCCTAGGTAAAAGTTTGGGTGGCCGACCCTAGCTTGAACACAAGCTAGTGGGGCCGGCCAAAATAAATTAAAAAGAATTTTAATTTTAATTTTTTTATGTGGAAGAAATAATTTATTAAAAAGAATTAAAATTAAATTATCTCTCTTGTAAAATTTACAAAAGATTAAAGAAAGAGATTAGATCTCTTTCCTTATTTGTAGATTGGTGAGATATTTTATTTTCTCTTAAAAATTATTCACATATTGATAAAATTAAAATTATAGAAATTTCTTTTATTAACCATGTAGAGATTTTTAAAGAGAAATTTTAATTTTAAAATTTCCGGAAACAAATTAGGAAGTTTTAATTGTTGATTGAAACTTGTCCAATTTGTTCTCCAATGATGTGGCCGGCCAATGTAGATTTAATTGGGAAATTTTATTTTATTTTTCTCAATTAAATCATGTCAAGGAAATTGAGGAAATTTTATTGTAATTAAATTTCCTAATTTGCCTAGGCCAAGGAATATAAAAGAAGGGGTGAGGGTGCCTTCATGAGACACAACATCTATTATTTCTCTCCCTCTTTTGTTTCTTGGTGTGGCCGGCCATCCTCTCCCTCTCTTCCTCTTGTGGTGGCCGAATCTCCCTCTTCCATTGGAGCTCTTGTGGTGGTCGGATACTATTCGAAGAAGAAGAAGAAGAAGGAGAGAAAGCTAGCATCTCTTGGAGCTTGGTTAGTGTTTTGATTTTCTTCCTTGGTGAAGCTTCCTCTTTGTTGGCCGAACCTAGCTAGGAGGAGAAGAAGGTGGTTGGTGGTTTCTCATCTCGGAAGATCGTTGCCCACACAACGTCCGAGGTTAGAAGAGGAATACGGTAGAAGATCAAGAGGTTTTTCTACAAGGTATAACTAGTAATTTTTCTTTCTGCATCATGCTAGTTATTTATGGAAATAATACCAAATACAAGAGGCTTACGTTCTAGAATTTCGAATATGTTTTTTCGATGCTGTGTTCTTTTATTTTTGCTTTTCCTTGTGATTTGATTGTTCTCTTTGGTTAACCTAAAGTTATTTTAGGAAATTAAATATTAGCTTTCTATAAAAGGTTTTGTCTAGTCGGTGGTGGTTGCTCCCATATCCAAGAAGGCCATGTGCCTCGCCACGTCAGTACTGGGAACCAATTATGGAAATTAATATTTAATGGAATTAATAACTTAAGGAGACTTGGGTCGAATGTGTAAAGTTCCGCAGAAGATCCAAGTCAAAACCTAAAAGAACAAATAGATTAAGTTTTGGATCAAACATGTTAAGTTCCGCAGGCGATCCAAAATTTAATTTAAAAGAACACATGTTAGCTAGGAAAATGTTCAGACCTTTGTACAAAATTTTTGTACAGTGGAACCTATAGGTTTTTCGAGTAGCAACCAACACTTGGTATCAGAGCTAGGGTTTTGCCTCTGTGTATTTGGTATTTAGTTTAATTATGCACATGTCATATATAATTTAGGCAGGTTAATAGTAGGATGTGCTAACTTTGTGGATGCAGGATCCAACTATTATGGCTTTTAGTTATTATGTGTGTGATTGGACCTTTGGACATGTCAAGGGCATTTATTTGTGTGTGCATGATTGTATTAAAATACAGCAGGAGCTGTATTTAGTTTTATTAGGATTTTATTTTTGATCTAGATACATGTACATTCCTTTTATGAAATATAGGATCAAAAATATAAAATTCTATTTATGTCGCGGATCGAATCTTGCAAAGCGTGGAACCTTCTAAGGACCAGAGGCGCAGCGGAACTAGGAGCAAGATGGATGCAACAGCTAGATCCGGTGGCGGTGGCCAAATATGGCAGCAGCTTGGGATGACAACACACGGAGGACAATTAGAGATAAAAGCCATAATAGTTGAAAATTAAATTTTCTATTTATTGCTTTTATATTATGCTGTGTGTGCATGTTAGTTTACAAGTTTTAGTAGGCTAGCATAGTTAAAATTCCTCATTTATAAATAACTAAGTGGGAGAGGGATTTTTAAATAAATCCCATGGTCTCCATTACTGGTTTGTAAGTGATGCAAACAAGCTTGCGCGTTGGCTCTGAGTGCCTTCCTCCATAACGGATGAGCTTGTTTGTGGATCACTAGAACAGACTTCCATTTTTGGATGACTATAGGAAGTTAATTAAGAGCGTGTGATCTTCCCCAACGGTAGGGGCATAATCTTATTAATGGACTTAGTGTCAAGTAATGGTATACACTTAGACACATCTAATAGTATCCTCCCCATCGGAGTCACTACTATTATTTGTGTGACCAAAAGATACCAACTATTAATTTTATTTGTCAAAAAGTTAGGTTGACAAGATAATAAAATTAATGGGATAAAACCCTCCTTTTACAAATGTTGAATTTGTATACGTCCACACTAACGTGGCATACAAAATTCACGGTGTTTTAAGGTGTTGGTTAATTTAAAATAGTATTGTTTGAGGAATCAATATTATTCTAAATTTAGAGTTCTGACCAAAAGTTATTTGTGATTCTTATGATGACTTTCAACCCACTGTCCATCATACTTCAACAAAACAGACTTACTGGACCTAATTACATAGATTGGAAAAGAAACCTGGACATTGTTCTGACTGCAGAAAGCTATAAATTTGTATTGACTGAACCTTGTCCTGATGCACCCACTGGTGAATCTACCCAAGAGGATATTGAATATCATAAGAGATGGGTAAAGGCAGATGAGATGGCGCGGTGTTACATTTTGGCTTCAATGTCAAATGTATTGCAACATCAGCATCAAGATTTACCAACAGCTTATGATATTATGAACAATCTCAAGAAACTCTTTGGTCATCAGGATAGGGCTTCTAGACAAGAAGCTATGAGAAAGATAATGACAGCCACCATGCAAGAGGGTACTCCTGTAAGGGATCATATCCTAAAGATGATGGCTTATCTGAACGAGATACAGATCCTTGGAGGAGAAATTGATGGGGAAACCCAGATCGATATGATCCTCCAAACGCTACCTAGAAGTTTTGAGCAGTTCCGCCTGAACTATAATATGAATAAAAGGATTTATTCATTAGGGGAACTACTGACAGCAGCAGAAGGATTATTTCGTCACAATTCTCAAATTCACTATGCTGAAAATGGTTCTACTTCTAAACCGAAAGGAAAGAAGAAGAAGAAACAAGCTGGCTTAGCAAAGAAAGTGAATAAATCTCAGAGTACGGGATTTAAAGCTGGAGTGAAGAAGCCCAAGGGCAAATGCTTCATCTGCAAGCAGGCAGGACATTGGAAGGCAGACTGTCCTCGTAGGAATCAAAACAAAGGTATATCTCATGCTCTAGTTGTTGAAACATGTTTAGCGGTGTTATCTACCAGCACCTGGTGTGTAGATACGGGAGCCACTGATCATGTCTGCAATTCCTTGCAGGGGTTCCAGGAAACCCGACGACTATCTGAAGGAGAAATTACCGTCTACATGGGCAATGCTACTAAGGTGGCAGTTGTTGCAGTGGGAGACGTCTACTTATCTTTTAGTAGAAATAGAAATTTGGTTTTAAAAAATTGTCTTTATGTACCCAGTTTTAGAAAGAATTTAATTCCAATTTCTAAACTATTTTTAGATGGATATTCAGTTTCTTTCAGTAACGATGTAGTTATTAAAAGAAATAAAGTGATTATCTGTTCTGGTGCATTGGTTGGCAATTTGTATACTTTAAATCCAAATTCTTCCACAAAGCAAAACATTGAAATTTATAACTCATCTTCTAGTTCTAATAAGAGAAAAGAACCTTCGGAAATGAATCAAGCATATCTTTGGCATCTAAGGCTTGGTCATATTAACTTAAGTAGGATTCAGAGGCTTATAACCGATGGACTTTTGAGTTCATTAGAGTTGGAAAATTTTCCAACTTGTGAATCTTGCTTAGAAGGTAAAATGACCAAGAGGTCGTTCAAGGCCAAGGGGTATAGAGCCAAAGAAGTGTTAGAATTGGTTCACTCTGATTTATGTGGTCCTATGTCTGTTCAGGCAAGAGGAGGTTTTGAATATTTTGTCTCTTTCATAGACGATTATTCAAGATACGGATATATTTACCTAATGCGCCGCAAGTCCGAGAGCTTTGATAAGTTCAAATAATACAAGGTTGATGTGGAAAAACGATTAGGTAAAAGTATCAAGACACTACGATCTGATCGTGGTGGCGAATACCTCTTAGGAGAGTTTAGGAATTACTTATCAGAGGCTGGGATTCAATCCCAATTGTCTGCACCTGGAACACCCCAACAGAATGGTGTAGCAGAACGAAGGAATAGGACTCTTATGGAGATGGTTAGATCGATGATGAGTTATTCAGAATTACCAAATTCGTTTTGGGGATATGCTCTGGAAACAGCAGTGTATGTTTTGAACTTAGTACCTTCTAAATCAGTTTCTTCTACTCCCATGGAATTGTGGAATGGGCGAAAACCCAGTCTAAGACATATTCGGATTTGGGGTAGTCCAGCACATGTGCTGAAACCAGATGCTGATAAGTTAGAATCCCGTACAGAAGTTCGCGTGTTTGTAGGATATCCCAAAGGAACGAAAGGTGGTTTATTTTATAGTCCTAAAGACCAGAAGGTCATTGTTAGCACCAATGCCCAGTTTTTAGAAGAAGACTATATAATGGATCACAAGCCCAGTAGCAAAGTTGTTTTAGAAGAACTTAGAGAGGACACGTCTACTTCAGTACCAACAGTACAAGATGAAGTACCACAAGAGACTGCAACACGTGTCACACATGATACACAACCACAGACAGTGCCTCGTCGTAGTGGGAGGGTTGTGAGGCAGCCCGAGAGATTCATGTTTTTGGGAGAGTCTTCGGACTTGATCCCGGGTAAACATGAACCTGATCCCCGGACATATGACGAAGCACTCCAAGATATAGATGCAGCATCTTGGCAAAAGGCAATGAATTCTGAAATAGAGTTTATGTACTCTAATAAGGTCTGGGAGCTTGTAGAACCACCTGATGGTGTAAAAGTCGTTGGATGCAAGTGGATCTACAAAAGGAAAAGAGGGACAGACGGGAAGGTAGAAACCTTCAAAGCTAGGCTTGTTGCGAAAGGGTACACTCAGAAAGAGGGAATCGATTATGAGGAGACCTTTTCACCGGTAGCCATGCTTAAGTCTATCCGGATACTCTTATCCATTGCTGCTCATATGGATTATGAGATTTGGCAAATGGATGTCAAGACAGCTTTCCTTAATGGAAGTCTTGAAGAGAACATCCATATGAAGCAACCAGAAGGGTTCATTGAAAAAGGCAAAGAGCATCTAGTCTGCAAGCTCAATCGGTCCATTTATGGACTAAAGCAAGCTTCAAGATCTTGGACCATCCGGTTTAATGAAGTAATCCAGTCATATGGATTTATTCAAAGTCTGGATGAGTCTTGTGTATATAAGAAGTGTAACGGAAACGTGGTGGTATTTCTTGTACTATACGTAGATGATATTTTGTTAATTGGCAACAATGTCAAGGTATTATCAGACGTAAGGGTATGGTTGTCCAAACAATTTGATATGAAGGACTTAGGAGATTGTGCACACATTCTTGGGATCAAAGTTATAAGGGATTGTAAGAAAAGAATGTTGTGTCTGTCCCAAGCTTCATATATAGATACAATCCTTGCTCGTTTTAGCATGCAGGATTCCAAGAAAGGTTTCTTACCTTTTAGACATGGAGTAGCTCTGTCTAAAGAGATGTCTCCAAAGACGTCGAAAGAGATAGAAGACATGAAAGCAGTTCCTTATGCTTCGGCTGTAGGAAGCCTAATGTATGCAATGCTATGTACGAGACCTGATATCTGTTTTGCCGTGGGCATGGTCAGCAGATATCAGAGTAACCCTGGACAAGGACATTGGACTGCGGTAAAGCATATATTAAAGTACCTGAGAAGGACTAGAGATTATATGCTAGTTTACCAAGCAGACGATCTGCTCCCTGTGGGTTACACGGATTCAGATTTCCAATTAGATAGGGATAACAGTAAGTCTACATCAGGCTATGTGTTTGCTTTAGGAGGTGGAGCCATTTCATGGAGGAGTGTTAAGCAGAAATGCGTTTCGGACTCAACCATGGAAGCTGAGTATGTAGCAGCCTCTGAGGCAGCTAAAGAAGCAGTATAGCTCAGAAACTTTCTAATGGACTTAGATGTGATTCCTGGTTTACCCAAAATCATCACAATTTATTGTGATAATAGCGGTGCAGTTGCAAACTCAAAGGAACCACGAGCTCAAAAGGCAAGTAAACATATTGTTAGGACCAAAAGTAGCTAGAGGGGGGGGGGGGTGAATAGCTCGTCGTGTTCGCTTGGTGCTCGGCGTTGCTTGTTCCTTCAAAGATGTGCAGCGGAAATACAAAGAAACAAATCACACAACGCTAACAAGGTTGGTTTACTTGGTATCCACCTCACAAGAGGTGACTAGTCCAAGGATCCACACCTACGCACGCACCCTCCACTAATAAAACTCTCCTTTATGGTAACTACCAAGGGCGGAGAAGCCCTACAAGACTCAGTACACGAAGAGAGGGAAAGGATACAAGAAATACAAGCTTACAAGCTTAAAATGAGTACAAACCCTAACCCTAGCTTCTCTTCTTGACTTTGATCCTCCTCTTGACTTGGAAACCTTCCAAGATCCTTCAAGAACTGGCGATCTGAGCTTTGCAAGTGCTGTGGAGAAGCTGGCGAGAGATCTGGAGTGAATCGGTGAAGAGATGCTACAGCCAACGCACGCCTGCAGCTCAAATACGACGCAATGGTCGGATCCCGATCGATTCGAATATTCCCAATCGATCGGGGAGGCTTTGGATCGATCCACGGATCGATCCAGAGCGCCTCTGTGCTCTGGAAAAACGCCTGGATCGATCCACGGATCGATCCAGCACTTATCGCGCAAAGCAGCCGCGTCCCAATCGATCCACTGATCGATTTGGACATCTGGATCGATCCACGAATCGATCCAGAGGCTCTCTGTTCGCTAGGAAAGGCCTGGATCGATCCACTGATCGATCCAGCACTTGGTTTTTGCCCAAAACCAAGTCTCAAGCCTCTCAAACCAACATCCGGTCAACCTTGACCTGTTGATACATCATGCCTAGCATCTGGTCACTCCTTTGACCTGCTAGGACTCCCCACCAAGTGTCTGGTCAATCCCTTTGACCCACTTGGACTTTACTCGTCGTGCCAAGTATCCGGTCACTCTCTTGTCCTACTTGGACTTCCACCAGATGTCTGATCATCCTTGATCCATCTGGATTTTCCCTTGCCTGGCTTCACTCACCAGGACTTTCACCTGGCTTCACTCACTAGGATTTCCTTCTGCCTAGCTTCACTCACTAGGACTTTCACCTGGCTTCACTCACCAGGATTTCCAATCTGCCTAGCTTCACTCACTAGGGCTTTCCTTCTGCCTGGCTTCACTCACCAGGACTTTCACTTCTGCTGCCTAACATACCAGTTAGGACTTCCTAGTCAGGTATCCGGTCACTCTTGACCTACTTGACTCTCCTTCAATCACACTGATCAATCCCTGATCAGAATCTCCCCACATGAACAACTGCACCTGCATTGTCCATGTGTCTACATGTATTGTCAAACATCGAAACTATGACCAAGACCCAAGCTTGGTCAACTCAGTCAACCTTGACCTAAAGGATATTGCACCAACAATCTCCCCCTTTTTGATGTTTGACAATACCTTTAAGTTAGACTAGTTAAGCTAGTCCCATAGTCTTAACTCCATTCATGCCAAAAGTATGAATGTTGGTTCCCTTCATTCTCCCCCTATGAGCTCCCCCATAGGTAATGAAAGCCTAGCTTAAACCACACATTCTCCCCTTATTGGCACACATCAACCCATCTTTGAGCACACATCAACCCATGCCTCAATTTTAGGCACACTTCAACAAATGCCCCATTGTTGAAAACTCTCCCCCTGAAGAGTTGCTCATCGTTGTTCACAACTTCACTCGTTGTGGTCAACACGATAATGAAGGTCCCATACCCTTCATTATCCTTAACCTTACATTCTCCCCCAATGTAGGCAAATGCCCATCCTTGAGCATTATCCACTAGAACCCACTTGAACAATGAGGATATCCACTCCCCATTAAAGTTCAAACGCTCAACCTTGAGCATGTTCTTAACAGAAGGTTAACCACCTTCCAAGGTTCATGAAAAATAATTTTTCATGTCTTTAAAGAGTCTCTCCCCCTAAAGACATGGTGGTAACTTCTATCATTGCACCAACAATGACTTGGAATTCCTAAACCTTTAGGAAACCCAAATTTTAGAAGTTTTGAGGTTTAAATGTTCAATATTTGAAACAACCTCAACCTAAACTTCTACTTAGTCTTCATTAACCAATCCATCCTTGTTTTCAACATGAAAACACCCTTTTTATGTATACAAATGTATTTTGAGGGATTAGGAATGGTTACATTGACTAAAATAGGTTTAGAGTGCTGAAATCAGACCTTTCCAGCCAAAATCAGCGTCCTGGATCGATTGGAGTTGGGTTCCAATCGATTCAACCTATTTGAATCGATCCACTGATCGATTCAGGATGTGTGGATCGATCGACTGATCGATCCAGTGAGCTTCTGCTCACGAGAATTGCCTTCTGGATCGATCCACGGATCGATTCAGGCACTCCAATCGATCCATGGATCGATTGGAGCTCTGATAGTTGCTGAATTTCAAATTCAGCCAACTTCAGAAACCCCTAGAAAATTCTACAAAAATCTAAAAATCATGAAATTTCGTGTAGACATTATTTAGGGTATACTTTATCATGGAAAAATAGTTTTCTATGAAAATATATCATATCTTTAAAGATTGACACAAACTTGAAAACTTGCAAAAACTTTAGTGTTTTTCTTCAAGTTTGTGTCTAACTATTCAATGGTGATTACTATCAAAAGATAGCCTTCACCAAGGTTTTCCAAAAACATTTTAAAAACATTTTCAAAACCAATATCCCATCATGTTCCTTGGGCATAATGCACATGACTTATACATTAGCTTTCCCAATGATGGGAAAACACATAACTATGTGTTTTGATGAACCTAAAAACTCAAAAGAATGCACTAAATCAACATCTTGAGTTTTGTTCATCATCCTAACATCTCACTTGTATCTAATGTGCACTAATCATATACAAGTCACCTTATAGTCTTTGTGAGATGTAGATTTTGGTTTTTGCCCTAATCTAGGGATCATGCATATCTATCTAGGCATTTTAGAAATATTAGACATCCACCTAGGATGTCACTTGTCAATAAGTGTTGTTAAATGCCATTTGTCCTTAATTACAAGGAATTAAATTTAACGCATGATTATGTTATGGCATACATCAAAATAAAATAATTTTCAAAAGAAAATATTCTATAACTACATGATGTATGAATGTCATGACATGGTATTTTTGGATTTTTCATAATAAAACATGAATGCAAAACTAGACATGATGTCATGGCATATGATGGGCAAACAATCATGGCAAGATTTAGCATAAATAAAATATACCTAGATTAACTATCTAAGTATCCTTAAAGTCTTAGCTAAACTTACAACTTAAACCTAGATTGCCCTAAAGTGCTTCAAGAGAATGCCAAAGCCTAAATTGGCATTTCTAATTTCCTTGATTTAATGTATGCCAATTGAAAATAAACATGTCCTCAAATGTTGGCATATTCCATTTTTTCTCAAGAGTGATTACATAAATCAAGGCCCGGATTGCCTTAAATTTCCAAGAGAATACCAAAATCCCAACTTGGTATTTCTCAAGGTTTTCCCAATTTGTGCCATTTTAAGATAAAATCAATTTTTCACCATTAGACACATTTTACTCTTTCAAGGAGTAATCAATAGGTCCATTTCATTTTCAAAAGTTAACTAAACCTTGAAAATGCTCCTTGAGTGTCAATTTCCTCAAAGTTGGGTTAACTACCCTTCTAATCGGAGTTGACACTCTCTAACCCATCTATGGGGTAGAGAAGATGCTCCTAGGAACCCAACACCTATTGGTGCTCCTTGGATGCTCTAGGTACTCACTAGGGATAACTTCCCTAGATACCTTCCTAGTGACCTTGTTGGGCTTCTTAGAAGCCTTGGTCACATTTTCTAGGTGAACTCTAGGGATAGCCTCCCTTGTGACCTTGTTAGTGACTTTCTTAGACTTCTTAGAAGTCTTAGTCACTTTGGTTGCAAAGATACTTCTAGGGATATCTTCCCTTGTATCTTTGACTTGACCTCTAGACTTAGGGTTTGTTCCATAGCTATATGGAACCCTATGATAACTAGGCACATCCTTTTTAGCTTTGGGTTTGTATCCCAAACCTCTATAGCCATTGGATGACCTTTGTGCTCCTAGCCCTAGGTATTGCTCATTTTGCCCTTTAAGGATATTCTCCATCCTTTTTAGGGTCTTTTCTAGTTTGTCAAGTCTTGACCTTAAGACTTGATTTTCTATCATTAAATCCTTAGGTTTTGGTCCATGAGCATTTTTTATCTTGGGCATGTGTCTATTTTCCTTAGTGTTCCCGCCCAAGTGTCTATCTACCTTCCTAACCTTAGGTTGGGTAGTTTTGGCATGTAGGGCCACATGTTTTTCCTTAAAGCCCTCATGCTTTCTATTCTTATGGTAAATTGCATTAAAATGATAAAAGTTAGAACTATCATGCTTTTCACCATAATGTAAGGGGGTAGGCTCAATAAAAGATACCTTCTTCTTTACCTTGGAGGCTCCCCCTTGACTAGTGCCTCCTTGAGCCTTGACCACCTTCTTCCCCTTGGGGCATTGACTTCGGTAATGCCCCTTTTGATTGCAAGAGAAGCATATAATATGCTTCTTGCTCTTCTTTGTGTTAGGGATGATCTCCTTGGGCTTCGTCTTGCCCTTTTGTGCCACTTGGCCCTTGTTCTTGGCCAATTTAGGGCACTTGCTCTTGTAGTGCCCATGTTCCCTACACTCAAAGCATATAATATGATTTTTATTTTTAATTGAAATATTTATACCTTTGCTTGTAGGGGTGGCATCTTTTCCTTTGGATCCGGAGGTAGAAGCTTCCTCTTGATCCGATCTTGATTCTCCTCCATTTGATTTTTCTTGACTCGTGGAGGTAGAAGCTTCTTCAATCTCTTCATCTCTTGACCCGGATGTAGAAGCTTCTCCTTCTTCTTGATCCGGCGTCACCAAGGATTGCTCCCCCTCAATCCTAGAGGTGGAGGCTTCATCATCTTGAATATGAAACAAGGAGTATGCTCCCTCCTTGTTCCCTTCGTTGCCTTCCTTGAGGATGAAGCTTCTTCTTGATTTCTTTTTCGGAGGTTGAGCATCTCTCAACCTCGGAGCCCTCCTCTTGGTCTTGCTCCAAAGAGTCACCCTCTCTGGATACTTCTTGCTCTTGTACAGTGGAGGGGATCTCTTCATGAAGCTTGGCCAATTTGCTCCATAATTCCTTTGCATTTTCAAATTCTCCAATTTTGCAAAGGATGGTGCTTGGCAATAAATTTACCAAGAGCTTGGTCACTTTATCATTGGCCTCGCACCTTTGGACTTGCTCTTGGCTCCACTTGCTCCTCTTGAGAACTTTGCCCTTTGAATTTCTTGGAGCCTCGAAGCCTTCCATTAGAGCAAACCATTGCTCTATCTCCATCATAAGAAAATTTTCGATTCTTGATTTCCAAGAATCGAAGCTCGTGGAAGTGTATGGTGGAGCCACCCTCGTGTCGAATCCGAGCCCATCTCGGAATTCCATTGTAGAAGTTGAGCTTTTGAATTTCTTTGACTTTGACAATTTTGCTTCAACTTCTTCACCCTCTAGCTCTTCTTGTTATGCTTGACCCTTCCGGCGATGATTCCGGTGAAGAGCGGCCTCGCTCTGATACCACTTGTTAGGACCAAAAGTAGCTAGAGGGGGGGGGGTGAATAGCTCGTCGCGTTCGCTCGGTGCTCGGCGTTGCTTGTTCCTTCAAAGATGTGCAGCGGAAATACAAAGAAACAAATCACACAACGCTAACAAGGTTGGTTTACTTGGTATCCACCTCACAAGAGGTGACTAGTCCAAGGATCCACACCTACGCACGCACCCTCCACTAATAAAACTCTCCTTTATGGTAACTACCAAGGGCGAAGAAGCCCTACAAGACTCAGTACACGAAGAGAGGGAAAGGATACAAGAAATACAAGCTTACAAGCTTAAAATGAGTACAAACCCTAACCCTAGCTTCTCTTCTTGACTTTGATCCGCCTCTTGACTTGGAAACCTTCCAAGATCCTTCAAGAACTGGCGATCTGAGCTTTGCAAGTGCTGTGAAGAAGCTGGCGAGAGATCTGGAGTGAATCGGTGAAGAGATGCTACAGCCAACGCACGCCTGCAGCTCAAATACGACGCAACAGTCGGATCCCGATCGATTCGAATATTCCCAATCGATCGGGGAGGCTTTGGATCGATCTACGAATCGATCCAGAGCGCCTGGATCGATCCACGGATCGATCCAGCGCTTATCGCGCAAAGCAGCCGCGTCCCAATCGATCCACTGATCGATTTGGACATCTGGATCGATCCACGAATCGATCCAGAGGCTCTCTGTTCGTAAGGAAAGGCCTGGATCGATCCACTGATCGATCCAGCACTTGGTTTTTGCCCAAAACCAAGTCCCAAGCCTCTCAAACCAACATCTGGTCAACCTTGACCTGTTGATACATCATGCCTAGCATCTGGTCACTCCTTTTACCTGCTAGGACTCCCCACCAAGTGTCTGGTCAATCCCTTTGACCCACTTGGACTTTACTCGTCGTGCCAAGTATCCGGTCACTCTCTTGTCCTACTTGGACTTCCACCAGATGTCTGATCATCCTTGATCCATCTGGATTTTCCCTTGCCTGGCTTCACTCACCAGGACTTTCACCTGGCTTCACTCACTAGGATTTCCTTCTGCCTAGCTTCACTCACTAGGACTTTCACCTGGCTTCACTCACCAGGATTTCCAATCTGCCTAGCTTCACTCACTAGGGCTTTCCTTCTGCCTGGCTTCACTCACCAGGACTTTCACTTCTACTGCCTAACATACCAGTTAGGACTTCCTAGTCAGGTATCCGGTCACTCTTGACCTACTTGACTCTCCTTCAATCACACTGATCAATCCCTGATCAGAATCTCCCCACATGAACAACTGCACCTGCATTGTCCATGTGTCTACATGTATTGTCAAACATCGAAACTATGACCAAGACCCAAGCTTGGTCAACTCAGTCAACCTTGACCTAAAGGATATTGCACCAACACATATAGAGCGAAAGTACCACCTGATACGAGATATCGTGAAGCGAGGAGAAGTTGTCATCGCCAAGATTGCATCAGCGGATAACCTGGCAGATCCTTTCACTAAGGCCCTTCCGGCGAAAGCTTTCGATCGGCATGTTGAGGGAATGGGAATCAGATGTATGGTAGAAGATATGGCAGCTTAGTCATTAGTATAAGTGAGAGATTGTTGGAGTGTATACTGAAAGCCTAAGATTTTATAAACATTTGTTTTGAATAAAGAATCACATTTGGTCAAATTATATACATTTGTTTGTAGTTGTTCAATTAATTTATATTGAAGATAACATAGCATGTGGTGTCACATGCAGAAGATAATGTTATCAGTACCTTATAAATTATAAACATTAGCTCACGACCAAAATGGAAAGGAACAAATCATTAGAAGGTCGTAGTGTAATTAGGTATCAGTTTATCTTGACTGTATAGTTACACTAGTACACTTAGAGTGTATTGAGTAGGACCATTTGAGGTCGTTTCTTTTATACTGACTTTATAAAGGAACAAAGACCTCAGTTATTATGGAAGTGTGTGCTCTTAATCCTAATATAATA
Organism: Zingiber officinale; assembly: GCF_018446385.1. Classification (NCBI taxonomy): domain Eukaryota; kingdom Viridiplantae; phylum Streptophyta; class Magnoliopsida; order Zingiberales; family Zingiberaceae; genus Zingiber; species Zingiber officinale. The sequence goes on from NC_056002.1 coordinate 74,155,717, forward strand.
ACAAGCATATATATTTGATATTTATTTCTTTAATTTATCAATGGGTGAGATTTAGTTTGATGAATCAATAAGCTTGATAAGTTGGGAAATGATATCACTTATAGTGTGTGTTGTTGATTATAGAAGGAAACTGTGTCCTAGAGATACTAGGTTGATAATGTCCCCAAGAGAAGCTCATAAGGATTGTCATGTTAAACCCTGCAGGTGGACTTAGTCCGACATGACGATAAGGTTGAGTGGTACTACTCTTGGACTTAGATATTAATTAAATGAGTTGTCAGTAACTCACTTAATTAGTGGACATTCGATATCTTAAACACAGGGAGACTAACATGCTCATAATAAGAAGGAGCCCAAAAATGTAATTTGGGATTGGTGCGGTAGTCCAATAATAGTTCTCTAGTGGAATGAATTATTATTGATAAAATTAAGTTGTGTGTTCGGGGCGAACACGGGATGCTTAATTTTATCGGGAGACCAAAACCAATTCCTCCTCTCGGTCCCTATCGTAGCCTCTTATTTGTAGAGTTCTATACACACCTATACCCACCTTCTATACCCACCCAATAGGGGCCGGCCAAGCTAGCTTGGGAAACAAGCTAGGGCCGGCCTAGGTAAAAGTTTGGGTGGCCGGCCCCTAGCTTGAACCCAAGCTAGTGGGGCCGGCCAAAATAAATTAAAAAGAATTTTTATTTTTATTTTTTTTATGTGGAAGAAATAATTTATTAAAGAGAATTAAAATTAAATTATCTCTCTTGTAAAATTTACAAAAGATTAAAGAAAGAGATTAGATCTCTTTCCTTATTTGTAGATTGGTGAGATATTTTATTTTCTCTTTAAAAATTATTCACATATTGATAAAATTAAAATTATAGAAATTTCTTTTATTAACCATGTAGAGATTTTTAAAGAGAAATTTTAATTTTAAAATTTCCGGAAACAAATTAGGAAGTTTTAATTGTTGATTGAAACTTGTCCAATTTGTTCTCCAATGATGTGGCCGGCCAATGTAGATTTAATTGGGAAATTTTATTTTATTTTTCTCAATTAAATCATGTCAAGGAAATTGAGGAAATTTTATTGTAATTAAATTTCCTAATTTGCCTAGGCCAAGGAATATAAAAGAAGGGGTGAGGGTGCCTTCATGAGACACAACATCTATTATTTCTCTCCCTCTTTTGTTTCTTGGTGTGGCCGGCCATCCTCTCCCTCTCTTCCTCTTGTGGTGGCCGAATCTCCCTCTTCCATTGGAGCTCTTGTGGTGGCCGGATACTATTCGAAGAAGAAGAAGAAGAAGGAGAGAAAGCTAGCATCTCTTGGAGCTTGGTTAGTGTTTTGATTTTCTTCCTTGGTGAAGCTTCCTCTTTGTTGGCTGAACCTAGCTAGGAGGAGAAGAAGGTGGTTGGTGGTTTCTCATCTCGGAAGATCGTTTCCCACACAACGTCCGAGGTTAGAAGAGGAATACGGTAGAAGATCAAGAGGTTTTTCTACAAGGTATAACTAGTAATTTTTCTTTCCGCATCATGCTAGTTATTTATGGAAATAATACCAAATACAAGAGGCTTACGTTCTAGAATTTCGAATATGTTTTTTCGATGCTGTGTTCTTTTGTTTTTTCTTTTCCTTGTAATTTGATTGTTCTCTTTGGTTAACCTAAAGTTATTTTAGGAAATTAAATATTAGCTTTCTATAAAAGGTTTTGTCTAGTCGGTGGTGGTTGCTCCCATATCCAAGAAGGTCATGTGCCTCGCCACGTCAGTACTGGGAACCAATTATGGAAATTAATATTTAATGGAATTAATAACTTAAGGAGACTTGGGTCGAACGTGTAAAGTTCCGCAGGAGATCCAAGTCAAAACCTAAAAGAACAAATAGATTAAGTTTTGGATCAAACGTGTTAAGTTCCGCAGGCGATCCAAAATTTAATTTAAAAGAACACATGGTAGCTAGGAAAAGGTTCAGACCGTTGTACAAAATTTTTGTACAGTGGAACCTATAGGTTTTCCGAGTAGCAACCAACAACTTGGAGGGATCCCGACTGCCAGTCCCACGTCGCTTCCGAGGACAGATTTCCGGTTTTGTTTAGATTTCTAGTTGTGAGTTGAACTTTTGAATTTGGTATTGTAATAACCCTTATTGGGACTTGATGTTATTCTGTGAGTTGTTTTGTTTTGTCGAGGAGTCAAGCCGGCCCGCGGTGAGTTCTTTTAGTATTTTGGTACTTGTTATTTCGTTTTCCGCTGTATTTGATTTACCAGCCGAGTGGGTTGTTTATTATCTGCGTGGTTGTGGATAATTCTAGCCGTGTTGGCTATATTTTGCATGGTTCTATCTGTTGGCTATGTATATTAGTTTATATGTCACTGCTACAGGGGAGGTGCTGTCCGATTTTCGTTGGGCAACCTTACTCTCGAGGCATGACATTTTCAACTTGAGTCGAAGTTCCGATTTGAACTTGGTTAGTCGAGTCACTCAAGTTAACTTGTTGCTTAAGGTGGTCTATTTCCTTAAGTAACAAGTCATTTTGTTTTTCCGATTTTGCTAAATTTTTAAACAAACATTTAACTACTTTAAGCAAATTAGACTTGGAATAAATCGTTACCATATTTGGATCTTCCGATCCGGGGCTTCTCTCGGAATCGAGGTCGATCTCAGACTCGTATTCTTCTTCGGTCTCGGAGTCGGAATCTTCGTTTCTTGCCATAAATGCAAGATGGCTCGAGTGCTTCGTTTGTTCTGCATCGGATTCGTTGGAAGAGGTTTCGTCCCATGTCGCTTGAAGAGTCTTCTTCCGTCTTGTCGATTTGGGTCTTTCGTCTTTCCGATTTGGGCATTCATTTTTTAAATGCCCCTTCTTGTTGCATCCATAGCAAATCATTTCTGATTTGTTTTGGATCTGGTTTGGTGGAGTCTTTTTGGAGCTTCTTCTAAACTTCTTCTTAGTCAACAGTCTTCGGACCATGTTGACTAATTCTTCTTCATTAGTTGAGTCAGAGTTTGACTCGCTTTCTAACTCGATCTTCATTTTTTATTTTGTCTCCTTGCTCGGCCCTGCATACAAAGCAACACCTTTCTCGCCATGGCTCATGTTAGATTGCTCGTGTAGTTCTAATTCACAGAATAACTCGTCTAACTTAAGAATTGAAAGATCCTTAGAAATTTTGTAAGCATCTACAATTGATGCCCATAAAGCATTCCTCGGAAAGGCGTTCAGAGTGTACCTTATTGTGTTGCGATTTTCGAGATTGTGTCTGATCATGTGAAGACCGTTGAGGATATCCTTCAGTCGAGCGTGTAGTTGTAAGGTCGTCTCTCCAGGAAACATTTTTATATTTAACAAATTATTTAAAAGTAGATCTCGTTTGTTTACCTTCGAGTCGTCCGTTCCTTCGTGTAGTTTGACTAGCGAGTCCCACAATTCTTTGGTGTTGTCGTAGGGACCAATTCTATTCAACTCCTCCATCGTGAGCCCGCACTGAATGGTATTGATTGCTTTGTAGTTCAGTTGTGCCTTCTTGATCATCTGAGGAGTCCATTCTTCTGGTTCTAGGGTTGTTTCGTCCTTCATTGGGGGAGTATAGCCTTTCAAAACTGTGAACCAGAGCTCAATGTCGGACTTTAAGTAGCACTCCATCCTATTCTTCCAGTAACTGAAATTCTCTCCTTTGAATAGTGGAGGTCGGACCGTACTATAGCCTTCTTGATATGAGTTCAACATCCTTGCAAGAAAAAATTAAGAAAAATATTTCCAAGACTCTCGTCTTGGGATTAGTAGTGCTTGAGAAGAAAATAGAATAAAAAATATTTCTAACAGAAAAGAAAAAGTTTTAAAAATGCTTTGAAAATCGGTTAAAAAATTTCAGAGCTAACCCGCTCTGATACCAATTGATAGATCGTTTGGAGTGATAGAGGGGGGGTGAATATCGCGCTTTTTAAAACTATTCTTTTCTTTCAAATCAAAGTCATGCACAGCGGAAAGTAAATAGAGACAGTTTGTTTACTTCGTTTGGAGCCTAGCTCGACTCCTACTCGAAGGTTCGCGGTCCTTGACCGCACCGGTGAGCAAACCATTATAACTCTTCTTTCCGAAATTCTTCAGAAAGAAGCAGATCGTACAATGGAGCAAGATAGTAACACCCTACTACCTTGCTTAAATGAATTACAAATGCAAGCTTAAAATAAATTTTACCGACAACTAAAATGAAGATATAGTTTAGGTCGGCACTTCCGGATGATGTATCTTGCTGTACATATGAGAACGAGTCGCTTACAGAATAGGAATTTTTTATCAGAAAGTTGTTACTCTGGCCTCTGTCTTCGAGCCTGATTTAATAGATGTACTGGAGGTTCGGTCGACCGATCCCACTGTTCGGTCGACCGAGCCCACTCCCTTCCTTCCTGGCTGAAGTTCGAAGCTGGCTCGATCTTTTGCATTTACTGGTCTTTAATGGTTCGGTCGACCGAACCCCTTTTTCGGTCGACCGAACAAGCTTTTTCCTTGTTCATCAGAATCTGTCGTGATCTTGATTTAATGCAGCTTTAATGTTGATTGGATCGGTCGACCGATCCCTGGATTCGGTCGACCGATCAACCCATCTTTCTTTTGCTGCTGATCAGTGCTGATGAACTGACTAGGCTGAGTCATCATGGTTCGGTCGACTGATCTTACGGTTCGGTCAACCGATCAAGCTTTGATCTGATTCTGTCTTAGTTCTGATTTGGACTGACTTATGTGCTGATCTTACTTGGTTCGGTCGACTGATCCTCTGGTTCGGTCGACCGATCCAACTTAACCTGCAAGACAGTATTAGACTAAAATAACCTGCAACACAGATGTTAGACCTAAATAACCTGCAACACAGATATTAGCACAATAGTATAATAATGAGAAATAAAAGAACAGTAGAACTGTTCTTGATCTCAACTTGGAAACCTTCCTGGTTTCTTCAGTTGGATCAGCGACCTAAGGTTGTTCCCTTCGAGAACTCGACCTCACTGTCGCTCCTCTAGTTTGTTTACCTCAACCTACCTGCCAAAGTTTGATCCTCCAGATCTAGTTTGGACTTTTTCACTTAGCCTTGATCAGCTCCCCAGGACTTTTCCTTCGATCTTCGGTCCTCTAGACCTCTCGATCACTCTGCCAAGCTTCGGATCCCCTCGACCCACTTGGACTTCCACCTGGGTTCCACGATCTGCTAAGATTTCTCCGCCTAGCCTCCAGCTAGGACTTTCCCGGTTGAGTAAACATCCTGCACACTCAATCAACTTGTTAGATCATAACAAGACTTAACTTGAACCTTTGACAACATCAAAACTCAGGTTTGATTCTGGTGCAGCTTGCACCAACAGTTTTTGGTTATTATACTTACTTGTATTGGTGCCAAATAACTAAGTATAATAGCATCCTTGAGTAGAAGGTTCTTACCTATATCAATCGATTGGTTGAATCGATAGTGAGATGATATAGGGAACACTACTTTTAATCATTCCTAGTCGAGTATTAACATTCAGGGACAATGTTAATGCGACGAGACTAGCATGTAGGTCAACTCGATGACTTGATCTCACAAGTCATGGATATGGAGATATCAAGTTGGCACATGGGTATGCATTGAAGAATGTATACTGAATGACCCGCCATGAGAAAGTATCATGGATCGTTATATGAGTGTCATATACTTTCTCATGTGGCTATTAGTATGACTACTAGTCCTTGGACCTGAAGTCACCATAGTTCCCTACATAAGGAGTTACGTACTTTGGCTTCGTCAAACGTCACCCATAACTGGGTGGACTATAAAGGCGATTACTGGGTATATAACAAATTATACGGAGGGATGTGAGTGATGTAGATGGATCTATCCCTCCTATATGATGGGAGAGACATCGATATTCTTGATAGAGTGAGACCACTAAGTACATGGTCATGCCCAAATGAGTCAATATGAGATGTTGAGCTCATTTGATTGAGTGAGTCTACTTGGAATTCAAGATTTAGATTGATTAGAGGATGACATGGTTTATGTCTCATATTGATCAATCTAGATGTCTAGGATAGAAGAGCAATGTCATATATTGTGAAGAGTCACAATTAGTAGTCACAAGATGATGTTGGATCTCAACATTCTTGTAACTTGGGTAGTAATGATGTGTTGCTAGATACCGCTCATTACTTATGCTTCTAAATGAGTTTAGGAGCATTGCCAACGTTACAAGAACCTATAGGGTCACACACAAAGGACAATTAGATGGAGATTAGGTTCATTTGATGAACCTAAAGAATTAGGTTCATGTGATGAACCAAATTAGATTATGAGTAATCCAAATTGTGCTAATTAAGTTGGACTCAATTTGGTTCATGTGTTAAGTGAGTCTAATTTGGACTTAGACTCATTTAATTAATTTAATTCAATGAATAGAGATTCATTAAATTAAAATTGACTTGAACCAATGGTTAGATTAGATCAACCAAGGGAGAGAAGTGGTCAAGTTTGACTTGACTTAAGTAGGAAGATGAAGAGTCAAGTTTTGACTTGACTTTGACTTGACCAATGCCACATCATCAAGGCTTCTTCATTTGGTCAAGTTTGACTTAACCAAATGCCACCTCATGGGAGTTACCAAGAGTTGTGACTCTTGATATTCCATGGGGATTACAAGCCTTGAAGTGGCCGACCACTTAAAGAGGAAATTTAGTGCATTTTGTGTGCTAATTGATTTCATCTTCTTCCTCCTCTCAAGCTCTCATCTTCTTCTCCCTCTCCTCCACCTCCTTTGCCAAAACTTCAAAGGGTGCTAGCACACCTTTTAGTTGTTTTCTCCATCATTTGTTCGTGTGGATACACATAGAGGAGTATCTACTTTGATACTCTCGAGATCCGGCGAACTTTGGACGAGTGGGATACGCGAAGGGCATCGCATCAAGGGTAAACTCTTCTCCTTTGTAGATCTAGTGTAGATCTAGGTTAGAAAACTCATACTCGAAGTTTTATGAAATTTTATTCTTCGCACGGATCCGATGGCGGGGGTTTCGGGGTTTCCGCAATGCAAAAAGCAGTTTTTGCGGTCCGAAAAACCCAACAGTTTTCATCATGAAAACTCCCCCTAAATGTATACAAATATGTTCCAAGGGTTTGGAGTGGTTTTATAGACTAAAAATGGTTTAGAATGATGAAAATAAGCTTTCCCAGCCAAAATCAGCATCCCCAATCGATTGGAGTTGGGTCTCAATCGATTGAACCGGCTTGAATCGATCACGATCCAGCTAGTGTGGATTGATCGGTGGATCGATCCAGCGAGCTTCTGCTCACGAGAAATGCCTTCTCAATCGATCGCCCAATCGATTGAGGCACTCCAATCGATCGGGTGATCGATTGAAACTCTAAAATTACCGAAATCCCATTTCAGTCAACTTCAGAAACTTCCCAAAAATTCAAAAAAATTCTAAAAATCGTGAAAATTCATGTAGACACTACTTAGGGGATATACTATCAAGGAAAAATAGTTTTCTATGAAAATACTTTCTATTTTCCAAGATTGACACAAACTTGAAAACTTGTAAAAACTTTAGTGTTTTCTTCTAGTTTGTGTCTAACATTTCAATGATGATTACTATCAAAAGATAGTCTTCATCAAGGTTTTCTAAAAGCATTTAAAAATGATTTTTAAAACCAATATCCAACCATGTTCTTTGGGCTCAATGCACATGACTTGTACATTAGCTTTCCCAATGATTGGAAAACACATACCTATGTGTTTTGATGAACTTAAAACTAAAAAAAATACACTAAATCAACATATTGAGTTTTGTTCATCATCATAACATCTCACTTGTATCTAATGTGCACTAAAACACATACAAGTCACCTTATAGTTCTTTTGTGAGATGTAAAGTTAGGTTTTGCCCTAATCTACGGATCATGCATATCTATCTAGGCATTTTGAGGTTAGGAACAACCACCAAGGATCTTATTTGTTAATAAATGTCATTTGTCTTTAATTGCGATGAATTAAACATAATGCATGATATGTTATGGCATACATCAAAAATAAATAATTTTCAAAAGAAAATTTCCTATGACTATATGATGTATGTATGACATGATATGATATTTTTGTGTTTTTCATAATAAGGCATGAGTGCAAGAATAAATATGATGTCATGACATATGATAGGCAAACAAAGCATGACAAATTTTAACATAAATAAAATATACCTAGGCTACCTATCTAAGTATCCTAAAGTCTTAGCTAACTTAAAGTTTAAACCTAGATTGCCCAATTTTTCCCAAAAAAAAATGTTAACACCCAATTTTGACATTTCCTTTGCTTTTCCTACATTGTGCCAATATAAATTAAGCATATTCCTCACATTTTGGCACAAATTACTCTTTTAAAGAGTAGCACATTAAAATAAGGCTTAGATTTGCCTTTAACTTCCCAATAAAATGTCAAAATCCCAACTTGATATTTCTTTACGATTCTCTTACTTATGCCAATTTAATTTAAAATCAATTTTCTCAAATCATGGCACATTTTACTCATTTCAAGAGTAAATCAAAATCCTTTTCATTTTCAAAGGTTAACAATAACCTTGAAAATGCTCTCCGAGTATCAACTTCATCAAAGTTGGGTTAACTACCCTTCTAATCGAAGTTGACACTCTCTAACCCATCTAAGGGGTAGAGAAAATGCTCCTAGGAACCCAAAACCTATTGGTGCTCCTAGATACCTTCCTAGTGACCTTGTTAGGCTTCTTAAAGTCCTTGGTCATCTTTTCTAGGTCAGCTCTAGGGATTTCTTCCCTTGTGACTTTCTTTGTGACTTTCTTAGACTTCTTAGAAGTCTTAGTCACGTTTGTTGTTGCAAAAATACTTCTAGAGATAACTTCCCTTGTATTTTTAACTTGACCACTAGGCGTAGGGTTAGTTCCATAACTATATGGAACTCTATGGTAAGAAGGCTCATCCTTTTTGATTTTAGGTTTGTATCCCAAATCTCTATAGCCATTGGATGGTTTTTGTGCTCTTAGACCTAGGTTTTGACTCTTTAACCCTTGTGTATTATTTGTGATTTTTCTAAGAGACCTCTTTAATTTATCAAGTCTTGACCTCAAGACTTGATTTTCTCTCCATAACTCCTCAACCTTAGATTTTTTATTAAATCCTTGAGCATTTTTATTTCTAGGCTTATAACTATGGTCCTTAGTGTTATTGCCTAAACTTTTACCTACCTTCCTAACCCTAGGTGTGATAGTCTTAGCATGGAGAGCCATATGTTTTTTTTTTAATGTTATCATGCTTCCTATTCTTATGGTAAATAGAATTAAAATGATATAAATTTGAATTAGCATGCTTTTTACCATTATTTAATGGGGTAGGCTCAACAAATGATACCTTTCATTTTACCTTGGAGGCTCCCCCGAGAGTTGTGCTTCCTCCTTGAGCCTTGACCGCTTCTTCTCCTTTGGACATTGTAACAACCCAACTTTTCTCATTCCGAGTCCTAATAGTACTTAAAAATATTTAGAAATGCTTTAGAAAAATTCTAGAGATTTTTAGAAATTTTTAGAGTATTTTTATGTAATTTTTAGAGGTCGTTTGGTATTTTTACCAAAAGGAAGAAGTTGGAAAAAATGGGGGGGTTCGAACCCGCGACCTCCGACCCAACTCGAGTCTTAAGCGAAGCGTGATAGCCAAGTGCCCAAGCTGGCGTTGCTGATCAAATAGAGGTCGGAATTATATTTAAGCAGTAGTTAGATAATAGAATGCCCTAGTTATAAAAACAGGACTTAATTTTCCCGAGACCTAATTCCTCTCTTCCCTTCTCTCGCGCGCGTCGTTCTCTGTTCGGGCGAAAACAAGAAGACGGATCTAGGGCTTCGTCTTCGGCGGCCGACGAGCACCTTTCTCCGTGAGGTCTTCACACCTTCGTGAACCCCTCGTCGAGAAGAGCAAGTAGATACAAAGAGATCGTTGAGGAAGCACATCTCCAAAACCCTAGAAGCTCCCCTTCGGTTGTAAGTCCAAGAACACCAAGGTAAGTTGCTACTCACCTGCAGTAGGATAGCTCCAAGGTTTATTCCTTGTTCCCGAAGCTTTGCATGAAACCTTAGAGTTTGCTTGTAGGTGAATTGATGAGGTATTGTTGTCTCACAGCATGCCTCAAGAGTCGTACTTCCTTTTTATTTCATAGCACACCCTCAAGAGTTGTATTTCTTTTGTTACTATTCTTTTTGTCAAGCTAGGACAACCCTTATATTTAGCATACAATTTTGGATTCCTTGTTACTGTTGTGAGCATGAAATAGTCTTCATATATAGGAGCATGCAGATTTAGGTTCTTACTTTGCCACGGTACTGAGCATGAATGATTGTTTAGCCTTGCAGTTTTCTGTTTATGGTTCCTTTGTGGCTTTAGTGAGCATGAACAACCCTACCATGAACATGCAGATTTAATTAATTCCATGCTATCCAATGAGTATGAGCAGTTTTATTTTAGAGCATGCAATTACAGAATTTATGCTACTTTCATGAACCTGAACAGCTTCTCATTTTGTGCATGTAGTCCTAGATTTTCTGTGCCATTTAATAAGCATGAATAGCCATGAATTTTGGTGGAGTGTTTTTGTGTTCCATTAAACCCTTTTTGAGGATTATGAGTAGCTATAAGTAAGAAAAGACCAAGGTCTTGATAGGATTCCTAAATTTTAAGAATTGGGATCAGCAGCACACCAAGTGCTCAAAGAAATGCCAAGACATTTTATTATAAGAATATTAAAAGATAACAAGTATTTTATTTTTAAAAAGGCTAGTACCCGACTTCCAAGGTTGTCGTTAAACAAATCCAGGTGACCAATTCCAAGGTCTTGGCCCTGGTAAGACCAAGGTCTTTACCCTCGTAGGACTGATGACTAGCTACCACAGTCTCTATTAGGGAGAGCACATTGGTACTAAGACTGGGCCCAAGAGAAGCTTTATTATTATTTTGAAGTATTAAACTGTATGTATTTGAACTAGCAAAGCAAGTGTCATAAAAGTTTAATTCAGCAAGTTAGCTTCTTTATTTTCAAGTTCAGCAAGTTAGAATTGATGGTTTCTTTTAGCACTGCAAACCTTAGTTTGATTGCTACTTTCGTGAAGCATTGCAGATATTAATTTTTAATTAGCAGATTTCTAGATTTCTTTGCTATTAGAATTACATGAGTAGATTTTCTAGTTTTCATTTGCTATTATTAAGCACGTGCAGCTTTTATTTGCCATGAGTTGAGCATGACCAGTTTTCTTTACTATCAGATATACATGAGCAGATTCTTTAGTTTTCATTTGCTATTGATTCGAGCATGAGCAGTATTGATTCTTATTTCTAATTCCTTGCTATTAGTTGAGCTTGAGTAATTTTCCTTGCTATCAGATGAGCATGAGCAGCTTCTCTGTTAAAGCATTCAGTTTCTAGTTTCTTTTTGAATACATGCATATCCGAGTTTTGTGAGTTAGATAGCGCTTACTAAATAATTTTGCTTATAGATTGCATTTCCTCTTACTGCAGATAAAGGAAAGGAAGAGCTATAGCAAAGGAAGGCGACAAGGAGGTGTTAGATGATGTGTGATGCCAGGACTATGGGAGAGACTTGGGGCATTATTAAGTTTCCGTGTTTTAGTGGATAAGAAATATTTGAGATTGTACCTTATATTCTATGTCATTTGAGATTATTCTTGTTTTAGATTGCATGCTAAGATGAGTTCAGTTTAGTAAGTAGGTACTTTTGTGGTTGCATTGAGATATAGTTTCACATGTTTATGTTATTATGAGTTATATGTGCATGTTCTGAATTTGAAGTATTGCATTGTATTTTAGTCTTGCCGAACTGCATATACTCTGTCGAAATTTCAAGTTTTCTGGAAAAAAAAAAATTAAGTACAGTTTGCTATACTAGTTAAGTAAGAATCTATAGTAGATATGTAACAGTCACCTTTAGGGAGTAGTGAGAAGGGTGGTCGTTACAGACATTGGCTCCGGTAATGTCCCTTTTGATTGCAAGAAAAGCACATAATGTGCTCCTTTCTCTTCTTTATTCCGGGAGCGGTCTCCTTGGGCTTCTCCTTGCCCTTTGGTGCCACTTGGCTCTTCTTCTTGGTTAATTTAGGGTATTTGCTCTTGTAGTGCCCATGTTCCCTACACTCAAAATATATAATGTGATTTTTATTTTTAATTGAACTAGTTATACCTTCATGTGTAGGGATGACACTTGATCCTCCTTTTGATCTGGAGGTAGTTGCTTCCTCTTGATCTGACACTGATGCTCCTCCAATAGATTTGACTCGACTTGTGGAGGTGGAAGCTTCTTCATCCTCTTCATCTCTTGACCTGGATGTGGAGACTTCTTTTTCTTCTTGATCCGGTGTCAATGAAAATCGCTCCCCCTCAATCCTAGAGGTGGAGGCTTCATCATCTTCATCTTGTACATGGAACAAAGAGTATGCTCCCTCTTTGCTCTTTTCATTGCATTTCTTTGAAGATGAGGCTTCTTGGACTTCTTCTTCGGAAGTTGAGCATCTCTCAACTTCGGAGTCCACTTCCTCTTGATCTTGACCCACGGAGTCACCCTCTTTGTATTCTTCTTGAATTGGTATAGTGGAGGGGATCTCATGAATCGTTGTCAATTTGCTCCAAAACTCCTTGGCATCTTTGAATTCTCTGACTTGAGCCAAAATATTGCTTGGCAATAAATTGACCAATAGCTTGGTCACTTTGTCATTTGTCTCGCTTCTTTGAATTTGCTCTTGGCTCCATTTGCTCTTCTTTAAGATCTTGCCTTTTGAATTCTTTGGAGCTTCGAAGCCTTCTATTAGAGCAAACCATTGCTCTATCTCCACCATCAAGAAATTCTCGATCCTTGATCTCCAAAGATCGAAGCTCATCATTGTGAATGGTGGAGACACCCTTGTATCGAATCCAAGTCCGTCTTGAAATTCCATCTTGAAGTTGAGCCCTTTTTGAATTCTTTGACTTGATGAATTTGCTTCAAACTTCTTCACCCTCTAGCTTCTTGCCCCTTCCGGCGATGATTCCGATGAAGAGCGACCTCGCTCTGATACCACTTGTTGGGACCGAAATGTAGCTAGAGGGGGGGGGTGAATAGCTCGGCGCGAGATAACGGGAAATACAAAGAAACAACACTCAACGCTAACACTAGGGATTTACTTGGTATCCATCTCAAGAAGAGGTGACTAATCCAAGGATCCACACACTCACGCACCCTCCACTATTTAAACACTCCTTTTTCAGTAACTACCGAAGGCGGAGAAACCCTACAATACTCTCAATACAATAAGAAACAAAGAGAAGCAAATACAAGGGAAAGCTTACACGATTTACACAATAAACCCTAACCCTAGCGTCTTCTTCTTGTTGTAGATTCGCCTCTTGACTTGGAAATACCTCCAAGAACCTTCAAGATCTGGCGTGAGAGTGACTGTGAAGAAGCTCTGTGGTCACTGTTATCGTTTGAGAAGAACGCCAAGAGATATGTGGAGAGAAATGCTCGCCAACAGCTAAATACGACGCCAACGGTTGAATCCCAATCGATTGGATTGCTCCCAATCGATTGGGGAGGCTTTGGATCGATCGACCGATCGATCCAGAGCGCCTTTGTACTCCTGGAAATTGCCTGGATCGATCGGCTAATCGATCCAGGGCTTATCGTGCAAAATCGCAGCTCCCAATCGATCAGCCGATCGATTGGAGGCTCCCAATCGATCGACCGATCGATTGGGAGGCTTTCTGTGCGATCGGCGATTCTCCCAATCGATCTACTAATCGATTAGGAGGAAGCTTATCGTGGGGACTCACCCAATCGATCGGCCGATCGATTGGGCATGAGTCAATCAATCAGCTGATCGATCCAGCTCATGATTTTTGCCCAAAACCAACTCCAAAGTCCTCCAAACGAACATCCGGTCAACTATGACCTGTTGGTACATCATGTCTCGCATCTGGTCACCCTTGACCTGCCAGGACTTCCTCACCAAGTGTCCGGTCAATACCTTTGACCCACTTGGACTTTTCTCCTCGTGCCAAGTGTCCAGTCATCCTTGATCCACTTGGACTTTTCTCCACGAGGTGTCCGATCAGCCTTGATCCACCTGGATTTTCCATGCCTGACTTCACTCACCAGGACTTCCCTTCTACCTAGCTTCACTCACTAGGACTTTCTATCTGCCTGGCCTCACTCACCAGGACTTTCTTTCTGCCTAGCTTCACTCACTAGGACTTTCCATCTGCCTAGCTTCATTCACTAGGACTTCTCATCTGCCTGACTTCACTCACCAGGACTTTCCATCTGCCTAGCTTCACTTACTAGGACTTTCCTTCTGCCTAGCTTGACTCACTAGGACTTTCCTTCTGCCCAGCTTCACTCACTAGGACTTTCCATCTGCCTAGCTTCACTCACTAGGACTTCTCATCTGCCTGACTTCACTCACCAGGACTTTCCATCTACCTAGCTTCACTCACTAGGACTTTCCTTCTGCCTAGGTTCACTCACTATGACTTCTCATCTGCCTGGCTTCACTCACCAGGACTTTCCATCTGCCTAGTTTCACTCATTAGGACTTTCATTTTGCCTAACTTCACTCACTAGGACTTCTCATCTGCCTGGCTTCACTCACCAGGACTTTCCATCTGCCTAGCTTCACTCACTAGGACTTTCCTTCTGCCTGACTTCACTCACTAGGACTTTCCTTCTGCCTAGCTTCACTCACTAGGACTTTCCAGTCAAGTATCCAGTCAATGTTGACCTACTTGACTCTCCTTCACAATCTCTCCACATGAACAATTGCACCTGCAATCTCCATGTGTTGTCTATATGTATTGTCAAATATCGAAATCTAAATATCAAGACTCGAGCTTGAGTCAATTCAAGCTCAGTCAACAAGGTCAATCTTGACCTAGGGAATATTGCACCAACATCTAGAAGCTCTAGACTCCCTCCCAGCTCCATTTTGTTCCAAATTACGTCCTATCAATCGAAATAAGTTCAGAATAGATCTCTGAATTGAATAGTAGATAATATATATATATATATATATATATATATATATATATATATATATATATATATATATATATATATAAAAATAGAATTCAAAAAGTAACGTCTATTCTGAAAGGTAAAGATAGAAGAGCATATGCTACATTGAGAGACTCCTGAGATGACGGATTTATGATTCTGTTTAGGTTGGATATCTCCGTTATGATGAAGCAATACAACATTTAATGGATTCACAGGGTATAACGTTTGAAACTCAACCGGGGCAAGGACATACCTTTCAGTGGATATCGACTACGGGCAAATTACCGTGCGTGTTAAACTAGGAAGGAGAGTCGTCTGTCTCCGAAATTAATCGGTCCAAGGATTTGAATATGGATTAAAAAAATGGATATATATGCACCAATCATCTTTCCAACCGACTAGGATAGGTCTGTGGGCACCAACATTGGTGTCATATTTACCTCTTGCATCCTCAAGTTTTTCAAACAATATTCCCTTTTCGTTTATTTAGATTAATAATTATGCTCCTATTTATTTTAATTACATTTGATTAGAATTTAATTCAAAATAAAATAAAATTATTTTAAAAAGTTTTCATCACTTAAATATCTATTTTATATTAATTTTTGATTCACTAATTAATATATTTTATGATAAGCAACTCCTAAAATAAAATATTTATCTTTTACTTTTATTAATTAAGTAAAATTAACTTTAAACGGCCGAGGCTAGAAAATGTCCCTATAATCTACAGTGGTGTTGAAATCTCAGAGATAAAGCAGAAAAAATAAAGCCAATCGGTTTACAGTGTCTTAAATGGCTAAAATCTTATCCATTCATTTAGGGATGCAGGGCTGAGGCTGAGGCTGAGGTTGAGACTGAGGGCTGAGGCAACGAGTGGAACTGAAGATGAAAATGAATAAAATTCGAAAGAGGAACAAGCTTCCGCAGACGAAATTAAAGAGTGTTTATGGCTACCACTGCTTTTCTTGCTCCAAGTGGCTTCTCCATCCAGAGATTGTCAGCATATGGCGAAGCACGGGGGAGGAAGAAAGCATGCTCTATAAGAGCCCAGCAGCAACAGCAGCTGAAACAGGAACGAGAACAGCAAAGTCAAACACTAAGCGAAGGAAAGTTGCCGGGGAAGCAGCAGCAGCAGCAAGGGGGAGGAGCAAGGGTGCAGCAGCAGCAGCCATCGCCGCCACAGTCAATGGCGAAGAGCAAGAACATGAGCAGAGAGTACGGAGGGCAGTGGCTGAGCTGCTGTACCCGCCATGTGAGGATATACGCTGCCTACATTGATCCCGTTACTCATGCCTTCGACCAGACGCAGATGGACAAGCTCACCCTCCTTCTCGATCCCACCGACGAGTTCGTGTGGACGCCCGATACCTGTCAAAAGGTCTACGCCTACTTCCAAGAACTCGTCGATCATTATGAGGTACGTACGTGTATTCGTACTTAACAAGTCCATTACCGTCCTGTCTAACCTTGTTGAGCAAGCAAGAGATTCAGGAACTTTTTTAGCTAATACATTTCACGTTAGGCAGAGCAGGATCTAACCAATTTTTAGCTTATTTAAATGAGACAAATGTAAAAGTTCACCCACTTGACTTTTGTGAAACTCAAAGAATGAGTAGAATATGAGTAGTAGAAAACACAGCTCACGCACGCACTTGAATTCTTCACACCAATCGCACGAGATGAAACCAAATGTTGCCTTCTCAACGGTAACCCCATCACACTATCTACTGTGAATTTCTGGAGCTTCAACTTTAATGTTGATTTGACAAAATTGCCAAATGACCATTATCTGTCTACAAAATAAGTTCTTGGGACTCCATTTCATCAGAGGTTACATGTACAAGTCAAATACAACAATCACCATTTACGTAGATGGATTAAGTTCGCTCATCAAAGTTGGCCAACAAACAAAACTCCAAGATGCTAGACATTGAACCAAGCATTGCCTATGGTGCCAAAAAGATCCCCTAGGATTGTCCGGATAATCTCTAACCTGAACAAGAAGAAGAGACACTGGGGCTAGATAATCGGTTATGTAAGATATAAGAACAATGCTCACTAGGGTACTTCCTACCAAGGGTCCAATCCTCAAGATACTTTAGTGATAAGACCATCCTAAAAATCTCTGACAAGGCTTATTGGAACAAAGCTGAAAACTGAGATAAGATGGGATAGTTGTTGGACAGGGTATCAAAAAAATCCAAACTAAAGCCATCCTCAAAGTTAAGATAATGAAAGCTTGTAGTATAATAATACTGTAAAGGGTTTTGCTCTTGAGAACAGCAAGGTATCATTTACATATAGAACCAAGACTTAGAGCAACTCCTATTAAGGTCCTTGGCCTAACCATGGAGTAATGCTTGCTATAAAACATCCATCAACAAAATGTTTTAATGAAGAGATACAAACACAATTGATTACTTGGCTTAACCCCCGCCAACATTAGAACCAAGAACCGTGGTGGTAAATGGCCATGTTGGGTGGCACCACCTATGTTGACCCAATAATTCATTTGGGGGATGGAGCTAATAGATGGAATCACAAACGAGAAGAGAGGTGAAGTCATGGAGGAAGGTGAGTGGAGACAGTTAATAGAGGGTGGTGGTGCAAAGTTGAAGTTGTGAGATGTTGCACGATGGTGAAAAAGTCACCATCGCTACTTCTTCCTTGTTTAGGTATTCCAAAACAAAATTGAATAACTATATATCATATATAATAAGTCTCAAAATTTTATACCAGTACGACATGGTATGACACTAAAATTTTATCATTCTGATCGGAGACTGAAACTATGATATGGTTCAACATTTGAAACTTTGCTAATAACCAATATTATGGTTGACTAGAATTGCCTGAGATCACTAGATATAATTAATATTATCTATGAGATCCTTTGCTTCAATAGTAAGTAGCTAGTACCTTTAAGATTAACACTGATGAGACTGAGCTATGAAATCCCCACCACCCAAAAAAAAAAAAAAATCTTTGCTTCAATGTTAGAACTTATATCTAAAGCCTTTTACAAAAATGTAAATTATTGTTCTACTCCCTACTAATCTCTCGGTTGAATCTTTTACAACATCACTCAAAGATGTCATCATAAGGTGATATTCCAAGTGTGGAACAAGAGCTCGATGATCTTCTAGAGAAGAGAATGACACTAGTCATATTGAGATTTTAAATCACAATCCTCCCACTGATGAATGAATCTCACTATCAACAACATGAACTAGATTTCTAAGTAAATAGATAGAAAACTATCACTATTATGATTCTCCTATTCAAGGAAATATCCTCACCCATTGACCAAAATGTTCATTAGTTATAGCTAACGGCCAAAAGTCAATATTACTTTGAGTTTCACCCTAACAAAAGAGTCAACCAAACATTATAGTGAAACCCCAACATAGTGATCTAGGGACCCTATAAAGCCCTCTTCCACCAACTTGTTCGTGTAGAATCAATGAGCAAGAGATTAGCATTTGTTTGTCCTCAATGGCAATGATGCCATATCTTGACCATCTATTGAGCCACACCAAAATGTCACTTGATCTCAGGATTTAGGGTTTAGGGTCGACACTCTGAGACATGCATTAAAAGTTCCATGGTATAGAGGCTTGCTCTATGACCATGCTTTGAGCATTGATAGAAAATGATAATATTTTGACATTCAGTCGCTAGATGACCTTGCGCAAGATAGTGAAGCTTGAGGGTCTATGTTGAATAATAAGGTCATTGTTAAAGGCCACAACGTCATCATAAGAACAAGAATGCCTCTTGGCCTTCGATCCCAACTCAACACCTTCCTTTGGAACTAAACCTCTAAACTTGACACTAAAACAAGTATGAGAGTACCATCTTCCTTGAAAGGAGGAGGGCCTTGGATGCTCTTGTAAGCCCTACCCATTGTTAACATCCCGTCACCAACCTCATGTTAACAAGCACCTCATCCGCTAAATTTCCTCCTTGATCATAATAAATTAAAACCTGTTAATCTATTCTCAAAGAGCCTTTAATAATGTATGATTTCATTAATATGTCAAACAAAACAAAGTGCCTATGAAGAGATTCCATTGAAGTTGTCTGAGACACATTACAAATAAACGACTAGCAATTATCACCATAGCAGGTCATCAGGCACACTTCACTCCTATATTGTGCTCTTTTCAATATTTTGTATATTCACAATGAATATTGAAAGAGTATGCTAATGTATTCATTCATAACATCATAATTGAAATTATATAAAAAATCACTTTTGCAAAGTTTGAAAAAGAAAAAGCGTTGATAAAATTTATGCCCATACAACCTAAATACTCATGTCCCTATGATAATAAAAGAAAATCTTAAAGTACAACAATAAGAATATTTGCATGTCTCATATTTTGTGTGGTGTCTCTTTCTAATGTTCTAATTATCATGAAGTAGTTTAGTCTAGCTGTTCGACGGATTTGTCCAATTGTCATGCTGAACACTATGATCAAATAGTTGAGTGATGAAAAAAAGTTTGATGCAAGATAATAGAAAAGGAACTTTAAATGATCTATTTACTCTAGTCTTGAGTTTCCTTAACAACCTTAAAGAAAAAGTTCTTTGAAAAGATGAATTTAAACTGTCTCAATTTTTGAAACCAGCTTCTGGTGTTTATTAGGATCATTTTTATTCATTTTTCTTGATGATGCATTCATGACCTTGCTCAAGTACGCTCATGTAATTTCTAGATGATCTTTGCTGTTTCTTTGAGATCACAACTAAAATTTTGAATAATACGAAGAGGATTTAAATAAATAGAATTAGTAGATTATGACCAAACATAATTTCAAAGAAACTTGTTTACTTAAAGACATTGTTAGAAAATTTAGCATGAGTTAAAAACAAGTATCATTGGCATAGATTCTTACCAAGTAAACTCTTTAAGAGATTTTTAAAAATTTGATTGGTTGTTACTATTTATCCATTAGTTTGAGGATGATGAGAAGAACTACATTGAAGTAAGGTACCATGTCGCCTGGATAATGTATGACAAAAATGACTACTAATTTAGAATCTTTGTTCGATGTAATAGGGCTTTAAAAATCATTGCAATTTGACCATCTTTTTGAAACCAAGATTGACTTAATGAAAAATAACCAAACTTATGAAATGATTCATTTTAGAAAAATGATCATCAACTGCCATATTTGAATCATTCTACCTTTCAATGTGGATTAGCAATATGGAAAATATGGAATCTCTTATTATAGGACATCTTTAGGTAAAAATGGTCAATAATTATGTTCTTGTGATAATGTAAAATTTTTATCTTCACCAAAAGATCCATTAAGTCTATCTTCATATGCTTCTTCAATAACAAATTCACATAGTGAACAATTAGGAATACATGATAGAGATTACTACTTAAAAGAAAGTCATATTAGTGCAAAAATTGTTGAAAAGGATGATCTTGATATACTTTTCAAATTTCGCCAAATTAATTATTTCAACACTTCAATTTCACCTACATTGATAAGCAAATAGTGTCTTCTACTAAGAACATCAACCGCCTAATTTAGAATACCTACTTTATATGGAAATAAAAATGTAGAATAAGATTAATACAACATTAAATATCCCAATAAGTGAAAGACAATAAAGTATCTCCTCCAAACAAAAAAAAATACCTTGAGTTTAACTCAACTATAGAATTAATTCAAGGATGACAATCAAGAAAATTAGAACTTAAAAAAAATAAGATAAGTGAATGTTTCCACTTGACACCTATCGTAATGATAAACGGCTCGTCTCGCCGTGAGCTTATCTTGAATTCTCAATACTTCTGTCGCTCCATCCCCGCAGGACAGAGAACCCATCGCTGTCTCGGTTGTGCTACCGGGGACTCTGGGGAAGTCGGAATAACCCTTTAGGACATTTAAATTACCTATAAAATTTGATATTCTAAAAGGAATTCTACTAGCCTTCCCTTTAGAAGGTTTGGGATTACTTATAAGTTTGTGTTAGTGCATTCTTACCCTAAGTGGTCCCCTTGTATCATATTGTTTAATGTGTTTGACGAAGGAGTTAAGTAGTGCATGAACATAGCAAGATTCACATGAAGTTTTTATAGTTGATAGCTTGAGATTCACTGAAGATTGGAGAAGGATGGAATGAGACATTTGAGGGACCATAAAACAACGAGCATTGAGGTGGCAATGTTAATGACAGTTAGAAGAAGGCGAACTACATTGGTGAAGCATGGAGACATTGGAGGGAAGCTCAATGCATTTGAAGAACAAGTAACCTAATAAGAGATGACCTTGACGGGGAAGTCAAGCTAATGATGGTAAGTTCTTAAGTGAGTTGTGAGTGTTAAGTAGATTCTTATGGAGGCATAAGATTCAAAAAAGTAAAAGAAAAAGTGTTTTAAGGTTATAGTTAATGTTTTAGACAATTAATGAGTTAAGTCAACTAAGAGTCAACTAAGGTCTAATTAGCTATGAAGAGAATGTTTCTGTTTGGTTTCAATATGGGCTTAGTCGACTGAACAGTCAATTGATTAATTGGTTGAGTTATAAATTTAAAAAAAAAAAGATTGTTTAAAGAAGATCTTGCTCGTTATAAATTAAAAAAAAAAAAAGATTGTTTAAAGAAGATCTTGCTCAAAGCAATTCTAACGTGACTTTGATTCAACTTTGTTAGTTTTGAGTCAATTGAATGGACAAAGGGTCAATTGGAGACAACAGTTAATCTTGTCATTCAGCTTTGACTGGTGGCTTAAGTAAGCTGCAAAAATTATAGAACAATTATTGGTGTTTAGCCATGGCCACTTAGAGGGTTATAAAGGTGGACATAGGGCACTCGAAAATTTCCAAAATTCCACGGTGTTGGATTGAGAGAGATGGGGGTGGGGTGAATAGATAATGAAGTTTCCAAAATAGCCTATCACTTTGCTTCATGCTTATTTCTATAATGAAGTTTAGTGCAACGGAAAACAAACAAATATACAACAAATAGATAAGAACAAACAACCAAAATTGTACCTATGATCTATTAGTGGATTATCTCTTGAAGTCCACTATATTTTCTCCTTGGCAAACAACTAGAGTTCGAGAAATCTATTACATTTCTTATAAAAGGATTTAAGATTGAGTAAATAGAAGGAAATCAATTACACATGGGAACAAGAATATTGAGCTTATGAAAAAAAAAATAAAACACTTCAGTAATCTTATATATTAGGTCTACAAGACCCCATATATATGCTCAGGTTTTTTCTCCTTTTTATATGTTTTTCCAAGTTGCAATTAGTCAACTAAATCATAAATCAGTCAATTGCCAACTTGATTTTGTTAACTTGCTGCCCCATAATAGATACTTAAGTTGACTAACTATAGATATCTATCCTTTAACTGCTAATTTGATTTTGTTAACCTGGCTGCACCATAATAAATACATTTGTCGACTGACCTGTAGATATCTAGCCATTGCAGGCCATTGTTGTTAGATTAATAGCTCTTTTTCATTTTCAATTGCTCATCAATCAATTGACCATTACATCCAGTCATCTGCCTTGACTTTAGTTGATTGACTATTTGACTGATCCTTGAATACAAACATTCTGTTCATTTTCATTTCTATGTAGTGTCGAGTCAATTGATTTGAAGTATCAGTACACCTATACCCATGAATTAGCCCTAAGTTGACTACCTACTTGACTCATATACCAGTCGAGTAAAAGACTCTTTCACTGGACGATTGTTCTTGGTACCTTAATTACTTCTAATTTTGAATTTGCTTTATAAGTCTAGTCTTGTGCCCCAAGTATAATTGCACTTGACTCTACTATTGAGAGCTTATCTTCATGCCAAGATGCTTTCCATGCCTTTGGGAGAGTTGTCATGCAAATAAGCCTTCTCGCTTTCTAGTCTTCCATGCCTAAGGACTCCTCATCGCTAGAACTTTATCACTTTTCCTAACGTTCCATGTCTTAAGTACTAAGTATTTTTTCCTTGTCAACCTACTCGGTCTTCCACATGTTAAGTATTTAGTCCACATTTACCTATTTAGACTCTCACGTGTTAACTATCCCATCTGTTGGGTGCTACTAGGAATTTCGTTCTGTTTTCCTTGTACAAAAATTTGTACAAGCACAGAACTTTTCCTAGCAATCCATGTGTTCTTAAACTTAGATTGGAAACGAAACTTAACATTATTAATCCAAGTTCATCCCATGTTATCTTCAGAAGTTAAACTTGGATTGCAAACGAAACTTAATATTTTTACTCCAAGTTCAACTCATGTGTTCTTTAGAAGTTAAGCCATATTACAGAAGTTGATTAAATATTTATTTCAAGGATTGACTTCCAGGTCATTGGCGAGACACTCGACCTTCTTGGTTATGAGATCATCCACCACTTCTTAGACAAAGCTTTTCAAAGACATTGAATATTTAAATTCCTCACAGTAAACCCTAGGTTTAACTAAAGAGACCTCAATCGAAGCACAAGATCGAAACACAAAATCGAAGCACAAAATCGAAACACAAAATCGCTAGCCTCTTGTGTTGGTATTTCAGGATCCATACAAAGAAAAACTAAACTAGTTCGCAGCGGAATAAAGAACTAGTTGTACCTTTCCTTGTAGCTAAAGACCTCTTGATCTTCTACTGTATTTCTCTCCTCTTCTTGGATGTCGTCTGAGCGATGAAGACACCCGATCTTCTCCTTCTTTTCCAAGCTTTCGACCACCAAAGAATACAAAGTGAAGAGGCCTCCTCCTTCTTCTTCTTCTCCTCCAAGCAACTGACCACAAGGTGAAGGTCCTTCTCCAAGTGCCACCGGCCCTTATGAAGAGGAAAGGGAAAAGCAGGAAGAGCCGGCCACAAGAAATTAGAAGAGGAGCCTTAGGTTATTTTTTTAAAGAGCATCCCCTCCTCCTCTTTTATAATCTTTGCTAGCGGCTAATAAAGAAAGTTTTTAATAAAATTTTCTTTTCTTTGCTATTGTAGATGGTTATAAAAAAGGAAAGATTTTAACAAAATTAAAATCTCTCTTTTAAACCATTGTAAATAGTTATAAAAGGAAATATTATAACAAAATTTTGTTTTAAACAAAATCTTCCTTTTATTCCTATAATGATTGGTTACAAAAAAGGAAAGATTTTAACAAAATTAAAATCTCTCTTTTAACCATTGTAGATAACTACAAAAAAAGGAAAGATTTTAACAAAATTAAAATCTCTCTTTTTGTTGGGTTTTTCGGACCGCAAAAATCGCTTTTTGCGTTGCGGAAACCCCGAAACCCATGCCACCGGATCCGTGTAAAGTATTAAAATTTCATATACATGTTTTCTACTCCTAGATCTACAAGATTAGAGGGTATACCTTTGAAGCGAAGCCCTTCGCGTATCCCGCTCGTCCAAGATTCGCTGGATCTTGAGAGTATCAAAGTAGATACTCCTCTATGTGTATCCACACAAGAAAGAGATGGAGAGAAACCACTAGGATGTGCTAGCACCCTTGATGGTCTCGGCAAGGAGGAGGAGAGGGAGAGAAGAAAGCTTGAGGAAGAAGATGGAGGTTTCACAAAATGAAAACTCCCAAGATGATTAAGTGGCCGACCACTTTCATGAGAGGCTTTTAAACCCCATGGAATATCAAGAGTCAAGGCTCTTGATCTCCCTCATGAGGTGGCACACACATGTGCTAGCCTTGATGATGTGGCACATCACCATTAGCCACTTAATGCCAACTCACCAATGAGGTGGCAAATGGTCAAGTCAAACTTGACCCTTCATCTTCCTCTCAAGTCAAGTCAAATTTGACCACTTCTCTCCCTTGGTTGATCTAATCTAACCATTGGTTTAAGTCAATTTTAATTTAATGAATCTCTATTCATTGAATTAAATTAATTAAATGAGTCTAAGTCCAAATTAGACTTACTTAACACATAAACCAAATTGAGTCCAACTCAATTAGCTCAATTTGGACTACACTTAATCCAATTTGGTTCATCACATGAACCTAATCCTTTAGGTTCATCAAATGAACCTAATTTTCATCTAATTGCCCTTTGTGTGTGACCCTATAGGTTCTTGTAACGTTGGCAATGCTCCTAAACCTATTTAGAAGCATAAGTAATGAGCGGTATCTAGCAACACATCATTACTATCCAAGTTACAAGAATGTTGAGATCCAACATCACCTTGTGACTACCAATTGTGACTCTTCACAATATATGACAAGTGTCTTTCTATCCTTGACATCTAAATTGATCAATATGAGGCATAGACCGTGTCATCCTCTAATCAATCTAAATCTTGAACTCCAAGTAGACTCACTCAATCAAATGAGCTCAATATCTCATATTGACTCATTTGGGCATGGCCATGCACTTCGTGGTCTCATTCTATAAAGAATATCAATGTCACTCCCGTCATATAGGAGGGATAGATCCCATTTACATCACTCACATCCCTCCGCATAATTTGTTACATACCCAGTAATTGCCTTTATAGTCCACCCAATTACGGGTGACGTTTGACGAAGCCAAAGTACGTAACTCCTTATGTAGAGAACCATAGTGACTTCAGGTCCAAGGACTAGTAGTCATACTAATAGCCACATGAGAAAGTATATGACACTCATATAACGATCCATGATACTTTCTCATGGTGGGTCATTTAGTATACATTCTCCAATGCATACCCATGTGTCAACTTGATATCTCCATATCCATGACTTGTGAGATCAAGTCATTGAGTTGACCTACATGCTAGTCTCGTCGCATTAACATTGTCCCTGAATGTTAATACTTGACTAGGAATGATTAAGAGTAGTGTTCCCTATATCATCTCACTATCGATTCAACTAACCGATTAATATAGATAAGAACCTTCTACTCAAGGACGCTATTATACTTAGTTATTTGGCACCAATACAAGTAAGCATAATAATCTTAAACAAATGCCTTTATTTATATATACAAGAATATGATACAATGAGTCCATACAATAATCATCAAATGATTGGCTTTAGGGTTCTAACTAACAATCTCCCACTAACACTAGTGTCAATCAGTGTAGGCTCTAAGGCCTAATGACCTACTGTGACCATCATGCTTTCTCTGTGCCAAAGCCTTGGTCAAGGGATCTGCGATGTTATCCTCAGTGGGTACTCTGCAAATCTTCACATCTCCGCTATCGATGATCTCTCGAATGAAATAGAAGCGTCGTAGTATATGTGTGGTCCGCTGGTGTGAGCGAGGTTCCTTGGCCTGTGCTATTGCTCCATTGTTGTCACAATACATCTCAATAGAGTCAGCGATGCTAGCAACCACCTCAAGTTCAGTGATGAACTTGCAGATCCAAACTGCCTCCTTTACTGCTTCTGATGCAGCAATATACTCGGCCTCTGTTGTAGAATCAGCGACTGTGTCCTGCTTTGAACTCTTCCAGCTCACAGCACCACCATTGATGCAAAACACGAACCCTGACTGCGATCGATAATCATCCTGGTTGGTCTGGAAGCTGGAATCACTGTAACCCTTTACAGCTAACTCATCATCGCCTCCATATATCAAGAAATATTCTTTAGTCCTTCTCAAGTATTTAAGAATATTCTTGACCGCTATCCAGTGACTTTCACCTGAATTTGACTGGTATCTGCTCGTCATGCTCAAAGCATACGAGACATCAGGACGAGTACATAGCATGACGTACATGATAGATCCTATGGCTGAAGCATAAGGGATCTGATCCATGCGGTTTCTCTCCTCTCTAGAAGAGGGACTTTGAGTCTTCGAATGACTCATATCATGTGACATCGACAGAAATTCCTTCTTAGAGTTTTGCATGGCAAACTGAAGTAATACCTTGTCAATGTATGTACTCTGACTTAGGTCAAGCAACCTCTTAGATCTATCTCTATAGATCTGTATGCCTAGAATGTGGGTGGCTTCACCTAAGTCCTTCATTGAGAAACAAGTTCCTAGCCAAGTCTTTACAGACTGTAGCAAAGGGATGCCATTCCCAATGAGTAGTATGTCATCCACATACAATATAAGGAAGACAACTGTGTTTCCGACAACCTTCTTGTAGACACAAGGTTCATCTTCATTATTGATGAAATCAAACTGTTTGATTGCATCATCGAATCGAAGATTCCAGCTCCGAGAAGCTTGCTTTAGTCCATAAATGGACCTATGCAGCTTGCATACTCTGCCAGTATGCTGTGGATCTACAAAACCCTCAGGTTGTGTCATGTACACATCCTCGAGCAGGTTTCCATTCAGAAACGCGGTTTTGACATCCATATGCCAGATCTCATAATCGTGGTACGCTGCAATAGCAAGCATGATTCGAATGGATTTAAACATCGCTACTGGAGAAAAGGTTTTATCATAGTCAATACCATAAATTTGCTTGAAACCTTTAGCTACCAAGCGACCCTTATAAATAAGTCCATCCATGTCAGACTTTCTCTTAAAGACCCACTTACATCCAATGGGTTTGACCCCTTCAGGTGGATCAACCAAAGTCCATACTTGGTTAGTGTACATGGATTCCATCTCGGATCTCATGGCCTCTACCTATTTCTCGGAATCTGGTCTCATCACAGCTTCCTGATAGGAGGTAGGCTCATCCTCTATGAGCACAATGTCATCATGGTCAGACAAGAGAAATGACTATCTCTTAGGCTGACGACGTACCCTATCAGACCTGCGAAGAGGTATGTCTACATGAACTGGTTGTGGTTCCTCAACTCCTTGTGAAATAACATCATCCACAACACTTTGTGGTTCCAGTTCACCTTCCATCAAGGCTTCAGTGCTATTGTTCACATCTTGAACTTCTTCAAGATCGAACGTACTCCCACTAGTCTTTCTAGAAACAAAATCCCTTTCTAGAAATACCTCAGTCTTAGCCACAACTACCTTGTGTTGACTGGGAATGTAGAAGTAATATCCTTTCGTTTCCTTGGGATATCCAATGAAATAGCACTTGTCGGATTTGGGTCCTAGTTTGTCCGAGACTTGACGTCGAACGTAAGCCTCACAACCCCAAATCCTCATAAAAGACACCTGGGCATCTCTCCCAGTCCATATCCTATATGGAGTCTTTATTACAGCCTTAGATGGAACTCGGTTGAGAATGAAGGCTGTTGTGTCTAGAGCATAGCCCCAAAGATACATAGGAAGATCTGTGTGACTCATCATAGATCGTACCATTTCTAATAAGGTAGGATTCCTCCTTTCGGATACACCATTCCGTTGTGGTGTTCCAGGGGGAGTGAGATGAGATAAAATCCCACACTCAACTAGATAGTTACGAAACTCATGGCTAAGGTATTCACCACCTCGATCTTATCGAAATATCTTAATACTTTTGCCAAGCTGGTTTTGTACTTTATTGTTGAATTCTTTGAACTTTTCAAAACATTCTGACTTATGTGTCATCAGTACACATAACCATATCTACTGAAGTCATCAGTAAATGTAATGAAGTACCTATAACCACCTCGAGCAGTGATATTGAAAGGGCCACATACATCACTATGTATAAGACCTAATAAGTCAGTCGCTCTCTCACTGTGTCCACTAAAGGGAGTCTTAGTCATCTTGCCTAGAAGGCATGACTTGCATGTCTCATATGATTCAAAATCAAATGAGTCCAGCAAACCATCTTTCTGGAGTTGGGATAAGCGTTTGTCATTTATATAACCTAAGTGACAGTGCCAGAGATAGGTTTGGTTCATGTCATTTGACTTGAACCTCTTGGTACTTATGTTATAGATAGGGTTCTCAAGGTCTAGAATATAGAGTCCGTTTATCAGAGGTGCACTACAATAGAACATTTCATTTAAATAAACTGAACAACATTTGTTCTTTAAAATAAATGAAAAACCTTTCTTGTCCAAACAAGAAACTGAAATTATGTTCTTAGTTAAAGCAGACATATAACAACATTCATCTAATTCTAATACAAGCCCACAAGGAAGAGATAGATGATAAGTTCCTATAGCAACAGCAACAACTCGTACTCCATTTCCTACGCATAGGTCCACCTCGCCCTTCGTCAATGCCTTGCTATTTCTCAGCGTCTGCACATTAGTACAAATGTGAGAAGCACATCCGGTATCTAATACCCATGATGAAGAAATAGATAGATTGACTTTTATAACATAGATACCTGAAGTGGAAGTCTCACTTCTCTTCTTCTTAAGATCTTCCAGGTACACTTTGCAATTCCTTTTCCAGTGCCCGGTCTGACCACAGTGGAAGCAGGTAGCATTCTTGGCGACCCCTCCTTTGGGTTTCAGTGCCTTGCCTTTGCCCTTGGTTTGGGACTTTCCCTTGCCTTTGCCCTTTTGCACCATCAAAATGGAGTTGGGCTTAACCTTCTTAAGCTTAATCTCAGCAGTTCTCAACATACTCAGAAGCTCAGGTAGTGACTTGTCAATTTTGTTCATGTTATAATTTAGAACGAATTGACTATAACTATCTGGCAAGGATTGTAAGATCAGATCAGTGGCCAGCTCTTGGCCAAGTGGGAATCCCAACCTCTATAGGTTTTCTATGTACCCAATTATTTTGATTACATATGGGCCTACGGGAGTCCCATCTTGCATCTTGCACTGAAACAATGCCTTAGAGATTTCGAATCTCTCGTGCCTCGCTTGTCCTTGATATAGTTGACGAAGATGTTCAACCATATCATAAGCGCCCATCAACTCGTGTTGCTTCTGAAGCTCAGAGTTCATGGTCGCGAGCATGAGACAAGACACATCTAATGTGTCTTCTTGATGCTTCTTGTAAGCATCTCGGTCAGCTCGCGTGGCAGTGGTAGGAGGTGCCTCCAGAATGGGCTGCTCCAGAACGTATAGTTTACGTTCTTGTATGAGAACGATTCTCAGATTCCTGTACCAGTCCAGAAAATTAGCTCCGTTGAGCTTGTCCTTCTCAAGGACGGAACGCAGGTAGAAAGAGTTCGTATTTGACGTCATGGTTATCTACAACAGAAAAATACAGAAAAATAAATATCATATTCTATTAATCATTTAATTAGGCCGTTTAAATAAATGATGCTCCCACTGAATTCTATAATTCATGTGGGACAAGATCCACATCATACTACGCCTTGAGTTAGCTTTGGCTAAATCGCCCAAGACTTAGTATGATCGGTAGGTAACTAATTTACCAATTACATCTCTATGCAACTCTTGTTTATAGGATCAAGATCCGCATTTATATTAAAACTCGAGTTAGTTTTGGCTAATACGCCCAAGAGTTAATATAAACGTGATTTTGACCTATCTACCAACAATTGGAAAATGCTTATAGTTAAACTCGATCCAATTGAGTTAACTAGTTAATCAATCTAATTGAGTTGTACTCACCCATGCGTTGATAGACGGGACTAAGATTGTCCCTCCGCACCCTACCAAGATAGTATGCGTTGCTCTGCTTTAGCAGATTCAACAACAACATGCGATCGAGGTAGTGATGGGTATCACGGCATGGTAGGCATTTCGAGTTGACGCGATTTTGATCTAATCTAATCGACGATGCGTATCATATACTCGATTTAGATCTAATCTAATCGTGAGGGCGCATCATGTACGCGATTTAGATCTAATTTAATCGTTAAGGCGCTAATTAATTACTATTCTAGCATGCATCACATATACACACACAAGCAATTAATTAAATATTTTGTGATTAGTTATGGCCTACTACGATCTTCTCATGCCAATGAGAAGATCGGATGGTCAACCTAAGGTCAACAGCTTCTCAAGCTCCTTCCTTTGACCACCTTGTGTTGCTCGCGCCCTCCTCGTAACTCCGTCTCGAGTGGACCTTCCACCGCCTTGATTTTGTACATTACAAAGAGTGAAACTTGAGTTACATTCGAGTCTAAACTATTTATAACAAGAATAAATAAATAGAAAGGCATGACGCGCCGGTCGCGTATTAAATATACAACACGCACAATCACATGACGGCACGCAGGCCGTATTATGAATTACAACACATAATATCCAATCAAATTGGGTCTTTTGGACCATGATCATCACAAAATAATATATAATTCTAAATTATGTAATTTCTATAAATTTTTGTAATTTTTTTTACAATTTTTACAATTTTTATAAGTAAAAATTCCCGGCGGTCCCGTTTAGCGATTTTCGGGCGTAATCGCGGAATGAAGCCCCTTGCGGAGTTAGGGGCAGTACCCCTACCCGCGATATAACTATCGCGAGTGTTCCTAAGCGATCCTACAGTGCCTTAGCCCGCCGTCCCAAAACGATTTGGGGTGAAACCTTGCCGTTTCGGAAATATTTTCTCGGTAGTCGAAGCCTACAAGTGTCTAAACACTTGTGCTTCGCTTCTACGAGAAAATTACCCATAAAATCTATAAAAATCATAAAAATACAGAAACTAACAGGTCTGTAGTTTTCATAAAAATACAAAATAAAACATGTATACGCTTCGCACGTGGCTCTGATACCACTGTTGGATTTTTCGGGCCGCAAAAATAGCTTTTTGCGTTGCGGAAATCCCGAAATCCATGCCACCGGATCCGTGCAAAGTATTAAAATTTCATATACATGTTTTCTACTCCTAGATGTACACTAGATCTACAAGATCAGAGGGTATACCTTTGAAGCGAAGCCCTTCGCGTATCCTGCTCGTCCAAGATTCACCAGATCTCGAGAGTATCAAAGTAGATACTCCTCTATGTGTATCCACACAAGAAAGAGATGGAGAGAAACCACTAGGATGTGCTAGCACCCTTGATGGTCTCGACAAGGAGGAGGAGAGGGAGAGAAGAAAGCTTGAGGAAGAAGATGGAGGTTTCAAAACAAAATGAAAACTCCCAAGATGATTAAGTGGTCGGCCACTTTCATGAGACTTTTAAACCCCATGGAATATCAAGAGTCAAGGCTCTTGATCTCCCTCATGAGATGGCACACACATGTGCTAGCCTTGATGATGTGACACATCACCATTAGCCACTTAATGCCAACTCACCAATGAGGTGACAAATGGTCAAGTCAAACTTGACCCTTCATCTTCCTCTCAAGTCAAGTCAAACTTGACCACTTCTCTCTCTTGGTTGATCTAATCTAACCATTGGTTCAAGTCAATTTTAATTTAATGAATCTCTATTCATTGAATTAAATTAATTAAATGAATCAAGTCCAAATTAGACTCACTTAACACATGAACCAAATTGAGTCCAACTCAATTAGCTCAATTTGGATTACTCTTAATCCAATTTGGTTCATCACATGAGCCTAATCCTTTAGGTTCATCAAATGAACCTAATCTCCATCTAATTACCCTTTGTGTGTGACCCTATAGGTTCTTGTAACGTTGACAATGCTCCTAAACCCATTTAGAAGTATAAGTAATGAGCGGTATCTAGCAACACATCATTACTACCCAAGTTACAAGAATGTTGAGATCCAACATCACCTTGTGATTACTAATTGTGACTCTTCACAATATATGACAAGTGCCCTTCTATCCTTGACATCTAGATTGATTAATATGAGGCATAGACCGTGTCATCCTCTAATCAATCTAAATCTTGAACTCCAAGTAGACTCACTCAATCAAATGAGCTCAATATCTCATATTGACTCATTTGGGCATGGCCATGCACTTCGTGGTCTCACTCTATCAAGAATATCGATGTCACTCCCGTCATATAGGAGAGATAGATCCCATTTACATCACTCACATCCCTCCGCATAATTTGTTACATACCCAATAATCGCCTTTATAGTCCACCCAGTTACGGGTGACGTTTGACGAAGCCAAAGTACGTAACTCCTTATATAGGGAACCCTAGTGACTTCAGGTTCAAGGACTAGTAGTCATACTAATAGCCACATGAGAAAGTATATGACACTCATATAACGATCCATGATACTTTCTCATGGCGGGTCATTCAGTATACCATTCTCCAATGCATACCCATGTGCCAACTTGATATCTCCATATCCATGACTTGTGAGATTAAGTCATCGAGTTGACCTACATGCTAGTCTCGTCGCATTAACATTGTCCCTGAATGTTAATACTTGACTAGGAATGATTAAGAGTAGTGTTCCCTATATTATCTCACTATCGATTCAATTAACCGATTGATATAGGTAAGAACCTTCTACTCAAGGACGCTATTATACTTAGTTATTTGACACCAATACAAGTAAGCATAATAACCATATACAAATGCCTTTATTTATATACAAGAATATGATACAATGAGTCCATACAACATTCATCAAATGATTGGCTCTAGGGCTCTAACTAACACTTTTAACCATTGTAGATAACTACAAAAAAGGAAAGATTTTAACAAAATTAAAATCTATCTTTTAACCATTGTAGATAACTAAAAAAAAAAAGAAAGATTTTAACAAAATTAAAATCTCTCTTTTAATCCATTGTAGAAAGCTATAAAAGGAAAAATTTTAACAAAATTTTATTTTCAACAAAAGTTCCTTATCTTTTCTTGTATGACCGACCCCATGCTTGGGCACCAAGCATGGCTTGGCCGACCCCTTGCTTGGGCACCAAGCAAGGATGTGGCCGACCCCTCATTTGGGTAAGAAGCAAAATCAAAACGGGTGAACGCGAGACTTTATAGAGGCTATAGCAGGGACCGAGAGGAGGAATTGATTTTGGCCTCCTGATGAGCTTGAGCTTCCTGTGTTCGCTCCGAACACCCAACTCAAGTTTATCAATAATAACTCATACCATTAAAGAATTATTATTGAACTACCGCACCAATCCCATATTACATTATGGGCTCCTTATTATGAGTGCATTAATCTTCATGTGTTTAAGATATCGAATGTCCATTAATTAAATGAGTTACTGACAACTCACTTAATTAATATCTAGCTCCAAGAGTAGTATCACTGACCTTCATTGTCATGTCGGACTAAATCCACCTGCAGGGTTTATATGACAATCCTTATGAGCTCCTCAAGGGGGCATTATCAACCTAGATAACTAGGACACAGTTTCCTTCTATAATCAATAATACACCATATAAATAATATTATTTCTCAACTTATCGGGCTTATTGATTTAACGAATAAATCTGGCCCATTGATAAATTAAAGAAATAAATACTAAGTATATGTGCTTGTTATTATATCGGGATTAAGAGTACGCACATCCATACTAACAGAGGTTATGTTCTTTTATGTAGTCAGTATAAAAAGAAACAACCTCAAATGGTCTTGCTCAATACACATATAGTGTACTAATGTAATTTTATAGTCAAGATAAACTAATACCAAATTACACTACAACCATTCCAATGGTTTGTCCCAATCCATCTTGGTTGTGAGCTACTATTTATAATTTATAAGGAATTGATAACATGATCTTCTGTGTGACACCAGACATCATGTTATCTACAATATAAATTAAATGGACAATTGTATTTAACTAAATGCAGACATTTGACCAATGTGATTTTCATTTCAAAATAAATATTCATATAAAAAACTAGGCTTTTAGTATACATCCTAACACCATCCTTGTCAGCCTATTGGACTTCAACTTGTCAAATATATGATCCTTATCGACCTATATGGACTTTCGTTATTGAACTTGTAATAATACATATTAACGTTTTTGTTTTTTTGTTTTTTTGTTTTTTTTTTTTGGTAAACACACATGTGAGATTAATAATATCACCTAATTTAATTTTTACCTTAACATAGGGGCATGATGTCACTAATAATCACCCCTTTATGTTTCATAGGATCTTATATAAGCATGTAACAACAATAACACAATTACAAATGCAATATTATATACAATCAACACTTTTAATCATTTCTCCCTTTTATGAAATAGAAAAACATTAAGTGGTTTCCAATCACTCCTATCTCTGCCTTTAGCAATTATCATCATATCTCCATCATAATCATGAGATGATTGCTTTTTTAAACTTAAACCCATCACATCCTCCCCTTTTGTCATACAATAGGCCTAATGAGTCACTATTTCAAAGGTTAGTAGTTATCCATGATTTACCTCCTCTGTGTTAGCTTTGATCAGATTGACGGGAGTACTGGGAGTGAACATAGTCATTTTTTGCCACCATACAATAGGCATAATGAGAATGACATTTTAAAGATAAAGCCATCTCATTTCTCCTTTTGACATATTAAAAAAGAAACCACCTACTTAGCAGTCATAATCACCATAATCCTCATAAAATCCATCAAGAAGCTTACTTTCCCCTTTGATGTTTGAATAATATGCTAGTGTAATAGTATTATGAACTATGGATCCATATCGACCAATTGCTTGGCAAAGTTCAACAAGAAGGCATTAGGGAAGTTTAACAAGTGATATCATGATAGGTGGAAGGTTCATCAAGGAGTTTGAAGGATCGAAAAGAAATGATAGAGGGGGTGAATATCATTCGTTTAAAAATCTTTTTCTTTTATCAAAGTAAGTAGCGGAATAGAATAGTAAAAGCAATACAAGTGACTCGTTTGGTTATTTGGTTCAGAGTCTATGCTGACTCCTATTCCAGGACCCACGATCCTTGATCGCACCATTGGACAATTTACTAATAGTCTACTTTCCAAAAACTTCGGAGAAGTAACTCATACAAATAATGTATAGGATAGTAACAAACTACTATCTTACAGAATTAATGCAAGCACAAAATATACCGACAATAATAGAAGAATTAGAGCGCAGATCATCGAAGAAGATTCAAAGTAGCTTGCACACGTAGTTGAAGCGTAGTGGCAGCACAAACAGAAGAGTAGTAGATCAGAAGGTTGCACAACAGTTGTCGTTGTCTCCTTGGATCTTGAGGTCTTTTTTATAAGCTTCGTTCGGTCGATCGAAAAGACGTTTGGTCGACTGATCCTTTCGGTCAACTAATCTCCCTATCGATCGACTGATCCACCAGCTTTCCTTCTTCGTCGAGATCCGATCTTCGTGTCATTAAGAGTGTTAATTGATCAATCGACTGATCACCTTGATCGATCGACTGATCTCTTTGGTTTCCAAGTTTTGCTGAGATCAAATCTGCCAAGTGTGTTACTAAATTAGGTTCGGTCGATCGATCAGCCTGACTTCCAAGTTTGCTTTGCATGATCTAAACCCTGCCATATCAGCTATGTTTGGTAGACTAAATCTCTTGTTCAGTCGATCAATCCACTTGGTTTCTGCAAAACAGAGTTAGTTTACACGTTATAAAATATCCCTGCAACACAAAATTAACATACTATAATGTTGCATGAGTAAGAAAAGATAGTAAGATCTATTTTGATCTTAACTTGGAAACCTTCCGGTTTCTTAATTTGGATCAGCGACTTAGGGTTTGTCCGTTTCCGGGACACTACCTTCCTATCGCTCAATTCCAGTTGATTACCTCAATCTACCTGCTAAATATTTTGTCCTTCATACCTATTTGGACTTTCTTTGCTCAATGTCTGATCACTTGATCCATTAAGACTTTTTCTGTAATACTAAATTAGCTAACAACAATAATAGTAATGCAAAATACTCTGATAAAACTAAACTTAGGTTTACCAAGATCTGCTAGTCCGGACGACCGTGCGCGGTCGACT
This sequence comes from Zingiber officinale, assembly GCF_018446385.1. Lineage (NCBI taxonomy): Eukaryota > Viridiplantae > Streptophyta > Magnoliopsida > Zingiberales > Zingiberaceae > Zingiber > Zingiber officinale. The sequence continues at coordinate 74,192,390 of NC_056002.1, forward strand.
GGAAACCTTTCGATCAACCTTGTTTGGAGTTCACTCCTTCAAAACTTCTCGTTACCTAAGGTTACCTCTCCCGAGGGTTTTTATCATCTGACTTCACTCACCAAGACCTAGGGTTACCTCCCCCTAGAGTTTTGACCACCTGGTTTTACTCACCAGGAATCAACATCGGATCGGCCCGCTAGTTATTCGATATCGGATCCTTTAGATCTACCGAATCTTACCTGATTTTCACGATCTGTCGATATTTCCCTTGCCTAGTTATGATTAGGATTTCCCTTGCCTAACCGCAGTTAGAACTTCCCTTGCCTAACCAACAATCTCTCATTTTTTGATGTTTGACAATATATTTAAGTTAGGCTATTTAACCCAACTTATCAAGTCTTATGCCCAAAAATAATTAGAGTTTTAACTTAAACCTTTCTTCTCTCCCTTTGACATACATCAACAAGATTACTAACTTAATTGCTTTAATTCCTAAGTGTTGGAGATCATGGCCCGGCTAGAAGGGGAGTTGAATAGTCGTTTACCCCAAATCGTTAACTCCCTACAAGATTAGTTGCGTAGTGGAAATACAAACAATATAAAGGAAGTTAATCTAAAGACTACAAAGACAAGAAATCAAACCACACTACACGTTCGTTTACATGGTTCGGAGATAAAACTCCTCCACGGCGTGCTCGTAGAGTAGACGATCCTAATCCGTCGGTAGATGATTTTCCGACAAACTCTGGCTAAAGCTTATTCTTTCTCGGTGGAGCAGAACCTCTCACAAAGCTCTTTTCCTCTATACAAGATGGAGACTTATGTTTAGGAGGAAGAGAAAAGGTGTGGAAGTTTAGGGTAAACACTTAGGAGAATTCAATAAGAATCAATAACCTCCTTCATACCCCAAACTTCTTTTAAATAGAGAGGAAAGAGTTGATCCCGTGTCAACTCATTTTCTGCATCAATCGGCTAGTCTATACATCAGTTAGTGCAGTCATTTGACACAACCAACGAGTTTCCACATAGTCCGTGATTCTATTCAACGACTCTTTTCTAGTCGACTGCTACAGTGTATCAGTCGACTAGCTACACTGTACCAGTTGACTAGCTACAGTGTACCAGTTGACTGGTACTGTTCATCGCCGTCGGACATAGAAACATTCTATGCCCTCGTGAATTTGGATCAGTTGATTGGTTTCAGTACCAGTCGACTGATCCCCTACATTTACTTATATTTATCTTCTCTGGAGTCACCCTTGAAATCCTCTTCCTTGACCTTTGTCCCTCAGATGCACTCGAGCCCATGACTCCTCTTCGTGCCATCTTTTGCGTTGCCTTGAAGTCTGCTTCCCTCGGCTCACTCCTTTGCTCCTCGTCCAATGGTCCCTTGGATGCAGCATCCTTTACCGATCTCAAGGACTTGAGCCATATGATTCACTTTACCAAACTTGGTCGTACCAAGTTTCTCATGTGTGGTTTACCAAGTCCTACACAACTCAAACACACATATCAAATCCATATAAAAATCTAACTTAAAATCTTTGACACACATCAAAACCATGATCATCCCGATCAAACCTAGGTCAATTGCCCGTAATCTCCCCCTTTTTGATGTGTGGTAATATTTTTAAGTTAGGCATAAATAACACTTGCAAATTAAAAGTGTAGTATAAACATGAAGCATAAAATCTAAGCTCCCCCATAACATATGCTTTATCACTTAATTTTCAAGTTTGTTCAAATATAGAGAAATAAAAGTTTTCAACTTAAACCTTTCCATTTCTCCCCTTTTGACACCATCAAAAGATTGTCACCAACAATCATACATACTATGGTATCAATTTTGACCTAAAATTTGACCAAAATTTAATTTTTGAAACAATTCAGAATTGCTAGAAACAGACACCAGTTTATTTCCCTCTGCTGTAGTCGACTGACACAAACATGAGTGTATTTTTTAATTTTCGAAACCACATTCAGAAATGCACAGAAAAATCTAAAAAATTTAAAAAATCATGAAATTTTGAACACATATTTCTTTTAACGTCTTCTAACAAGGAAAAATATATTTTCATAAAAATTCATTATATTTTTAAAGTTTTTGACAAAAACTCAAAATTTTTGGAACTATTCAATTTTCTATCAACTTTAAACCCGTATTTTGAATTCTTATGTTTTTAAAAAGCTAAACTTCAGTTTACAAAACATAAAATTATTTTCAAAACATTTAAAATGTCCAACTATGATCTATGGGCAAGATGTCCATTAATTAAATATTTGCTTTCTATATAGTTGGTCAATGATTACTAAAATTTGATAAATCTTATAATTCATCAAAGTGCAAATTATGAGTATCATCTTATCATCTCACATCTATGTCTAGAAATATATAAAACAAGTCATGCTTATAGGGTGTTGTGAGATGTAATGAAGGTAATGGTTTTAATTTCCTTTTTTGTCTTAAGTCAACCATTTATAAAAGAATTTTGAATTAATTCTTCTATGGCTGACTATCCCAAAATCGTATAACCCTTGAGGATTGACTTTGACACCTAATAGAAATTCTTTCTAATTGCATTAATCAAATATTTCTTAGGGATCCATTTTCTATTTATGGTTTTTGTCTTTGATTGCCCCTAGCAATTAGCCAATGGTAAAATTTTCCATTGTTTGATTCCTTATATCCTAAACCCTTTTTGTTAAAATTTGCTCTTTGACTCCCTATGATTATATTTAAGGTACTGGAGCCAATTGTGAATTTCTCAAGGGCTTTACTAAAGCATTATATCTTTTCTCTTAGTTCCTTATTTTCTTCTAAACATGAAACATTTGAACTAGAAGAAGTATGCATACTAGAGGAATCATTTACCTTAGGAGACATGTATTCTAATTTTTCCTCTAGAATACTAATCTCATTTTTTAAGGATTTATTTTTCTTTTTAGTCTTAAAAAAACTTCATTTGTGCTTGAAATAATTTTAAATAAAGCACGAGTGGGAAGTTTATATACCTCACTTACCGAGAAGTCCAAATCGGAAGTTTGTCCTCTCCTTTCACTTGAGCTGTCTTTTTCACTTGAGCTCTTTTCTTCTTCATTTTCCGATGAAGTGGAGGTAATGTCATCAACTCCCATTAAAGCAAAATGGGGTTTGTGATGTTTTTCTTCTTCTTCCGATGAGAGACTCATGTTTCTTTTAAGTTTTGAGTCTTCTTCCCTTTTTCTTTTGTCTTTTTTTTTGCTTCTTTCCTTCTTCTTCAAGAGGGGATATTGATCTCTCATGTGCCCTTCTTCTTGACAATTATAGCATATTGTCCTCCTTGTCCTATTCTTGCTCCTTGAACTTTTCCTAACATGTGATTTGTTAGATCAAAAATTTTTAAATACTTTTCTCATTCTTCTTACCATATATGCCTCTTGATCGCTATCCATTGAAGCACTTGACTCCTCGGAATTAAAGGATGGTGGAGATAGAGACTTCTTCTTACCCTTCTCCTTGTTAGCTACAAAAGCTACTCCCCTTGATCTATGGACTTCTCATCATCTAGAGTACACTTTTCTAGATCCTTTGAAATGTAAAATGAGTTTACAATTGATATCCAAATGGTGATTCTTGGGAAAGCATGGATGACTTTCATCATCACATCCCGATTGGATAGTTTCTCACCTACATTTGTTAGTCTATTTAGAGTTTTCATAATTTTAGAATGAAATATTGATATATTTTCTTCTTTTTCATGTTTGATGTTAATGAGTTGAGTTCGGAGAAGATCTCTCCTTAAGCCATACTTAACCAAAATCTCAGAACCGAGGTATTACAATCACCCCCACTTAAAGACACAACACCCTCGTTGTGTAACCACGAATCACACCACAGACAAATCCCAGAATCTCCCTCGCTAGGTGGTGCCCTGGGTGCTCCTGCCACAGATGCACTCACGGTCGCAAGGTCGCTCTGATACCATCTATAAACGGCCCGACCTCGGCGCGGCCCCACCCGGACCAAACCGGGAACGCCACCAGAATTGCCCATCGGGTTGACGACTAGCTCCACAGATCATCGGAGGTTCTTTCAGTGTACTTTGTCCTCACTCGCACGCACCCTGGAAAACTTCTCAGGAGGTCACCCATCCTCAGATTTCTCCATGCCAAGCACGCTTAACTTTGATGTTCTTAAGTTTGGGCTTCCGAAAAGGAAGGTGCACTTTGGTGATATGGATAGTACCATCTAACCTTTTAAGCCATACTTAACCAGAATCTTAGAACCAGGGTATTACAATAATGATGCTCTTATTGGCGATTAGTCTATTGAAGAGAAACCTCGCTCTGATACCACTTATTGGGGATCGTGACTCGGCTAGAATGGGGGTTGAATAGTTGTTTACCCTAAATCATTAACTCCCTACAAGGTTAGTTGCATAGAGGAAATACAAACAATATAAAGAAAGTTAATCTAAAGACTACAAAGATAAGAAATCAAACTATACTGCATATTCATTTACGTGGTTCGGAGATAAAGCTTCTACTCCATGGCGTACCCGTAAGGTGGACGGTCCTTATCCGTTGGTGGATGATTTATTGACAAACTCTGACTAAAGTTTACTCCTTCTCGGTAGAGTATAACCTCTCACAAAGCTCTCTTCCTCTTTACAAGATGGAAATTTAGGTTTAGGAGGAAGAGAATAGGCTTGGAAGCTTGAGGGCAAACATTTAAGCCCTAAGTTTCTTTTAAATAGAGACGAAAGAGTTGATCCCGTGTCAACTCATTTCTTGCATTAGTCGACTGGTCCATACATTAGTTGGACCAGTCGACTGGTGTAACCGTTGGACACAGCCAATGGGTCTCCACAGAATCCATTATTTTGTTCAACGACTATTTACTAGTCGACCGCTACAGTGTACCAGTCGACTGACTACAGTACCAATCGATTGGCTACAGTGTACTAGTTGACTGATTTTTACAACCGTCGGACATAGAAACATTCTGTGCCCTCGTAAATTTGGATAAGTCGATAGGCCTCAATGTCAGTCGACTGATTCCCTACATTATCTTATATTTACCCTCTCCAGAGTCTTTCTTAAAACCTTCTTCTTCAGCCTTCATCCCTCATATACGCTCGAGCCCACAACTCCTCTTCGAGCCATCTTTTGCATTTCCTTGAAGTACACTTCCCTCAGTTCACTCCTTTGCTCCTCGTCCGACGACCCCTCGGATGGACCATCCTTCATCGATCTCAAGGACTCAAGTCATAAGATGCACTTTACCAAACTTGGTCGCATCAAATTTTTCATGTGTGATTCACCAAGTCTTGTACAACTCAAACACACATATCTAATTCATATCAAAACCTAACTTAAACTCTATGACACACATCAAAACCATGATCGTACCGGATCAAACCTAGGTCGATTGCACCCGCACTAAGGAACTCCTTAGGTTTTGTCTCAACAATTATACACATTTTGCTTTCCCTCTTGAAATACAATAATAAAATGTATTTAGGGTTTTTAAAATGAAAATGAATCAAAATTTTTAGAAATATCTTTTCATAATTTCAAAAATTCTTTTGAAGGAATTTTCAAAGAATTTGTAAAATCATTTGCAAATATTTCAAGATACTTTCTAAAATAATTTTTAAAAATATTTCCAAGCTAATTTCAAAAATATTTTCAAGGAATTTTCAAAAAATTTATTAAGTAATATCTTTCAAGAATGTTTTTCAAAAGGATTTTTCAAGACTTAAAATATTTTTGTAAAATCAAGATATTTTTTCGTAGAATAATTAATGCATCCAAAATAAATTTTCAAAATTATTCGACAAGGATTAAGAGTTCTCAAAAAATTTTAAAAATATTTACGAAGTATTTTTATCAAACATATTTTAAAAGAGTTTTTCAATGTAAGAAACATAATTTTCTAAAGAAATTTTTAAAATATTTTTCAAAACATAATTTTTCAAAATGTTTTTTAAAATATGATTTGGAAGAATATTTTTAAAAGAATATTTGAAGTCAACTTTGAAACCTCTTTTCTATTTAAGATATATTTTTAGAAATATTTTAGTTTGAACCTCTTTTCAAAATATATATTTCAATAGAGTCTCTCCCCTTTAACCGGACGCTCTTTTGGATATCTTTGTTACATACAAGGAAGACATTCCTATACATTTAGAGGTTTGAGAGATTATGGTTGACTTTAGTATCTATGAGCTTAGGTGTTGGTAACAATAATTTTTTTAAAATATATATAATACACCCAATCAATTATCAACTAAAATTTGAGAAGAAAATAGATTTATAAGTTTTTAAAAATATTTTCGATTTACTTTTCTTAGCATCTCACTTATTTTAAATTTTCAAATATGGTAATCCTATAATTGTGGGAGATGACTTTCATGATTTTGAGTTTGTTGTAATTCAAATTGAGTTAAAATTGAGTTTGGATTTTAGTGAACTTGGATTATTGAGTTAAAATCAATTTAGGATTTAATAAAATGATTAAACTTAATTTTGAGTTAAGTAAAATTAATTTTATTAATTAAGGTGATTAATTCAAATTGATTTGATTAGTTATTATTTTTATTACTTTCGGATTAACTATTAGGGTTAATTAGTATAATTGATTAATTTTTGTATTAATTTAGAGTTAATTTATTAAGTTCAATTTTTTTTAATAGTTGATTTCATAATTAATTAGTTAAGGATTAATTGATTATGAATTATTGTTAATTAAGAATTAATTTAATTAATTTGGTAGGAATTAAGTTTAAGTTAAAATTAATTAAGAATTAATTAGGTAAAAATTTAAGATTAATTAATAAGTTAAAATTAATTAGGTTTAAATTATTTAAGAGTTAAAGATTAAGTTAAAATTTTTGTTTTGATTAATTAAAGTTGATAAAGTAATTAGTTTATTATTATCTTGAGTTAATGAGAATGATTTATTGATTGATTAATTTAATACTATTAATTAATTTAAATTAAAGTAATTAATTAATTAATTTTAAGTTAATGTTAAGTAATTCATTAATGAATTAAGTTAATTAAAGTAATTAATTAATTTCAAAATATTTCTTATACTTAGAATTAGTTGAATTTATTATTTTATTATTTTATTATTATCTGAATTAATAATTATTTTATTTAGTTTAATTAATTTGGGTATTCAAATTTAATTAATTAATGTAATTATTTGATTGATTATCTAATTTGAATTAATGTTTATTATTGTTTTGAGTATTGATTAAGATTTTTTCAATTGAAGTTGATTAATCAAATTATTTTGAATTATTAAGAATTCTTGAAAAATATTGTTTGACCCTGTTAGGTTCAAGGAGTTTATAAGGTAAGTTTCTAAATTGTGATGAGTAACAATGGACATCATTAAAGTAATCACATTTAAGATAACTTCCCAAAAACAACCAACCCAAAGAGTTTAATACTAGGTTTTGATCTAACTAGCTCATGTTTGACTGGAGTAGCTTCGGCCATATCCATTAGGCCTACTATACCAGGTAGAACACATATGATTCAATCTAGACATGTTTCGATAAAGTTTCCTTAGCGTATTAGCTTCTCAATCCATTTCGATGCTATGTTCTTAGTGTTTGTTAAACTTTTTGTAACTAATCGTTCTAAACTAATAGCATAAGGATAAAATGCATGACATGGTATATAACAAGTAATTTAAAATATGCATGATCATGACAAGTCAATCAATTCAAACAAGTCTTCTTGTTGTTGTTGTTATTGATTAGTTTTATAGTTAAAATATACTTGATTATAACATTGTTTGTAAAATTTAAAATTTTGATTTAGGTTTGACTTAAACTTGTAACCTACGTCTAGATTTTTGTGAGTTAGTAAAATTATTAATTAAATTTTTTAATTTATCAATTTTATTTTTCAAAAGATTATTTTTTTCTAGTTTTCTAAAATTTGTATTTGTATTTTTAAATTTAGAAAACTTATTTTCTTTGTTTTTTATTTTCAAGGGAGGATTTTAATTTTTTATAAGTAAAAAGTTTATTTTTTAAATTCATATATTCAAAGGTTAAAGGATTAAATTTTAAATTTTTATAGTTTAATTTTTTATCTTCCAAGTTTTTAATTAAATTTTATTTATAGATAATTATCATTTAAATTTAATTTTAAATTATCTTGAATAAATAGATTTTGATTAACTAGATCTAAGTTTTGATTAAAGTTTAGGTTGATTTTATATCCATGCTTGTTAAATTTGAATTAGTTGATTTTTTATTAATTAAGTTATTTTTGTTATGTAATGTTAATGTTGGATTTTCATACATTTTTAAATTCATAGTAAAATCTAAATAAGAAAGATCTAAAGTATATAAATTTTCATGTAATTTAAATTTATTTTCTTTAATTGCTCCCCCTGGATCTTGATCTTCTCTCCGGACATTAAAATTTGTAATGACTCATTCTTTTGTATTTGAAACATTTGATGTGATCCTTCCTTTTCAGGACTCCAGGCATCGGTTGCTCCTTAATTGCTCCTTCCTTTTACTTTATCTCTAGTTGTGCGGATCTGTTCTTTAGACATTTACTTTTAAAGTGTCCTTTTTTACTGCACTTGAAACATGTTATATGATATTTAAATTTTGAATTGACAATTTTACCTTTTGAATTCTTAGTAGGATTCTCCCTCTTGACCATTGTCATCTTCGATTCAGGCTTGGACATTTGTTCTGATTCGAGTTCGGATCCATCAGCCTTCTCCTTAGCTATTAGTGCTATGAAGTTAATTTGGTCTTGATCTTTTGAGTCTAACTCTGAGGATAACTCTCCGGATTTGGACTCGGATTCAAATTCACTTTTTCCTTAATCTTCTAGCCTTGATGGAGTCTCGTGAAGCTCAATCAATTGGGTCCACAACTCGAATGCATTCTTATAATTTTCTATTTGACACAAATTTTCATTAGGCAAAACACTAATTAATATATCCATTACCTTTGTGTTTGCTTCTTGGTTTTAAGAAAGTTGTTTCAATGCAATCTAGTTATCGAACTGGCACTTCCTACGAAACATTCTATCATTCATCTCCAGAAATTGAAATAGACTTGATCGTACAATGGAGGTTCATAGTTGCTTCTCCCTTGATAGGATATTGACATTTTTGCAAGAAAGAAAATAGAAAACGAATTTTCAAGACTCCATCTTAGGATTAGTGGTGCGGTATGGAATTATAAAAGGAATACAACAAAAATAAGAGTAATTTTCTTTTTTAACAAAAAGAAGAAAAGATTTGACTTAAACTTGTAACCTACGTCTAGATTTTTGTGAGTTAGTAAAATTATTAATTAAATTTTTTAATTTATCAATTTTATTTTTCAAAAGATTATTTTTCTAGTTTTCTAAAATTTGTATTTGTATTTTAAATTTAAAACTTATTTTCTTTTTTTTATTTTCATAATTTTTATAAGTAAAAAGTTTATTTTTTAAATTCATATATTCAAAGGTTAAAGGATTAAATTTTAAATTTTTATAGTTTAATTTTTTATCTTCCAAGTTTTTAATTAAATTTTATTTATAGATAATTATCATTTAAATTTAATTTTAAATTATCTTGAATAAATAGATTTTGATTAACTAGATCTAAGTTTTGATTAAAGTTTAGGTTGATTTTATATCCATGCTTGTTAAATTTGAATTAGTTGATTTTTTATTAATTAAGTTATTTTTGTTATGTAATGTTAATGTTGGATTTTCATACATTTTTAAATTCATAGTAAAATCTAAATAAGAAAGATCTAAAGTATATAAATTTTCATGTAATTTAAATTTATTTTCTTTAATTGCTCCCCCTGGATCTTGATCTTCTCTCCGGACATTAAAATTTGTAATGACTCATTCTTTTGTATTTGAAACATTTGATGTGATCCTTCCTTTTCAGGACTCCAGGCATCGGTTGCTCCTTAATTGCTCCTTCCTTTTACTTTATCTCTAGTTGTGCGGATCTGTTCTTTAGACATTTACTTTTAAAGTGTCCTTTTTTACTGCACTTGAAACATGTTATATGATATTTAAATTTTGAATTGACAATTTTACCTTTTGAATTCTTAGTAGGATTCTCCCTCTTGACCATTGTCATCTCTGATTCGGGCTTGGACATTTGTTCTGATTCGAGTTCGGATCCATCAGCCTTCTCCTTAGCTATTAGTGCTATGAAGTTAATTTGGTCTTGATCTTTTGAGTCTAACTCTGAGGATAACTCTCCGGATTTGGACTCGGATTCAAATTCACTTTTTCCTTAATCTTCTAGCCTTGATGGAGTCTCGTGAAGCTCAATCAATTGGGTCCACAACTCGAATGCATTCTTATAATTTTCTATTTGACACAAATTTTCATTAGGCAAAACACTAATTAATATATCCATTACCTTTGTGTTTGCTTCTTGGTTTTAAGAAAGTTGTTTCAATGCAATCTAGTTATCGAAACTGGCACTTCCTACGAAACATTCTATCATTCATCTCCAGAAATTGAAATAGACTTGATCGTACAATGGAGGTTCATAGTTGCTTCTCCCTTGATAGGATATTGACATTTTTGCAAGAAAGAAAATAGAAAACGAATTTTCAAGACTCCATCTTAGGATTAGTGGTGCGGTATGGAATTATAAAAGGAATACAACAAAAATAAGAGTAATTTTCTTTTTTAACAAAAAGAAGAAAAGATTTGACTTAAACTTGTAACCTACGTCTAGATTTTTGTGAGTTAGTAAAATTATTAATTAAATTTTTTAATTTATCAATTTTATTTTTCAAAAGATTATTTTTTTCTAGTTTTCTAAAATTTGTATTTGTATTTTTAAATTTAGAAAACTTATTTTCTTTGTTTTTTATTTTCAAGGGAGGATTTTAATTTTTTATAAGTAAAAAGTTTATTTTTTAAATTCATATATTCAAAGGTTAAAGGATTAAATTTTAAATTTTTATAGTTTAATTTTTTATCTTCCAAGTTTTTAATTAAATTTTATTTATAGATAATTATCATTTAAATTTAATTTTAAATTATCTTGAATAAATAGATTTTGATTAACTAGATCTAAGTTTTGATTAAAGTTTAGGTTGATTTTATATCCATGCTTGTTAAATTTGAATTAGTTGATTTTTTATTAATTAAGTTATTTTTGTTATGTAATGTTAATGTTGGATTTTCATACATTTTTAAATTCATAGTAAAATCTAAATAAGAAAGATCTAAAGTATATAAATTTTCATGTAATTTAAATTTATTTTCTTTAATTGCTCCCCCTGGATCTTGATCTTCTCTCCGGACATTAAAATTTGTAATGACTCATTCTTTTGTATTTGAAACATTTGATGTGATCCTTCCTTTTCAGGACTCCAGGCATCGGTTGCTCCTTAATTGCTCCTTCCTTTTACTTTATCTCTAGTTGTGCGGATCTGTTCTTTAGACATTTACTTTTAAAGTGTCCTTTTTTACTGCACTTGAAACATGTTATATGATATTTAAATTTTGAATTGACAATTTTACCTTTTGAATTCTTAGTAGGATTCTCCCTCTTGACCATTGTCATCTCTGATTCGGGCTTGGACATTTGTTCTGATTCGAGTTCGGATCCATCAGCCTTCTCCTTAGCTATTAGTGCTATGAAGTTAATTTGGTCTTGATCTTTTGAGTCTAACTCTGAGGATAACTCTCCGGATTTGGACTCGGATTCAAATTCACTTTTTCCTTAATCTTCTAGCCTTGATGGAGTCTCGTGAAGCTCAATCAATTGGGTCCACAACTCGAATGCATTCTTATAATTTTCTATTTGACACAAATTTTCATTAGGCAAAACACTAATTAATATATCCATTACCTTTGTGTTTGCTTCTTGGTTTTAAGAAAGTTGTTTCAATGCAATCTAGTTATCGAAACTGGCACTTCCTACGAAACATTCTATCATTCATCTCCAGAAATTGAAATAGACTTGATCGTACAATGGAGGTTCATAGTTGCTTCTCCCTTGATAGGATATTGACATTTTTGCAAGAAAGAAAATAGAAAACGAATTTTCAAGACTCCATCTTAGGATTAGTGGTGCGGTATGGAATTATAAAAGGAATACAACAAAAATAAGAGTAATTTTCTTTTTTAACAAAAAGAAGAAAAGATTTGACTTAAACTTGTAACCTACGTCTAGATTTTTGTGAGTTAGTAAAATTATTAATTAAATTTTTTAATTTATCAATTTTATTTTTCAAAAGATTATTTTTTTCTAGTTTTCTAAAATTTGTATTTGTATTTTTAAATTTAGAAAACTTATTTTCTTTGTTTTTTATTTTCAAGGGAGGATTTTAATTTTTTATAAGTAAAAAGTTTATTTTTTAAATTCATATATTCAAAGGTTAAAGGATTAAATTTTAAATTTTTATAGTTTAATTTTTTATCTTCCAAGTTTTTAATTAAATTTTATTTATAGATAATTATCATTTAAATTTAATTTTAAATTATCTTGAATAAATAGATTTTGATTAACTAGATCTAAGTTTTGATTAAAGTTTAGGTTGATTTTATATCCATGCTTGTTAAATTTGAATTAGTTGATTTTTTATTAATTAAGTTATTTTTGTTATGTAATGTTAATGTTGGATTTTCATACATTTTTAAATTCATAGTAAAATCTAAATAAGAAAGATCTAAAGTATATAAATTTTCATGTAATTTAAATTTATTTTCTTTAATTGCTCCCCCTGGATCTTGATCTTCTCTCCGGACATTAAAATTTGTAATGACTCATTCTTTTGTATTTGAAACATTTGATGTGATCCTTCCTTTTCAGGACTCCAGGCATCGGTTGCTCCTTAATTGCTCCTTCCTTTTACTTTATCTCTAGTTGTGCGGATCTGTTCTTTAGACATTTACTTTTAAAGTGTCCTTTTTTACTGCACTTGAAACATGTTATATGATATTTAAATTTTGAATTGACAATTTTACCTTTTGAATTCTTAGTAGGATTCTCCCTCTTGACCATTGTCATCTTCGATTCGGGCTTGGACATTTGTTCCGATTCGAGTTCGGATCCATCAGCCTTCTCCTTAGCTATTAGTGCTATGAAGTTAATTTGGTCTTGATCTTTTGAGTCTAAACTCTGAGGATAACTCTTTGGATTTGGATTCAAATTCATTTTTTCCTTAATCTTCTAGCCTTGATGGAGTCTCGTGAAGCTCAATCAATTGGGTCCACAACTCGAATGCATTCTTATAATTTTCTATTTGACACAAAATTTCATTAGGCAAAACACTAATTAATATATCCATTACCTTTGTGTTTGCTTCTTGGTTTTAAGAAAGTTGTTTCAATGCAATCTAGTTATCGAAACTGGCACTTCCTACGAAACATTCTATCATTCATCTCCAGAAATTGAAATAGACTTGATCGTACAATGGAGGTTCATAGTTGCTTCTCCCTTGATAGGATATTGACATTTTTGCAAGAAAGAAAATAGAAAACGAATTTTCAAGACTCCATCTTAGGATTAGTGGTGCGGTATGGAATTATAAAAGGAATACAACAAAAATAAGAGTAATTTTCTTTTTTAACAAAAAGAAGAAAAGATTTGACTTAAACTTGTAACCTACGTCTAGATTTTTGTGAGTTAGTAAAATTATTAATTAAATTTTTTAATTTATCAATTTTATTTTTCAAAAGATTATTTTTTCTAGTTTTCTAAAATTTGTATTTGTATTTTAAATTTAGAAAACTTATTTTCTTGTTTTTATTTTCATAATTTTTAAGTAAAAGTTTATTTTTTAAATTCATATATTCAAAGGTTAAAGGATTAAATTTTAAATTTTTATAGTTTAATTTTTTATCTTCCAAGTTTTTAATTAAATTTTATTTATAGATAATTATCATTTAAATTTAATTTTAAATTATCTTGAATAAATAGATTTTGATTAACTAGATCTAAGTTTTGATTAAAGTTTAGGTTGATTTTATATCCATGCTTGTTAAATTTGAATTAGTTGATTTTTTATTAATTAAGTTATTTTTGTTATGTAATGTTAATGTTGGATTTTCATACATTTTTAAATTCATAGTAAAATCTAAATAAGAAAGATCTAAAGTATATAAATTTTCATGTAATTTAAATTTATTTTCTTTAATTGCTCCCCCTGGATCTTGATCTTCTCTCCGGACATTAAAATTTGTAATGACTCATTCTTTTGTATTTGAAACATTTGATGTGATCCTTCCTTTTCAGGACTCCAGGCATCGGTTGCTCCTTAATTGCTCCTTCCTTTTACTTTATCTCTAGTTGTGCGGATCTGTTCTTTAGACATTTACTTTTAAAGTGTCCTTTTTTACTGCACTTGAAACATGTTATATGATATTTAAATTTTGAATTGACAATTTTACCTTTTGAATTCTTAGTAGGATTCTCCCTCTTGACCATTGTCATCTTCGATTCGGGCTTGGACATTTGTTCCGATTCGAGTTCGGATCCATCACCTTCTCCTTAGCTATTAGTGCTATGAAGTTAATTTGGTCTTGATCTTTTAGTCTAACTCTGAGGATAACTCTCCGGATTTGGACTCGGATTCAAATTCACTTTTTCCTTAATCTTCTAGCCTTGATGGAGTCTCGTGAAGCTCAATCAATTGGGTCCACAACTCGAATGCATTCTTATAATTTTCTATTTGACACAAAATTTCATTAGGCAAAACACTAATTAATATATCCATTACCTTTGTGTTTGCTTCTTGGTTTTAAGAAAGTTGTTTCAATGCAATCTAGTTATCGAAACTGGCACTTCCTACGAAACATTCTATCATTCATCTCCAGAAATTGAAATAGACTTGATCGTACAATGGAGGTTCATAGTTGCTTCTCCCTTGATAGGATATTGACATTTTTGCAAGAAAGAAAATAGAAAACGAATTTTCAAGACTCCATCTTAGGATTAGTGGTGCGGTATGGAATTATAAAAGGAATACAACAAAAATAAGAGTAATTTTCTTTTTTAACAAAAAGAAGAAAAGATTTGACTTAAACTTGTAACCTACGTCTAGATTTTTGTGAGTTAGTAAAATTATTAATTAAATTTTTTAATTTATCAATTTTATTTTTCAAAAGATTATTTTTTCTAGTTTTCTAAAATTTGTATTTGTATTTTTAAATTTAGAAAACTTATTTTCTTGTTTTTATTTTCTAATTTTTATAAGTAAAAGTTTATTTTTTAAATTCATATATTCAAAGGTTAAAGGATTAAATTTTAAATTTTTATAGTTTAATTTTTTATCTTCCAAGTTTTTAATTAAATTTTATTTATAGATAATTATCATTTAAATTTAATTTTAAATTATCTTGAATAAATAGATTTTGATTAACTAGATCTAAGTTTTGATTAAAGTTTAGGTTGATTTTATATCCATGCTTGTTAAATTTGAATTAGTTGATTTTTTATTAATTAAGTTATTTTTGTTATGTAATGTTAATGTTGGATTTTCATACATTTTTAAATTCATAGTAAAATCTAAATAAGAAAGATCTAAAGTATATAAATTTTCATGTAATTTAAATTTATTTTCTTTAATTGCTCCCCCTGGATCTTGATCTTCTCTCCGGACATTAAAATTTGTAATGACTCATTCTTTTGTATTTGAAACATTTGATGTGATCCTTCCTTTTCAGGACTCCAGGCATCGGTTGCTCCTTAATTGCTCCTTCCTTTTACTTTATCTCTAGTTGTGCGGATCTGTTCTTTAGACATTTACTTTTAAAGTGTCCTTTTTTACTGCACTTGAAACATGTTATATGATATTTAAATTTTGAATTGACAATTTTACCTTTTGAATTCTTAGTAGGATTCTCCTCTTGACCATTGTCATCTTCGATTCGGGCTTGGACATTTGTTACGATTCGAGTTCGGATCCATCACCTTCTCCTTAGCTATTAGTGCTATGAAGTTAATTTGGTCTTGATCTTTTGGTCTAAACTCTGAGGATAACTCTTCGGACTCGGATTCAAATTCACTTTTTCCTTAATCTTCTAGCCTTGATGGAGTCTCGTGAAGCTCAATCAATTGGGTCCACAACTCGAATGCATTCTTATAATTTTCTATTTGACACAAATTTTCATTAGGCAAAACACTAATTAATATATCCATTACCTTTGTGTTTGCTTCTTGGTTTTAAGAAAGTTGTTTCAATGCAATCTAGTTATCGAAACTGGCACTTCCTATGAAACATTCTATCATTCATCTCCAGAAATTGAAATAGACTTGATCGTACAATGGAGGTTCATAGTTGCTTCTCCCTTGATAGGATATTGACATTTTTGCAAGAAAGAAAATAGAAAACGAATTTTCAAGACTCCATCTTAGGATTAGTGGTGCGGTATGGAATTATAAAAGGAATACAACAAAAATAAGAGTAATTTTCTTTTTTAACAAAAAGAAGAAAAGATTTTTAAAGTGCTCGAAAAACAGTTAAGTTAATTTAGAGCGTTTGGCTCTGATACCAATTGAAGGATCGAAAAGAAACGATAGAGGGGGGAGGGGAGGGTGAATATCGTTTGTTTAAAATACTTTTCTTTTATCAAAGTAAGCAGCGGAATAGAATAGTAAAAGTAATACAAGTGACTCGTTTGGTTACTTGGTTCATAACCTATGTCGACTCCTACCCCAAGACCTGCGATCCTTGATCGCACCATTGGACAATTCACTAATAGTCTTCTTTTTGAAAACTTTAGAGAAGAAGTAACTCGAACAAATGATGTATTTCATAGTAACAAACTATTATCTTATAGAAATAATGCAAGCACAAATATATCGACAATAATTGAAGAATTAGAGCGCAGATCGTCGGAGAAGATTCGTAGCAACTTGCACACGTAGTTGAAGTGTAGTAGCAGCACAAACATAAGAGCAGTAGATTAGAAGGTTGCACAACAGTTGTTATTGTCAGTTCGAATCTCGAGGTCTTTTTATAAGCTTCGTTTGATTGACCGAAAAGACGTTCGATTGACTGATCCTATTGGTCGACCAATCCCCCTATCAGTTGACTAATCCACCGGATTTCCTTCTTCGCTGAGATTCGATCTTCGTGTCATTAAGAGCATTAATTGATTGGTCAACTGATTCCTCTGGTTTTCAAGTTTTGCTGAGATCGAATCTGCCAAGTGTGTTACCAAATTAGGTTCGATTGACCAATCTCTGGGTTCGATCGATCGATCCACTTGACTTCCAGGTCTGCTCTGTGTGATCTAAACCCTGTCATATCAACTAGGTTCGGTTGATCGAACCTCCTGTTCGATCAACCAATCCACTTGGTTTCTACAAAATAGAGTTAGTTTATACAGTATAAAATATCCCTACGACACAAAGTTAGCACAGTAGTATAATGCTGCATGAGTAAGAAAAGACAGTAAGACCTGTCTTGATCTCAACTTGGAAACCTTCCTGTTTCTTCAGTCGGATCAGCGACCTAGGGGTTGTCCCTTTCTGGGACACGACCTCTTCGTCACTCCATTCCAGTTGATTATCTCATCGTAGCTGCCAAACATTTTATCCTTTAAACCTATTTGAACTTTCTATGCTCAGTGTTTAATCGCCTGATCCACTAAGACTTTTCCTGCAATACTAAATTAGCCAACAACAATAATAGTAATGCAAAATACTATGGTAAGACTAAACTTAGGTTTACCGAGATCCGCTAGATCTTGTTTGGAGTTTGCTCCTCCAAGACTTCTCGTTACCTAAGGTTACTTCCCCCTAGGGTTTTCAACATCTGACTTCACTTACCATGACCTAGGATTATCTCCCTCTAGGGTTTTGACCACCTAGTTTCACTTACAAAGACTCAGCATTAGATCAGCCCACTAGGGATTCGATATTGGATCCTCTAGATCTATTGTATCCTACTTGGTTTCCACGATCTGCTTAGATTTCCCTTGCCTAGCCACTACTAGGACTTCTCTTGCATAACTGCAGTTAGGACTTTCCTTGCCTAATCGCAGTTATGACTAGTCATTCGGTAGACTTCTTACCCTTTCCTTACTAGTCATCCGGTCAACCTTGACTTAACTAGACTCCATTAAACATATTGTCAAACAAATATTAAAACCCTGTAGTCGATTGCACCAACAGAGTTAATATGGAGAAGTTCAACAAGTGTTGACATGGGTGAAAGTCCAACAAGGACTTGATAGATGGAAAGTCCAAAAAAATTAAGATTGACTAAATGTTTGATAGGTGTGGAAGTTTTAAGTAGGTTAATGTTAATTGGATGGTTGGTGAGTAATGATTGACTAAATATCCGGTAGGTCAATAGGAAGAAAAATGTTGATTGGATGAGAAACAAGTGAAAGTCCTAGAGGAGTGGCCTCTTAGCGCATAGAAGTCTTGGCCCGTGAAGATTAACGTGAGGCTCATCAAGTGAAAGTTTTGGCAGGTCAAGATTAACCTGAGGCTAGGCCGCGAATGCCATTGTAGGTTAAGGTCGATTGATACTAGGTAAATGATCATGTTGGAGGCAAGGATTGTATGCAGTTGAAGCTCTAATAGGTCGATGTTGATCGAGACTAGGTAGATAAAGATGTCCCAAAGACATGGTGCCTCTTGGCAAGATGAGACTCAACCTTAAATTGGTTGGAGTTAAGAGTTTAGTTGACTAATGTAAAGTTTTAATCGGCTAACAATTGAGTTGACTAGACAGTCATCTCAGTTTGGAATGCAAACAAACAAAATGTTTTTATTTGAGAGTTAGTTGATTGGGTATGACTAGTCGATAGATAGGTGAGATCGATCGACTAAAGCAACTACAGGAATCAATGAAGAAAGCCATTGATACAACAAATTTGATTGATGACTAAGATGCTAAGGTTCTTTCAATTGGAAAGATCATTAGACTCAAGTAGCCGTTTCAAGCCATATCAATCAACTATATATAGGTTCATTCGACTTAGTTGAAGTAGTAATCTGTCAATTGGGGGTAAGTAATCAGTCAACTGATAAGGCAGGTTCTAGTAGCATGCAAGAGCTGTGTAAGAAGGGGACTTGTTGGAGATTTTGGCACCAATTCTTGAGTTAATGCAACAACATTCCTTACCCTACTTGAGTATTCAAAGTGAGACAAAATAAGTAAAGCTCCATTGTTGTAATTCCTTCTTTCTTGTTGTAATTGTTTTAGTTAACATTTGTATTCTCATGTTATGTAAGTTCAAGGTTGTATGCGGATTCTCCACCTATGGAGAGTATTCGAGAAGGAGAAAGTACAAGACATTCCGAGAGTAATCCATTAACTAATCATATGTTAGAGAGTAGGAACAAAGGGTTGTTGAATCATTTATATTAGTTTGTTGCTTGTGGGTTTTGTTGTTTGTGTATTTTTTTTTGTTTTCTTCTTGCACTAACTCTATTGTAGATACGAACAAAAAACGAAGTGATTGGCTATTCACTTCCCCCTTCTAGTCACAATTTCGATCCAACACAATGCTTAACCTTGAGCTCTAATGATACCAATTTGTATTTTATTAAGTACCCTTAAAAGATCATAATAAGTATCAAAAGTCAACTTCGATTCTCCATGATACATGTATTTTGACAAAATTAGGTACGTAGTCAAGAATAAGTTTAACCTTGAACTTTGACTGAACATTTCACTAGGTTGATCTTAATACTAAGTCCTCTAAGTTAGGTTCCTCCCCATATTTTTATGAAATTAAATTCTATTTTTAAAATTCGGCACAAAGTTAGAAACTAAGAAAAAACTCAGTGTTTTACATCCAACTACATTAGACAAAAAATTGTTTACTTCAATTTTTCATAAACATTTTGAAGTTTTCAATCATGATTTTTGAACTATATGCACATGAATTATTCATATTTTTCCTGTGATTGGTGATTTACATTATTCATTTGTATAATGATATTTTAGTTTAAAGTGATGCATCATTAATTAAAATCTTGAAAAAAGCACCCACCTCTAACATCACACATGGTTTCTAAGCATCTTAATATATAAATCAATTATCCTATTTTTTTTTAGATGTATTTA
The DNA here is from genome assembly GCF_018446385.1 of Zingiber officinale. Taxonomy (NCBI): domain Eukaryota; kingdom Viridiplantae; phylum Streptophyta; class Magnoliopsida; order Zingiberales; family Zingiberaceae; genus Zingiber; species Zingiber officinale. Next base: position 74,212,405 of record NC_056002.1, read on the forward strand.
AGGTATAATCCTACCCATGTGATCATGCAAATCTAGAATCACTGTCCTAGACACATAATACTAAGGTTTTTTCAAAGAGTACAAAAGTAAGCACGGTTTGACTTGGATTTCACATAGTTAAGCACTATGTCATCTCTTGCCAAAATTTCCAGAATAAGTGATGCTTTACTTCAATCACTTCTTCCTAAGTATTTCATTGAATTATCTGGTCAAATTTATGGTGTTCATATTGTTACACAATACTTGGACATTCTTGTAATTAAGTCTATAATCCTTAAGTGTGTGAATCATCCAAAGCGATTGCGTAACATACCCTCACGTAGCCACAAACTCTGCCATGGTTAAGTATAGGATGACATAGTGTTACTTTTGACTACAACAAACAAAGAAGGAAAGACAAAAGGAATTAATATCCTCTACTAGTACTCTTCTTATCCAATTTGTAATATCTATAATCGGAATAGAGTAATCAACCAATTGAGTCCATCATACATCGAACTAAACTGCCAAGGACATAGTTGCATGTGGCAACATACATATGACACAAACACTGGGGAAAAATAAGTTGTGAATTTGGGGAGTCAATTAACTATTTTTTTTTCAATGACAGGGTGCACCACTCTCTGAGTACACACTTCGCCTGGTGGGTTCAGACATCGAGCACTTCATTCGCAAGTTACTTTATGACGGTGAGATCAAGTATAATATGAATTGTAAGGTCCTTAATTTTAGTATGGGTAAGCCCCGTGTCAAGTTCAACAACAAAATGTAGAGAAAGAAAAATTAACAGTATTGTGGTATTGAAAATTCCATATAAACCATTTACCAATATAATTGACCAAGAATCTAAGAGGGGAAATCACCACATTTCTTGCTCATTTACATTTGGAGGGGAACTTTCTTTATATGTTGCACTTGTATGCCAAGAATGATATATTTTTATTACCAATTTGTACAAAACTCAAGTGTGAGATTTATTTGCTATTACTCTACATTTAGCAAATTTATTTATGAAACTACTAAACTCAAGTAAGAATATGTTTGTTTTTTTATCACTATCAAAATTTTGTTGACGAGAGCAATTTAGTTATTGAACTCAAACTTGTAAAGTTTATTTTCTACCACTATCATATTTTTGTTTTATTTGTGTGAGTTAGTTTATTTGAGAAATGTTTATTAGACCCGCACCCATGTTTTATTATCCAAACCATAGGAAGCTTCTTTTCAATGTCTATCAATTTTGGATTGCCCATTTAACTAGGAGATAGACACTTGCCTAAAGGGAACTTGTGATTAGCTTCTTATTTGTCAGGGTGAGTCTGCCTCCTGTAATATCGTTTGTGATCGCCAAGAGCATCACTTGGCTGATCATTCTTGGATGGATTTCCAAATAGATCAAACTAGGTTGATCATAATTTGTCGTGAGATTACTAAATAAGAAAAAAAAAAAAGTAGAGAGGACCATTTTTGCAACTTGTAGTTTCTTATATTCAGATCTCTCAAGATAAGTATGCCAACATCATATTGTTTTATAATAGAAGTCTTTAACTCCAGCCATCGATATCTCAATTCTTTGAATGTCATCATTTTTAGTATGTAGGATATCTAAGTTGTCATCTACGTATTTATAATTCGAATCTTATTTATAATGTATTTATAAGAATTTTTTCTTTAAATGGGGGTGCAATTAATGTATATTGGACTTTTGGGTTGGCTGCCATGTGCGTTTCCTGATTTACTCTGATGATCGGTGAAAAATTTTTATAGAACCGGATCGATCTTCTAAAGATAATTAATGAGATTAATTAAGATTATTATTTTTTTTTTTCTAAGGATCTGTTATGCAGATTGGTAGATTGGTGAAGAAGATTAAAAATAAAGGTGATAGAGTATTGCAGTGTCTAAGGTTCCTCCTATGTTCAAAGCATTTTCTCGTCTGCCATTTATAATATGAGATGACTGTCTAAGGTTCCCATTGTCGCATTCAATGGGAAAGCCCATAGTTTCAACACAGTCCACAAACTACTCTAACTCGTATCCAAAGTCTTTGGATAATCAATTTTGTATTGTAACAATTTCTTGTTCTCTTTAAGCTCAAGTTCACTATCTCCCTGGCACAGAAATAGTAGCAGTCTTTTCTGGCCTGCCGATAATTAAAGCAAATTGATAGTCAGAAACCAGTTCCTTCATTTGTGCCTGTCGTATGATGCTCAATCAAGACCATAGAAATCAGTTTGATCAACATCAACATTACAATTATTACCTATATCTAATTCAAAGATTTACTTCATAACAAGGGAAAATATTTACTTCATAACAAGGGGAAAGAGAACCCAAATACATCAAAGAAAGCAAGCTATAACCTAAATCTAGAAGAATAGAGAAGGAAAACTTGATAGACGGGATAATGAAATCAACCTCGGATTGTCGAAGAATCACCGGAATCTATTATGGATTTGGACCTCGTGGGTTTCTCTAGAGGGGAAAATCCTTCCTCATTCGAAAGAGTAAGAAAAATCCCCTTTTATAGTCGGGGACATGGCCCTGCCTGCACCCCACACGGTTGTGCTTGAGAGGCACGACTATGACGTGTAAGCCACGGTGGAGAGGGCACGACTATGCCTCTTAGGTACGACTAGGCTGTGAGATTTGAGAAAAAGAGGAGGTACGTTAGTGTCTCTTGGGCACAACCTGCTCGTGGAGTTTACTAGACTGAAGCACGGTCGTGCCTTTGGGGCACGACCTCATCATTAGGCTGGTAGGAGCAAGACATGGACATGTCTTTGGGCATGATCATGCCATGTATAGTTCTAGGCAGCTCTGCTGCTCCTTGGAGACACGGTCATGTTAGCTGATGAAACATGACTTTGCCAAGGGGGAACAACCATGCTTTGCTGTTTTTCTCCAAAGATGCTCTAATGTTCATTTTTGTTCAGTTTTCACTTCAAAATGTGTCATGTTGATAAAATACACAAAGAGTAGATCTCCATTAATAGAATAATGATTATATTGATATAATGATGAAGGGGAAGAGTAAGCTTATAAAATTATTAATAGTAAAATCTAACAATACCAGATAAGTCAATCCTTAAATGTTAACTGGTCATAAAGACCATATAAGTCACATAAACTATCTTATAATCAAGTCACAAAGACCAGATAAGAACTAGTTAGTCACAAAGACCAAATAAGAACATCCATTCCACACATTAGGGAAAATGGTTTGTGCGACAACAAGCACACTGAGCAATTATTGCTAAGAAGATTGTTACACCTTACATAGCTACTCTTTGAGCGATCAATGCTAACAAATTCGTTACACTTTACTTAGCCGCTCTTCCAAATGAATTAGAGACACTTTCATTATGGCACATAGCCTCTCTCCTGGCGGAACATATCCGTTACCCAGGAAATATCTAATCTCCCAGTGGCACACAACCATTATCTAGGAGATATTCATGTCTTGCTATTTACCTAGATTAAATAATCTTCATTTACATCAATATGAACATATCTAATTTCTCATAATGACTATTATGTCAATAACATATTCCATATTCAATATTCACAATCATTTCTATACATAATAAAAATGGGTCGACCAATGAATAACATCAAAAGATGTAAATCTATTTAATTTTTCTTTTTTAGCTAGAATCTATTCATTTTAATCAGTGACTTTCCTAGTTATGCTCTATAAACTGAATTATCCATAGTCAATAGGAAACATGCTAAAGTAGCAGACACTGATTATAACTTCAAGTAGACAGCTAAATAGTCACTGAGGATAAAATTGAGATTAACTTATAATCTCAAAGGTCTCACATAGTAGAGAAGCAGGGATCCATTCTCCTATTACCTTTCTTGTCGCCATAGAACATGTGGTATGAATCACATACTACGATGTTAGTCTCTTTACTAAAAAGAGTGCATGTTTTTCTCAAATTTTAATATCATATAGATTTCGATCTAGACATATCTAATGTCTAATCTTGAATTCAACATATGAATTCCAATATGGCCTTTAAACAGATTCAGTAAATGGTGGGTACATTTACTCCGGTCATTACATAAATAATCTCATCTTAATACAATTATCAAGGTGACCTTAACTTATAGGTATGTCTTTATTCACAACTACATAAGCTGTCCCATAAATAACGATTTTACCTCTATTTATACTTAACATATAGAGATGATTGACCATGTGAGTGAACCAATCTCAATCTGCCAACATGCTCATCGAGACTTTAATCCAAAATGTAGCAATTTATATACTGAATAGATCATGACATTTTACAACGTGCTACATTTTACGAAGTCACAAAGACTTCCCATTCTTTGAAATGACTCTTTAGTTAATGGCTTAGTAAAATGATCTGTAAGTATAGTACGTGTAGGGATATACTCAAGAATTATCATTTTCTTGTCCACAATATCCCTTATAAAATTATGCTTAATTCTATATGCTTGCCTTGACTGTGATATTTGGGATCCTTAGCTTGACCATTATAGTACATTGTAATAGGACTCCCATTGTCCTCAGCAATGTTCAAATGCTTTAGGAACCTTTTCAACTAGATAGATTGTTGCACAACTGATGCGTAAGCCATATAACTTCTATTGTCGACAAGGTTACACAAGCCTAGCTATATAGCTTCTATTGTCAACAAGGCTACACAAGCCAAGACACACAACTTCCATTGTCATCACGACTACATAAACCTGCTTCTTGCTATCCCATGGGATGACGCCACCATTTAGCAAGAAGGTATAGCTAGATATGGATTTTCTGTCATCAAGGTCTCCTATCCAATCTACATCTGTGTAGCCACTCAGACTCATCTTAGATCCTTGAAAATAGATACATAATCTGTTGTCCTTCTGAGGTATTTTAATATTCTCTTCACCACTTTCCAGTGTCTCGACCTTGGGTTTAACTAGAAATGACTAACTAAGCCAACATTATAACTTATATCAGGATAAGTACATAACATAGTGCACATAAAACTACTAATAGCACTGACATATGTTTTTTTTTATTTCGGCTATTTCTTCAGGAGTCTTGGGATACAATGTTGCAATTAAGTGTTGTAGCATCTGAGTGATATAAGTCTCTTAAGACAAACTCAAAAGCCTTTTTGATCGATCTTACATGATCTTCACTCATAAGATGTATTTAGCTTCTCTTCAAAAATAATACCCATCACTTGGGTTTATCCTTTTGCAACTAGTCAAACTTTGTATCGATTAATTGATCCATTCACTTTCCTTTTGATTTTGAGAATCAATTTATTCCCAATAGCCCTTTGGCTCAGAGGAAGATCGACTAAATCCCAAACTTGATTCTTTCTCATTGAATTCATTTCCTCATCCATTGTAACTTACCTTTTTTTTTTTCTATAACGGAGTATCTTAATGCTTTCTCTACCATTCGAGGTTCATTGCGTCAACTGAGAGTGTTATTAATACCTTATTCTCAATATTAAACCATTTCTTCGTAAGTTGGGTTGTTGAGAAATCAACTTATGACTTGGCAAATCACTCCCACTGGTTGACTAGACTTAGACTGTTAGAATGTATACTAAAAGTCTAGTTTTTTATATTAACAATTATTTTGAAATAAGAATCACATTAGTCAAATGTCTATATTTATGCTAAGTATAGTTGTCCATTTAATTTATATTGTAAATAACATAGTATGATTAGACACACAGAAAATCATGTTATCAGTTCCTTATAAATTATAAATAGTAGCTCACAATCAAGATGGAATGGGGAAAACCATTAGAGTGGTTGTAGTGTAATTTGGTATTAGTTTATCTTGACTATAAAATTACACTAGTACACTATGAGTGCATTGAGCAGGACCATTTGAAGTAGTTTCTTTTTATACTGACTATATAAAAGAACAAAGTCTCTGTTATTATGGAAGTACGTACTCTTAATCATGATATAATAACAAATACGTATATTTAATATTTATTTCTTTAATTTATCAAAGGGTGTGATTTAGTTCGTTAAATCAATAGACCCGATAAGTTGAGAAATGATATTGTTTATATGGTGTGTTGTTGATTATAGAATGAAACCGTGCCCTAGTAATCTAGGTTGATGATGTCCTCTTGAGGAGCTTATAAGGATTTTCATGTAAACCCTACAGGTGGACTTAATCTAACATAATAATAAGGTTGAGTGGTACTACTCTTGTAGCTAGATATTAATTAAGTGAGTTGTCAGTAACTCATTTAATTAGTGCACATTCAATATCTTAAACACATGGAGACTAACACACTCATAATAAGAAGGAGCCAATATTGTAAAATGGGATTGATGCGGTAGTGCAATAAAAACTCTTTAGTGGTATGAGTTATTATTGATGAACTTGAGTTGGGTGTTCGGGGCGAACACGGGAAGCTCAAGCTCATCGGGAGATCAAAACCAATTCCTCCTCTCGGTCTCTGTTGTAGCCTTTTATTTATAAAGCTTTATATCCACATAGAGCCAAGCTTCTTACCCATCTTATGGTGGCCGACTAAGCCAAGCTTGGAGCCTAAGCTAGGGTCGGCCAAGCCAAAGAATGGAGCCAAGTTTATGGCCGGCCAAGCTTGGAGCCCAAGCAAGGTTTCAAAATCTTTCCTTTTGTGGAAGCCATGGTTTTAAAAGAGAGTTTTTAAATTTTAAAATCTTTCATTTTATAGTTTTCTTCAAAGTTTTAAGAGAAATGTTTGATATCTTTCCTTATTTGTAGTTAAAAGGAAAATTTTAATTTTTGATAAAACTTTCCTTTTTTTAACCATCCACATGTATTTAAAAGAGAAATTTTAATTTATAAAATTTTTCTTTTATAACCAACAAGGGATTTAAAAGAGAAATTTTATTATTTCTTACCGGAAACAAATAAGAAAGTTTTAATTTTATGTTTAAAACTTTTCTTATTTGGAGCACAAGTAGGTGGCGGCCCGTCATGATAAGTATTAAAGGAAGTTTTAATTTTTTATTTTAAAACTTTCCTTTTTAGTCATTAGCAAAGAATATAAGGAAGTTTTAATTATGTTTAAAATTTTCCTATTTTGCCAAGACCAAGGATTATAAAAGAGAAGGACGGGGTGCCTCACCTGATGATAACACATCTTTTATTCTTCTCTTCCAATCCCTTGGTGGTCGGCCCTATTCTTTCTCTTCTCTCCTTTTGTTTTCTCTCTTAGAGGCCGACGACATCAAGGTTGGTCTTCTCTTGGTGGCCGGTTGCTTGAAGGAGAAGAAGAAGAGAAGGAAGCTCTCTTGTCTAGCATCCCTTGGAGGTTAGTTGTGTTAGTGTGTGCACTGATATGCCAAGACACTCCTTATGTATTTTGTGGATAATTATTTAATAAAGGCAAGAATTTATCATTAATTATTTACTTTTCTGTACGTATATGATTAATGATATAGTCCCACAGATTAATGGGTATATTAATCTGAAAACAGTCCTTGATCGAATAGATATCTAGAGGGGACATGGATATCTAGATCAACGCTGAGTATGACTAGGTCGAGATAGACCGGAGGGATAGATATCCAAGTTGTACTTGGGGGTGCCTTGAGTTTAGAGGTACACTGGACACGACCCGCTCAAGAGGAGACCACATATTAAGCATCATTGGTTATTCCTCTTATGAACGAGTGTAACTGATTTTTTGACTTGAGACCTTCATTTATTCTATGCGTGGAGTTATGTGCTTTGACATCGTTAAAAGCAGTCTTTAATCGGATTGTGATTAATACGGTAGTTGGGTGTATGACAAAATGTAGAGAGAATAGTGTTGAGTCAATAGAGGATTCATCGCTCTCTTGGATTAGGAGTTAACATCCTGGCCGCTTGATAGAGATATTAGTGACTCAAAATCCATGGCCATGGGAGGAATGATTTATCATTCAAGAGGAGTCTATTATATCTTGGAAATCAAGTAAAACAATTAATTTGATAATGATGCATAATGTATCGAATTAATTGGGATTTAGGCATTAGATGAAGAGATTGAATTACACAGTAATCGGTTCATAGTGGTTTACAGGTTATGACTGATATTAATTTTATCACGTTGGGTGGCTTAAAACTGTTGCTAGACGGTTACCTTAGTCTGTGTATGGATTTACACTGCCTTCGTGTATAAAACCTAGAGGGTCGTACGCATAGCACGTAGACATGAACAATAGTATCGGAAGCTAGTCGAGATCGAGATCAAATATGGATTTATTTGATACAAAGAAGAGAGAATTCGAATAGCCATAATCATGATGATTAATGGAGAATTCGAATAGTCATCATAATGATAATTAATGGAGAATTTGAAGAGTCATCATAATGAAGGTCATAAATGAAGAATTTATGGAGCCTATAACTCTTCATCTTCCTTATTAATGAAGATCATAAATGATGAATTAATTGAAAGCTTAACTCTTCGTATTCCTTGGAAGCTATAAATAGCCATCCTCGGAAAAATTCAAGGTAAGGATTTCATTCTCTCCGTTTCTCCTTCGTCAACTTCGTCTTCCACCAAAAGAGATCGGTAGTGCTTCCAAGACTTTGCCGATCCAAGTGGCTAGCACCTAACGGATCGTGTCAAGTTCGTGATCTAGTGCGCGTGGATACCGCTAGAGTAGTCACACGTGGGGCTCTTATCTGTCTATCTGTCTGTGATATCATTCACACCTATCGAGGACTCGAGGTATGTTTTATATTATTTTGTGCAAAACTATATGTACCACGAAAGATCCATGATTCATTATATGTCTTCCGCTGCGCTCCGATCCCAACAGTGGTATCAGAGCAAATTCGTGGTCGGATCATATAGTACGAAACCGATTCTTCAAAATTTATTTGAAGGAATCAGTGTTTCGAGAGATTTCGAAGAAATCTTAATTTCTTTATTTTAAGTTATATGCCGTAATATTTCATGATAGAAATGAATTTTGTCTAAAAACTTGTGAAGTAATGCATGTTGTAATTTAGATATAAAATTCCTTGTGACATAAGTAGATTAATGTGTTAAAATCTTCGAGACCTATTGTCTTAAAAGACTATAAGGATTAATGGAGATAAATCTCGTAATAAGATTGTGCAAACGCACAAGAAGTTAATCATGGTGAGACATTTTAATAATTATAAAATCCCTTAAATATATTAAAGTCAAGATTTGTTAAATGCCCTCCACTAATAACTATGATGATAGTTAGAGTTTTTACATAAAGTCGGTACAGCTCAGCTGTGGGCTTATGTCAAAACATCTATAATTTATTATAATTATTAGTGGGTCGACTTAACTCAAATTCGTTGACTTGTTTAGCTCAGCTAAGGTTAACTGATTTGAGGGGCAAGTGTTGAGAATATAAGGCTCGACAAGAATATACCGAAAATCACATAGATTTGTGATTGGCAAGTTAAGGTCTACTTGATGAATATAGCATGTAGGTACAGCTCAGCTGTGTGCATTCTATATGATTCAGGGTTTTGGTCCTATTAGGAATTGTTACCAACTAATTCCCGATTCTGACAGTGAGGGCTGTTGGACTTGAATAAAATAATAGGAGTTATAAAAGACCTTTATTAAATAATTCCACAAATACTAAAACTTTGCTTTAAATTTTAGATGACAAACACAAGTACCTTATCTCTGCGAAGCATTCTCGAGAAAGAGAATATCCTCCTCGGTTCCAACTACCTAGATTGGTATAGGAAACTTAAAATCGTCTTAAGACATGAGAGAAAAATTTATGTGCTTGAAGACGAACCACTGAAAGAGCCTACACCCGATGCTTCAGAGGAAGATCAGTCATATTATTCTCAGTATATGGAAGATGCACTGGATGTGCAATGCATCATGCTGTCTTCTATGTCTCCCGAGTTACAGAGACAGCATGAGAACATGAGTGCTAGGGAGATTGATCAGCACTTGCGTGAGCTCTTCCAAGAGAGTGCGAGAGTAGAGAGGTATGAAACCTCTCGAGCACTGTTTCGTACCATGCTGGAGGAAGGAAACCAAGTTGGGCCTCATGTACTCAAGATGATCGGGTACATAGAGAGGCTCGAGAGCTTAGGTTCCAAGTTAGACCAGGACTTGGCTGTTGACCTAGTCTTATCGTCACTACCTCCATCATTTTCTCAGTTTGTGTTGAACTTCAACATGAACAGCATGGACAAGAGTTTGACTGATTTGATGGTAATGTTGAAAACTGCTGAGAAGGATATGAAGGTAAATCCTTCACTGCATGCAATGATGGTCAGAAAGACCAACAAGCGTCCAAGCACCGGGAAGTTCAATCCCAAGGCTAATACAGTGAAGAATCCTAAATATCAAGCTCAGAAGAAGCTTAAGAAAGGGATGCAGGTACCCCAATCTGATGAGAAGGAGGCAATATGCTTCCATTGTGGCAAGAAAGGTCACTGGAAGAAAAACTGCTATATTTTCATGAAGAAGAATGCCAGTGGAGCGGATGCTTCAGGTATCTTTATGATAGAGTGCAATCTTTCTGTTTCTTCATCATGGGTCATAGATTCTGGAAGTAGTTCTCACATTTGTGCGAACATGCAGGGTCTAAGTGACTGCAGACGGTTGTCCAAGGGCGAAATGGACCTACGAGTAGCTAATGGAGCGAGAGTTGCTGCGTTAGGTATAGGAACATATTCAATAAATTTGCCTAGTGGACTTGTTTTGAATTTAGAAAACTGTTATTTTGTTCCTAGTTTCTCAAAGAATATCATTTCGGTATCAAGTTTAGACACCAAGGGATTTGTATTTCAATTCAAGGACAAGTTATGTTCCTTTTATTTGAATAATGTATTCTATGGGAATGGTTCATTGAATAATGGTCTTTATGTTCTTAACTTAGATGAATCGATCTATTGTATTGAAAGTAAGAAACAGAAATTACATGACTCAAACTTAACGTATCTCTGGCACTGTAGACTTGGTCATATAACCCAGAAACGCATCGCTAGATTACTCAATAATGGGTATTTGGACTCTTTTGAATTAGAGCCCATAGATACATGCGAAGCGTGTTTACAAGGAAAAATGACCAAGAAGCCATTCACCAAGATAGGTGAACGGACAAAGGAACCACTAGAACTCATACATAGTGATGTTTGTGGACCATTGCAAGTTCAGGCTAGAGGAGCGTATACCTACTTCGTGACTTTTACTGACGATTTAAGTAGATATGGATATGTCTACTTAATGAGACATAAGTTTGAAACTCTAGACAAGTTTAAGGAGTTCAAGAATGAGGTAGAAAATCAACTTGGTAAGAAGATTAAGGTCCTTCGGAGTGATCGAGGTGGCGAGTATCTAAGCTAAGAGTTCATTGATTACCTAAAAGAGTGTGGGATAATTTCCCAACTTACACCTCCTAGGACGCCAGAGTGGAATGGTGTTTCGGAAAGGAGAAATCACACACTCATGGATATGGTTAGATCAATGATGAGTCATGCAAGTCTTCCAATGTCATTTTGGGGCTATGCCTTAGAAACAGCAGCATACACACTTAACCGAGTTCCTACCAAGACAGTAGATAAGACTCCTTATGAGTTATGGTTTGGAAAGAAACCAAATTTGTCTTATCTAAAGATATGGGGTTGTGATGCTTATGTGAAGAATGAAAATTCTAATAAGCTTGCAGCAAGATCCATAAAATGTATGTTTGTAGGTTATCCCAAAGCTACAATGAGATATTGTTTTTATCTCCCAAGTGAGCATAAAGTTATTGTTGCTCGGTATGCTACTTTCTTGGAAAAAGAATTTATTTCTAAAGAAAATAGTGGGAGTAAAGTAAGTCTTGAAGAAATTATAGACTCTACAAACAGGTTAGAAGATGAACAGTTGGACAATGAGACAGTGCCACAAGCACAAGTGTCTCTTTCATCCGGGACTGCTCAAGAAACGCGAGATCAACGTAAGTCTACAAGAATACATCGAGAGCCAAACAGATATGGTTGGCTGGTAACCCAAGATGAGGAAGTGCTACTCATCGAAGATGATGAACCGTCGACTTACGAGGAAGCAGTTGCTTCAAATGATTCTGAGAAATGGCTGGAAGCCATGAAATCTGAAATGGACTCCATGTACACCAACCAAGTTTGGGAGTTGGTTGATGTGCTAGTTGGGGTAAAACCCATAGGGTGCAAATGGATCTTCAAGAAAAAGATTGACATGGATGGGAACATAAATACCTATAAAGCTAGGCTTGTGGTAAAGGGTTTCAATCAACGTCATGGAATTGACTATGATGAAACATTTTCACCCGTTGCAATGCTTAAGTCCATTAGAATTTTGCTAGCTATAGCAGCTTACAAGGACTACGAGATTTGGCAAATGGATGTTAAAACTGCTTTCCTAAATGGAAGGTTACAGGAAGAAGTATATATTGTACAACCTCCCGGTTTTATAAAATCCGAGAACGCCAATAAAGTATGTAAGCTCAAGAAGTCCATTTATGGACTAAAGCAAGCATCTCGGAGTTGGAATCTGCGATTTGACGAAGCCATTAAAGATTTTTCTTTCGTCAAGAATCCAGAAGGACCATGCGTTTACAAGAAGGTTAGTGGGAGTAAGGTTACATTCCTAGTGTTGTACGTTGATGATATACTTCTTATAGGCAATGACATCCCTAGCTTAGAATCTACCAAGACTTGGTTGGGAGAGTGTTTCTCAATGAAAGATCTTGGAGATGCAACCTATGTCTTAGGTATTAGAATATACCGAGATAGACAAAGCAGGTTACTAGGGTTAAGTCAAGGTGTATACATTGATAAAATGCTGAATAGATTCGGTATGCAGGACTCCAAAAGAGGATATTTACCAGTGTCACATGGTGTGCATCTTTCCAAAGCTATGTGTCCAGGAACACAAGAGGAAAGAAGTAGAATGGACAAGATACCTTATGCTTCGGCTATAGGGTCCATAATGTATGCTATGATATGCACTTGACCAGATGTCTCGAATGCATTAAGCATGACAAGTAGATATCAGTCAGATTCTGGAGAGGGTCATTGGACTGCGGTAAAGACTATCCTCAAGTATCTTAGAAGAACAAAGAACATGTTCTTAGTTTTTGGAGGAGACGAGGAATTAGTCATCAGAGGATATACTGACGTAAGTTTTCAGACAGATCGGGATGATCTGAAGTCGCAACAAGGATATGTGTTTTGTCTGAATGGTGCAGTTGTTTGCTGGAGGAGTTCCAAGCAGGAGACAGTTGCAGATTCAACAGCTGAGTCTGAGTACATAGCAGCTTCAGAGGCAGCAAAGGAAGCTGTGTGGATCAAGAACTTCACAGCGGAGCTTGAAGTGGTTCCTAGCATTGTTGATCCAGTTGTGCTATACTGTGACAATAATGCGGCCATAGCACAGGCAAAGGAGCTAAGGTCTCACCAACGATCCAAGCATGTACTAAGGAAGTATCACCTCCTTAGGGAGATTGTTCATAAGGGTGATGTGTTGGTTAGTAGAGTAGATACCAGCGAGAATATCGCAGACCCACTCACAAAGGCCTTACCTCTACAGAAACATGAGACCCATGTGAGGAGCTTAGGACTGAGAGTCCGTAGTGTTTGGCAATAGTGCAAGTGGGAGATTGTTAGTGTGTGCACTTATGTGCCAAGACACTCCTTATATATTTTGTGGATAATTATTTAATAAAGGCAAGAATTTATCATTAATTATTTACTTTTCTGTACGTATATGATTAATGATAAAGTCCCACAGATTAATGGGTATATTAATCTGAAAACAGTCCTTGATCGGATAGATATCTAGAGGGGACATGGATATCTAGATCAACACTGAGTATGACTAGGTCGAGATAGACCGGAGGGATGGATATCCAAGTTGTACTTGGGGGTGCCTTGAGTTTAGAGGTACACTGGACACGACCCGCTCAAGAGGAGACCACATATTAAGCATCATTGGTTATTCCTCTTATGAACGAGTGTAACTGATCTTTTGACTTGAGACCTTCATTTATTCTATGCGTGGAGTTATGTGCTTTGACGCCGTTAAAAGCAGTCTTTAATCGGATTGTGATTAATACAGTAGTTGGGTGTATGACAAAATGTAGAGAGAATAGTGTTGAGTCAATAGAGGATTCATCGCTCTCTTGGATTAGGAGTTAACATCCTGGCTGCTTGATAGAGATATTAGTGACTCAAAATCCATGGCCATGGGAGGAATGATTTATCATTCAAGAGGAGTCTATTATATCTTGGAAATCATGTAAAACAATTAATTTGATAATGATGCATAATGTATCGAATTAATTGGGATGTAGGCATTAGATGAAGAGATTGAATTACACAGTAATCGGTTCATAGTGGTTTACAATTTATGACTGATATTAATTTTATCACGTTGGGTGGCTTAAAACTGTTGCTAGACGGTTACCTTAGTCTGTGTATGGATTTACACTGCCTTCGTGTATAAAACCTAGAGGGTCGCACGCATAGCACGTAGACATGAACAATAGTATCGGAAGCTAGTCGAGATCGAGATCAAATATGGATTTATTTGAAACAAAGAAGAGAGAATTCGAATAGCCATAATCATGATGATTAATGGAGAATTCGAATAGTCATCATAATGATAATTAATGGAGAATTTGAAGAGTCATCATAATGAAGGTCATAAATGAAGAATTTATGGAGCCTATAACTCTTCATCTTCCTTACTAATGAAGATCATAAATGATGAATTAATTGAAAGCTTAACTCTTCGTATTCCTTGGAAGCTATAAATAGCCATCCTCGGAAAAATTCAAGGTAAGGATTTCATTCTCTCAGTTTCTCCTTCGTCAACTTCGTCTTCCACCGAAAGAGATCGGTAGTGCTTCCAAGACTTTGCCGATCCAAGTGGCTAGCACCTAATGGATCGTGTCAAGTTCGTGATCTAGTGCGCGTGGATACTGCTAGAGGAGTCACACGTGGGGCTCTTATCTGTCTATCTGTCTGTGATATCATTCACACCTATCGAGGACTCGAGGTATGTTTTATATTATTTTGTGCAAAACTATATGTACCACGAAAGATCCATGATTCATTATATGTCTTCCGCTGCGCTCCGATCCCAACAAGTTGGTGGCCGGATCTTGGAAGGAAAGGAATAAGCTTGGGTGGATTTCATCTTGGAAGATCGTCGCCCACACTGTAACACCCACTAAGCTTTTAAGATAAATATGAGAATGATGAATTTACCTTAGAAAAATATTAGTAGAATGTTGAACCAAAAAGAAATAAAAAGAAATAAAATAGGGAGTTGTCAAGGATTGAACCTTGAACCTCTCATTATTAAATGATAGGATTAATGGGTAATAACCAGTTGGGATAGGAATAATATATTGATAGCAAAGGAGGGAAACTCATGATAAGGGTGTGAGTAAAAGCTAGCCAAAAGAAAACAAGAAAAGAACAAGAGAAAGGCAACTTGCCTTCCTTCTTTTCTCTCCCTCTTCTTCATTCTTTGCCGTGACTTAAAGAGAGGAATTAAGGGGATTCATTCCCCCTTGTTTCATCATGAATGATGAGAACAAATAAATAAATAAAAATAAAAAAAAGAAATGAAAAAAAGGGCTAAGGGAGAAGGAAAGCAAAAATCGATTTTGCTACCTCTTCCCCCTTAACATAAAAGAGAGTATGTAAAGAGGAGATTTTATTTTTCTCTCATTTCTCTCATTCTTTCCTCTCCATCACCGAGAACCTCAGTCCCCTCTCCTCCATCTTCGGCCCAAGCCAAGGTTTTCTCCTAAGAAAGCCTAAGATACAAGGAGGACTTAGCAAGGAATCAAGGGAAAGGAACTAGAAGAAGAGGCTACTTCTTCCATCACCACACCTTAGATCCACAAGCGAAAAGGAAGTAAGCTTCCCCTCACCTGTGGTACAAGGCGTTTTATGTGCTTTTCAGATTTTATGAGGATTAAACCTAGAATAGAATTTAAGAAAAAAATTCGGCCAAAGAAGAGTTTTCAAATCTAGGAAGGTTTAAACAAGTCCTCATTTCATGATATTTTTCTATGCTATGTAGGAAGGTTCTCCTTCATGTTTTTTATACCTATATGATGCTTGGTCAGAGGAGTACCTAACCCTAGAATTTCGGCCAAAAATATTTTAAAGAGGTTAGGGAAATCATTGTTTAACCAAACTAGTACAAGATTTCCTCCATGAATTACTAAGGGTCTTTTGTGGGTTTTTCTTGCTTAAAAGTTACTTGGAACCAAAAGAAATCCACTCATATGTTTCGGCCAAGAAAAGAGCTTAGGGTTAGGAAGACCTTTAAATTTAAGTAACCATGTTTTTATGATAGAATATAGAGTTCTCTTAAAGAATTGCATGTTGAATATTGCTAGAAATTCATGAACTCTTCATTAAGATTTTCGGCCATGATAAGATGGATAGCTTAGAAAAGCTTAAACAAAATTTTAACATGCTCAAGACCTCTGTGATATTAAGATATGAAAGTTGTTTAATGCTCTCATGCTTAATTAGGGTATAGAGAATTTAGTTACATGATATATGACATGTAAGATCACAAGGGTCCTAGCTTGTTTATGAACCAAATTTGTATATGATGTTCTTAGTAATTTTTGCCATGAAACTTACTTAGGTTTTCCATGCTTTAGGCCACTTAAAACCTAGTTTAGAGATTGGTAGGTTTCGGCCATGAGGAAAAATAAAAGAAAAAGGAAAGAAACCTAGGAAGCCTAAGACACAATTCACATGTATGTTTATTATGCTTGTCTTTGTACATGCTATGAAACTTGTATGACTTCCTATGCTTTTAGGCTATTTGAAGCAAATTTAAACACTGATGAGTCTCGGCCAAGTAGGGTTTAAATGACCTAGAGGCCTTAGAATTGAAGCCAATTGTGTTAAAAATGCTTTTTATGGAAACATGATAATATGTTGATTGAGTCACATGCTTGTATAATTTTTCCATGACCTACATGGACCATTGTATGTTTCGGCCATGAAGGGATAGATGCCCTAGAAACCCTAGAACAAAAATTAAATATGCTCATGTCACTCTACATGAAATATGATAAGTAGAAAGCCAAAGTTCTCATGCTATATGTTGTTCAATGACCTAAAATGAGGCTAGGGTAAGTTTCGGCCATACCCATTGTATGATGCCTTATTATGAATTTATACATGATGTTAGTTCAAGTTCACATGCTTGTATGCTTGCTTTTAGTCCTAATGAATACTTGTTAAATTTCGGCCATGACATATGTTAAGGGCTTGAAGAACTTAGGAACTAGCTCAAATATGCTTACTATGTTACTTGGAAAAAAATGTTATAAATATGGTTTAAGGTTTCCATGCTTTCATGACATTTGGGACCTTGTTTCACACCTGATAGGGTTCGGCCACATGAAGTTTAGGGACTTGGAGAACTTAGAAACCAAGTTAATCATGCTTATAATGCTTCCTATGAAATTGATGTGATGATAATTTAGGTTCCACATGCTTGGAGGTTGTTTTTACCTAAATTGAGATCTAAGGGGGGGTTCGGCCATGATAAGAACCCAAGGGATTAAGAAGCTTAGAACCCAAGCTAACTATGTTACCATGTTTCTTATGATAGTATAATCACATGATACACCCTTATGCTTAAACATGTATGCTTGTGATTTATACTTTCCATGATATGATATGTGCTTAGAAATATGCATGCTTTGATGATATGTTATGTGCTTAAAATATGCATGCTTTCATGATATGCTATGTGGATAGAAATATGCATGCTTTGATGATATACTATGTGCTTAAAATATGCAAACTTTCATGATATGCTATGTGGATAGAAATATGCATGCTTTGATGATATGCTATGTGCTTAAAATATGCATGCTTTCATGATATGCTAGGTGGATAGAAATATGCATGCTTGGATGATATGCTATGTGCTTAAAATATGCATGCTTTCATGATATGCTATGTGGATAGAAATATGCATGCTTTGATGATATGCTATGTGCCTAAAATATGCATGCTCTCATGATATGCTATGTGGTGAAAATATGCATGCTTTTATGACATGATGTATGCCTAAGTGATGCATACTTTTTATGACATGATGTATGCCTAAGTGATGCATACTTTTTATGACATGATGTATGCCTAAGTGATGCATACTTTTATGACATAACGTATGCCTAAGTGATGCATACTTCTATGATATGCTATGTGACTAAATGATGCATTTTTATACATGCTACTTTACTTTGTAAGGCTTGTACCAAGGGTGGGCTCCTAATCAGCCCCTAGGCGTTTGGCTGTGTGATCCAGGCTAGTAAAAACAAAGGGATGGGCTCCTTAGTATGCCCCTAGGTCTATGGCTGTGTGATCCGGACCTAGTTCCTAGTATGATTCAAGACTTACTACCTTGGATATACTTAGGAAGCGCACATATCTACGTGATTCATCTATGTGTGGTACAAGCCGGGGCCCTGATTATGTTGATATTATGTTCAAGTATATATGTAAGAAGAAATGGTTTTAAAGATCATGAGACATACACATGTTTTTCGGATACATGTTTTCAAAATCATATTGCATATACCTTATGATCATGTTGTGATGATGCTATGATTTATGATATGCCATGATTAGATACGATTATGTTATGTTTCATGCTATGCTTTAAGAGCTTGATATGCCATGCCACCTTATGATGATACTATGATATGCCATGATTAGATATGATTATGTTATGTTTCATGCTATGCTTTAAGAGATGATATGCCATGACTAGTTATGATTTTGTTATGTTGCATGATATGCTTAAAGAGTATGATATGTTATGCCATGACTAGTTGAGATCATGTTATGTTGAGACATTCTTTTATCATGTGATGAATTTTGTTTTTAGTGAGTAGGAAAGGAACTTACTGAGCCATGAGTGCTCATAGCTTACTTTCCTTGTACCACAGATAAAGGAAAAAGCTGGATGATCTAAAGGAGCAGCAGGAGAGGCAAGGAGATGTGTGTGGCAGTGGCTAGGCAACCAAATAAGAACCTGCTTTAAAAACTTTTAAAGAACTATGCTTTGGTATCATGAATTGTAGTACCGTATGTGTGACTTGATGTTATGTTTCTACTAATTTTGATATCATGTTATTGATGCCATGATAGTGTAGTTCAGATTTGATGAAAAGAAAAACAAAAGAAAAGTTTTTATTAAACTAAGAAAATTATTTTAAGTCTTCCGCTGTTTTAAAAAGAAAAAATTTGTACATGGAGTATCGTAGCCCCGTCCCTTAGGGTTAGCAGGGAGGGTGGGCGTTACACACACGATGTCCAAGAGAAGGAGAGGATGTTAGTTAGAGCCCTAGAGCCAATCATTTGATGATTGTATGGACTCATTGTATCATATTCTTGTATATTAATAAAGGCATTTGTTTGGTTATTATACTTATTTATATTAGTGCCAAATAGACTAAGTATAATAGCGTCCTTGAGTAGAAGGTTCTTACCTATATCAATCGATTGGTTGAATCGATAGTGAGATGATATAGGGAACACTACTCTAAATCCTAGTCGAGTATTAACATTCAGGGACAATGTTAATACAATAAGACTAGCATGTAGGTCAGCTCGATGACTTGATCTCACAAGTCATGGATATAGAGATATCAAGCTGACACATGGGTATGCATTAGAGAATGTATACTGAATGACCCGCCATGAGAAAGTATCATGGATCGTTATATGAGTGTCATATACTTTCTCATGTGGCTATTAGTATGACTATTAGTCCTTAGACTTGAAGTCACCATGGATCCCTATATAAGGAGTTATGTACTTTGGTTTCGTCAAACGTCACCCGTAACTGGGTGGACTATAAAAGCGATTACTGGGTATATAACGAATTATGTAGAGGGATGTGAGTGATGTAGATGGGATCTATCCTTCCCATATGACGGGAGCGACATCGGTATTCTTGATAGAGTGAGACCATTAAGTGCATGGCCATGCCCAAATGAGTCAACATTAGATGTTGAGCTCATTTGATCGAGTGAGTCTACTTGGAGTTCAAGATTTAGATTGATTAGAGGATGACAAGGTCTATGCCTCATATTGATCAATCTAGATGTCTAGGATAGAAGGACAATGTCTCATATATTGTGAGGAGTCACAATTAGTAGTCACAAGGTGATGTCGGATCTCGACATTCTTGTAACTTGGGTAGTAATGATGTGTTGCTAGATACCGCTCATTACTTATGCTCCTAAATGGGTTTAGGGCATTGCCAACGTTACAAGAACCTATAGGGTCACACACTTAGGACAATTAGATGGAGATTAGGTTCATATGATGAACCAAGAGGATTAGATTCATTTGAGGAATCAAATTGGATTAAGAGTAATCCTAATTGGGCTAACTCGAGTTCGACTCAAGTTGATTCATGTGTTCAATTAGTCTAATTTAGATTTTGACTCATTGAATCAATTTAATTTAATGAATTAGATTCATTATATTAAGTTGGTTCGAATCAAATGGTTAGATTAGATCAACCATGGTAGAGATTGAGTCAAGTTTGACTTGACTTGAGAAGGAAGACCAAAGGTCAATTTTGACTTGACCTTTTGCCACCTCATTGGTGAGTTGGCATTAGGTGGACCAATAATGATGTTCCACATCATCATGGGTGCCACCTCATGGAAGTTACAAAGCCATTCTCTTTAATGGTTTCATATTAATTGCAATTAATTCAATTAATTTGGGGGTTTTTGAGAGTGGCCGACCACTTTGTGTGGGAGTGTGAATTCATTTTTCCATTCAAGTGGTGTAACTCCTTCTTCTTCCTTGTGTTCTCTCCTTGCTCTCCCTCCTCTTCCTTGCCGTGACCTATCAAGGTGCTAGCACACCTTTGTTTAGGTTTTCTCCATCAAGAATTGTTCGTGTGGATACTTCTAGAGGACCGACGCTTGACGGTCTAGAGATCCGACAACTTCTTGGACGAGCGGGAACGCGAAGGGCTTCGCTACAAGGGTAATGATCTTAACTTTAGTGTAGATCTAAAGTTTTTACAAACTCGTACAAGAAAAAGGTTTTTCGAAAAGTTTTGTTTCCGAATCTTTGCACGAGATCCATGGCTTTGGGTGACTCGGGGTTTCCGCGACGCGAAAAAGCGGTTTTCGCGGCCCGACGAACCCAACAGTGGTATCAGAGCCACGTGCAAAGACTTGTACGAGTTCATTTGTATTTTTATGAAAAATATACCTTCTGTGATTTTCTGTAAAAATTGAGTTTTTAGAGTTTTTATGAGTAATTTTTCGTAGAAGCGAAGCACAAGTGTCTCGGCACTTGTTGGCTTCGGCTACCGGAAAGTTTTCTTTTAAACGGCTTCGTTTTGCCCCAAATCCGTTTGGGACAGCGGGGTCGGGTGCCATTAGATCGCAAAGGAGCAACTCACGATGGTTAGATCGTGGGTAGGGGCATTGCCCCTAACCCCGCAAGGGAATTTGCTTCGCGATTGCACCCGAAATCGCTAAAAACGAACCCGCCGGGAAGATTTTTTCCGAAACGGCAATGTCTCGGCCCAAATCGTTTTGGGACAGCGAGTTTGGGCGTTGTTGGATCGCAAAGGAACCCTCGCGATGGTTAGATCGCGGGTAGGGGCGCTGCCCCTGGCCCCGCAAGGGGATCCGTTCCGCGATTGCGCCCGAAACCGCTAAACGGGACCGCCGGGAAATTTTACTCGTAAAAATTGTAAAAATTATTTTTAAAATTATAGAAAATTATGAAAATATATAATTTTGAATTATATATTAATTTTGTGATAGTCATGGCCCAAAAATCCAATATGATTGGTTGTGTTATAATTCAAAATACGGCCTGCGTGCCGTTATGTGTTTGCGAGTGTTGTATTATATTCGCGACCTGCGCGTCGTGCCTTCTCTTATATTCTTGTTGTAAATTAGATTTAGACTCGAATGTAACTCGAGTTTCAAATTGTAATGTACAAATTGGAGCGGTGGAGGGTCCACACGAGACGGAGTTCCGAGGCGGGCACGAGCAACACAAGGTGGTCAAAGGGAGGAGCTTGGAGAAGCTGTTGACCCTAGGTTGACCAATTGATCTTCTCATTGGCTTGAGAAGATCGTAGTAGGGCCATGACTATATCACAAATATATTAATTAATTGCTTGTGTATGTGATGCATATTTAATAAGTAGTTAATTAATTAGTGCCTTACGATTAGATTAGATCTAAGTCGTGCACATGATGCACCCTTGCGATTAGATTAGATCTAAGTTGTGCACAAGATGCATCCTTTTCGATTAGATTAGATCTCAATCGACTCAACTCTAATGCCTAACCGTGCCGTGATACCTATCACTACCTCGATCACATGTATTGTTGAATCTGCCAAAGCAGAGCAATACATATTATCTTGGTAGGGTACGGAGGGACAATCTTGGTCCCGCCTATCAACGCATGGGTGAATACAAACTCAATTAGATTGAGTATTCCTAGTTACTCGGTTGGATCGAGTCAACTATAGGCATTATTCCAATGGTTGGAAAGGTAGGACAAAATCACGTTTATATTAATTCTTGGGCGTATTAGCCAAAGCTAACTCGAGTTTTAGTATAAATGCGGATTTTATTCTATAAACAAGAGTTGCATAGAGATGTAATTGGTAATCGTTACCTACCGATCATACTATGCCTTGGGCGTATTAGCCAAAGCTAACTCAAGGGTTAGTATGATGTGGATCTTGTCCCACAAGAATTATAGTATTCAGTGGGAGCATCATTTAATTAAAGGCCTAATTAAATGATTTTAAAAGAATATGATATTTATTTCTGCAAATTTTCTGTTGTAGATAACCATGACGTCGAACACGAATTCCTTCTCCCTGCGATCTGTCCTTGAGAAGGACAAGCTCAACGGAGCGAATTTCCTGGACTGGTACAGGAACTTGAGAATAGTTCTCACCCAGGAACGTAAACTGTACGTTCTGGAGCAGCCCATTCCGGAGGCTCCTCCTGCCAATGCCCCGCGAGCTGACAAAGATGCTTACAAGAAGCATCAAGATGACGCATTAGATGTGTCCTGTCTAATGCTCGCGACCATGAACTCTGAGCTTCAGAAGCAACACGAGTTGATGGGCGCTTACGATATGGTTGAGCATCTTCGCCAACTATATCAGGGACAAGCGAGGCATGAGAGATTTGAGATCTCTAAGGCACTGTTTCAGTGCAAGATGTCAGACGGGGCTCCCGTAGGTCCTTATGTACTCAAGATGATTGGGTACATAGAGAACCTACAAAGACTGGGGTTCCCACTTGGCCAAGAGCTAGCCACTGACTTGATCTTGCAGTCCTTACCGGATAGCTATAGTCAATTCGTTCTCAACTATAACATGAACGAGATTGACAAGCCACTGCCCGAGCTACTTAGTATGTTACGAACTGCTGAGATTAACCTTAAGAAGGTTAAGCCCATTCTGATGGTCCAGAAGCACAAGGGCAAGGGCAAGCCCAAAGGTAAGGGAAAGTCCCAAACCATGGGCAAAGGCAAGGCACTGAAGCCTAAAGGAGGGGTCGCCAAGGATGCTACCTGCTTCCACTGCGGTCACCGGGCACTGGAAGAGGAACTGCAAGGTATACTTGGAGGATCTTAAGAAGAAGCGAAGTGAGACTTCCACTTCAGGTATATATGTTATAGAAGTCAATCTATCTATTTCTACATCATGGGTATTAGATACTGGATGTGCTTCTCACATTTGTACTGATGTGCAGGTGCTGAGAAATAGCAGAGCATTGGCAAAGGGCGAGGTGGACCTACGAGTAGGCAATGGAGCACGGGTTGCTGCTGTTGTTGTAGGAACTTATCAGCTATCTCTGCCCTCTGGGCTTGTACTAGATTTAGATGATTGTTGTTATGTGCCTGCTCTTACTAAGAACATAGTTTCAGTTTCTTGTTTAGATAAGAAAGGATACTCTTTTATAATAAAAGACAAATGTTGTTCTGTTTATTTAAAAGATATGTTCTATTGTAGTGCACCATTAATAAACGGACTCTATATTCTAGACCTTGAGAGCCCTATTTATAACATAAATACCAAGAAGTTCAAGTCAAATGACCTGAACCAAACTTATCTCTGGCACTGTCGCTTAGGTCATATAAATGACAAGCGCTTATCCCAGCTCCATAAGGATGGTTTGCTGGACTCATTTGATTTTGAATCATATGAGATATGCGAGGCATGCCTACGAGGCAAGATGACCAAGACTCCTTTTAGTGGGCACAGCGAGAGAGCGACTGATTTGTTAGGACTCATACATAGTGATGTATGTGGCCCTTTCAATGTCGCTGCTAGAGGCGGTTATAGATACTTCATCATATTTACTGATGACTTCATTAGATATGGTTATGTGTACTTAATGACACATAAGTCCGATTCCTTTGAAAAGTTCAAAGAATTCAAGAATGAAGTACAGAACCAGCTTGGCAAGAGTATTAAAATACTTCGATCAGATCGAGGTGGTGAATACTTAAGACATGAGTTCCGTGACTACTTAGCTGAGTATGGGATTTTATCTCAACTCACTCCTCCTGGAACACCACAGTGGAATGGTGTATCCGAAAGGAGGAATCGTACCTTATTAGATATGGTACGATCTATGATGAGTCACACAGATCTTCCGACATATCTATGGGGATATGTTCTAGACACGGCAACTTTCATTCTCAACCGAGTTCCATCCAAGGCCGTGATAAAGACTGGTAAGATATGGACTGGGAGAGATGCCCAGGTGTCTTTCATGAGGATTTGGGGCTGTGAGGCTTACGTACAACGTCAAGTTTCAGACAAATTAGGACCCAAATCCGACAAGTGCTATTTCATTGGATATCCCAAGGAAACTAAGGGATATTACTTCTACATTCCCAGTCAGCACAAGGTAGTTGTGGCAAAGACTGGGGTCTTTCTAGAAAGGGATTTTGTTTCTAGAAAGACTAGTGGGAGCGTGTTCGATCTTGAAGAAGTTCAAGATGCGAACAATAGCACTGATGCTTCGATGGAAATTGAACTGGAACCACAAAGTGTTGTGGATGATGTTGTTCCACAAGGAGTTGAGGAACAACAACCAGTTCATGTAGACATACCTCTTCGCAGGTCTGATAGGGTACGTCGTTGTAAAACGCCCACCCTTCTTACCCAAGGGCGGCGCTACGATCTTATACTACTTACGTACATGCTTTAGTTATACTATAACAGCGGAAAATTTTAAATCATTCCTTTTATTTAATAAGCATGATATCACATATTCTGATTAGTTCGAATGTGCATATATTGATCATATAACTAAAAATATTAATTTGTCCGAATCGTTCTTGCCGAGCCACCACCACACACATCACTATCTGCTCCTCCTGCTGCTCCGTTGAATATCCGCCCCCTTATCTGCGGTACAAGGAAAGTAAGCTATGAGCACTCATGGCTCAAGAAGTTCCTTTCCTACTCACTAAAACCGAATTCATATCATTGCATATCAATATCATGCGAGGTATCATAAGCATACGACATACAAGGGTATCATATTCATATTCATATCATAATATCACATGACATTATATCTAATCATCAGATAATTCAAGCACATATGTAGGCAATGCATCATGAATTTGAAAACTTATACTTATAAGTACTTGAAATTAATATCATCATTAGAGGGGATCCCGGTTTGTACCACATACATAATGCGCGCGCTTCATAGGTAGGTCCAAGGTAGCAAGTCTTGAACCCTACCATGCATACATACTAGGCCCGAGTCTTACTCCATCGACCTAGGGCATTCAGAGGCCCATTACTGACGAGGCCCGAGTCTTACTCCATCGACCCCGGGGCGTTTACGGAGCCCACCCTTGGTACAAACCATACAAAAAAAATAACTTATCATGCATAACTATCATATCATGTCCCTAACAATCTTTCATGCATTTCCTTTTTCATTTCTTTTCATTATGTATAGCATTTCCTATGCTATAACATATCATTACGTAACATAATTTCATTTCTTCTCATTATGTATAGCATTTCCTATGCTATAACATATCATGGCATATTACATAATATAATTTCATTTCTTTTCATTATGTATAGTATTTCCTATGCTATAACATATCATGGCATATTACGTAACATAATTTCATTTCTTCTCATTATGTATAGCATTTCCTATGCTATAACATATCATGGCATATTACATAACATAATTTCATTTCTTCTCATTATGTATAGCATTTCCTATGCTATAACATATCATAGCATATTACATAACATAATTTCATTTCTTCTCATTATGTATAGCATTTCCTATGCTATAACATATCATGGCATATTACATAACATAATTTCATTTCTTCTCATTATGTATAGCATTTCCTAGGTTTCTTTCCCTTTTTCTTTTATTTTCCTTCATGGCCGAAACCTACCAGTCCTTAAGCTAGGTTTCTTAAGTGGCCTAAAGCATGGAAAGCCTAAGTAAATATCATGGAAAAAGTTACTAAGAACATAATACACAAAATTGGATCATAAACAAGCTAGGACTCTTGTGATCTTACATGTCTTATATCATGTAACTAATTTTCTACATTCCAATTAAACATGAGAGCATTAATCAACTTTCATATCATAATATCACAGAGGTCTTGAGCATATTAATATTTTTGTTTAGGCTAATCTAAGCTATCCCTTTTATCATGGCCGAAAAACCCTAAAAAGAGTTCATGAGTTTCTAGCAATGTGAACACCCTTTAAGAAACTTTATATCCTATCATAGGAGCATGTTTATTTAAATTTTTTTTTTGAAGGTCTTTCTAACCCTTAACCTTTCTGGTCCGAAGCATACAAGTGAGTTTTCTTTTGGTTCCAATTAATTTCCAAGCAAGAAAACTATAGAAAGGTCCTTAGCATTTCATAGAAGGAACCTTGCACTAGTTTGGTTAGACAATAATCTTCCTAGCCTCTTTAAAATATTTTTGGTTAAATCCTAGGTTAGATACTCCTCTGATCATACATCATATCAGTATAAAATCATGGAAAAGAATCCTTCTACATAGCATAGAAAATCTTATCATGAAATGAGGTCTTGTTTAAATCATCTTAGATTTGAAAACCTTTTCTTTAGCCGAATTTTCTTAAATTCTTTCCTAGGTTTTCTAATCCTTATAAATCTGAAAATCACATAAAAGCCTTGTACCACAGGTGAGGGGAAGCTTACCTTCTTTGCTTAAGTTTCCTAGAGTTGAGAACTTGCTTGTGGACCTTTCTTCCTTGCTTGCTTTGCTCGGCACCAATGGAGGAAGAAGTGGCTAGGTCTTTTGGTGGAGAGGAGGAGGAAGAAGAGGAGGCTTCTTCCTCTTGTGTTGCTCGGCAACAAAAAGAAAGAAAGAAAAGAGGGAGTGTCTCGGCACCTCTAGGAGAAGAGGAGGAGAGTGAGTTGAGGATGAAGCCACCCCTCCATGCCTATTTATACTAAAATGAGGGGAGGAAAACTTGACTTGATTCATCCTCCTTATTTATTTCTCCTCTTTAATGATAAGAATATTCTAGAGAAATGCTTCTTGAGTTCTCTCTTTTCTTTCCTTTAATTTCTCTCTTTTCTTTCCTTTAATTAAAATTCCTATCTCTCCTCTTACAATATCCTCTCCTATCACACTTGGTTAACATATGCATGCATCCACAAGAGAACCAAGGATCAAAACT
The DNA here is from genome assembly GCF_018446385.1 of Zingiber officinale. Taxonomy (NCBI): domain Eukaryota; kingdom Viridiplantae; phylum Streptophyta; class Magnoliopsida; order Zingiberales; family Zingiberaceae; genus Zingiber; species Zingiber officinale. Next base: position 74,240,156 of record NC_056002.1, read on the forward strand.
TGGTTATGTATATTTTTACTTCTTTTTACTTCCTTTTCCTTTTAAGTAAAAAGAATCCTTTCTTATTCTTAACTACTTAGTCCTTTCTCTCCTTATCAATAATTCTCCTATCCCCTTTGATATCCTATACATGTTCCTTACAAGAGGTCCAAGGTTCAATCCTATTTCTCTTCTAACATATTATTGATATTCTTTTGTACATAATAATTCATATATCACCATATTATGCATTATGCATAAATATTTCATACACATATATATTATCTCATAATCCTTCCTTTTGTTTACATTAATTCCATGTATTATAAATATAGATGATTTATATTCTCAACTTTATTTTCTTTCATAAAGTTTTAATCATCTAAATCCTTCCCATCTTAATATTCAACTTAGAATATTTACACCTTCTTTTCACTACCTTCAAACTCTCATTATCCTTACTTTCTTATCTAGGCTTTCTAGGGGTGTTACAGTCGTCAGCCTGAGAGATACTCATTTCTCTTGTCTGACCATGATGACATTGTGCTCATAGAGGATGAGCCTACCACCTATCAGGAAGCTGTGATGAGACCAGATTCCGAGAAATGGCTAGAAGCCATGAGATCCGAGATGGAATCCATGTACACCAACCAAGTATGGACTTTGGTTGATCCACCTGAAAGGGTAAAACCCATAGGGTGCAAGTGGGTCTTTAAGAGAAAGACTGACATGGATGGACTTATCTATAAGGGTCGCTTGGTAGCTAAAGGTTTCAAGCAGATTCATGGTATTGACTATGATGAAACCTTTTCTCCAGTAGCGATGTTTAAGTCCATTCAGATCATGCTTGCTATTGCAGCCTACCATGACTATGAGATATGGCAGATGGATGTCAAAACCGCGTTTCTGAATGGAAACCTACTTGAGGATGTGTACATGACACAACCTGAGGGTTTTGTAGATCCACAGCATACTAGCAGAGTATGCAAGCTGCATAGGTCCATTTATGGACTAAAGCAAGCTTTTCGGAGCTGGAATCTTCGATTCGATGATGCAATCAAACAGTTTGGTTTCATCAAGAACGAAGATGAACCTTGTGTCTACAAGAAGGTTGTAGGAGACATAGTTGTCTTCCTCATATTGTATGTGGATGACATACTACTCATTGGGAAGGACATCCCTATGCTTCAGTCTATCAAGACTTGGCTAGGGAGTTGCTTCTCAATGAAGGACTTAGGTGAGGCATCCCGCATTCTAGGGATACAGATCTATAGAGATAGATCTAAGAGATTGCTTGGCCTAAGTCAGAGTACATACATTGACAAGGTACTCCTTCGGTTTGCCATGCAGAATTCCAAGAAGGGATTTCTACCGATGTCACATGGCGTAAGTCTTTCAAAGACTCAAGGTCCTTCTTCTAGAGAGGAGAGAGACCGCATGCATCAGATCCCTTATGCCTTAGCCATAGGATCGATCATGTACGCTATGCTATGTACTCGACCTGATGTCTCGTATGCTTTGAGCATGATGAGTAGATACCAGTCAGATCCAGGTGAAAGTCACTGGATAGCGGTCAAGAATATTCTTAAGTACTTGAGAAGGACTAAAGAATATTTCTTGATATATGGAGGCAATGATGAGCTAGCTGTAAAGGGTTACAGTGATGCTAGCTTCCAGACCGACCAGGATGACTATAGATCGCAGTCGGGGTTCATATTTTGCATAGAAGAGTTCGAAGCAGGATACAGTAGCTGATTCTACAACAGAAGCCGAGTACATTGCTGCATCAGAGGCAGCAAAGGAGGCAGTTTGGATCCGCAAGTTCATCACTGAACTTGGGGTGGTTCCTAGCATTGCTGACCCCATTGAGCTCTATTGTGACAACAATAGAGCTATAGCACAGGCAAAGGAACCTCGCTCACACCAGCGGACCAAGCATATACTACGGCGCTTCCATCTCATTCGAGAGATTATCGATAGAGGAGATGTGAAGATTTGCAGAGTACATACAGAGGCTAACATCGCAGATCCCTTGACCAAGGCTTTGGCACAGAGGAAGCATGATGGTCACACTAGGTCATTAGGCCTATACTGATTGGCACTAGTGCTAGTGGGAGATTGTTAGTTAGAGCCCTAGAGCCAATCATTTGATGATTGTATGGACTCATTGTATCATATTCTTGTATATTAATAAAGACATTTGTTTGGTTATTATACTTATTTATATTAGTGCCAAATAGACTAAGTATAATAGCGTCCTTGAGTAGAAGGTTCTTACCTATATCAATCGATTGGTTGAATCGATAGTGAGATGATATAGGGAATACTACTCTAAATCATTCCTAGTCGAGTATTAACATTCAGGGACAATGTTAATACAATAAGACTAGCATGTAGGTCAACTCGATAACTTGATCTCACAAGTCATGGATATAGAGATATCAAGCTGACACATGGGTATGCATTAGAGAATGTATACTGAATGGCCCGCCATGAGAAAGTATCATGGATCATTATATGAGTGTCACATACTTTCTCATGTGGCTATTAGTATGACTATTAGTCCTTAGACCTGAAGTCACCATAGATTCCTACATAAGGAGTTATGTACTTTGGTTTCGTCAAACGTCACCCGTAACTGGGTGGACTATAAAGGCGATTACTGGGTATATAACGAATTATGTAGAGGGATGTGAGTGATGTAGATGGGATCTATCCCTCCCATATGACGGGAGCGACATCGGTATTCTTGATAGAGTGAGACCACTAAGTGCATGGCCATGCCCAAATGAGTCAACATTAGATGTTGAGCTCATTTGATCGAGTGAGTCTACTTGGAGTTCAAGATTTAGATTGATTAGAGGATGACACGGTCTATGCCTCATATTGATCAATCTAGATGTCTAGGATAGAAGGACAATGTCTCATATATTGTGAGGAGTCACAATTAGTAGTCACAAGGTGATGTCTGATCTCGACATTCTTGTAACTTGGGTAGTTATGATGTGTTGCTAGATACCGCTCATTACTTATGCTCCTAAATGGGTTTAGGGCATTGCCAACGTTACAAGAACCTATAGGGTCACACACTTAGGACAATTAGATGGAGATTAGGTTCATATGATGAACCAAGAGGATTAGATTCATTTGAGGAATCAAATTGGATTAAGAGTAATCCTAATTGGGCTAACTCGAGTTCGACTCAAGTTGATTCATGTGTTCAATGAGTCTAATTTAGATTTTGACTCATTGAATCAATTTAATTTAATGAATTAGATTCATTATATTAAGTTGGTTCGAATCAAATGGTTAGATTATATCAACCATGGTAGAGATTGAGTCAAGTTTGACTTGACTTGAGAAGGAAGACCAAAGGTCAATTTTGACTTGACCTTTTGCCACCTCATTGGTGAGTTGGCATTAGGTGGACCAATAATGATGTTCCACATCATCATGGGTGCCACCTCATGGAAGTTACAAAGCCATTCTCTTTAATGGTTTCATATTAATTGCAATTAATACAATTAATTTGGGGGTTTTTGAGAGTGGCCGACCACTTTGTGTGGGAGTGTGAATTCATTTTTCCATTCAAGTGGTGTAACTCCTTCTTCTTCCTTGTGTTCTCTCCTTGCTCTCCCTCCTCTTCCTTGCCGTGACCTATCAAGGTGCTAGCACACCTTTGTTTAGGTTTTCTCCATCAAGAATTGTTCGTGTGGATACTTCTAGAGGACCGACGCTTGACGGTCTAGAGATCCGGCAACTTCTTGGACGAGCGGGAACGCGAAGGGCTTCGCTACAAGGGTAATGATCTTAACTTTAGTGTAGATCTAAAGTTTTTACAAACTCGTACAAGAAAAAGGTTTTTCGAAAAGTTTTGTTTCCGAATCTTTGCACGAAATCCATGGCTTTGGGTGACTCGGGGTTTCCGCGACGCGGAAAAGCGGTTTTCACGGCCCGACGAACCCAACAGAGGAATACAATAGAAGATCAAGAGGTCTATAAGCTACAAAAGGTATAACTAGTTATTAGTTTCCACATCATAACTAGTTCATCTTTTGTATGGATCTTGGAAAACCAAACACCAGAGGTTATTGGTTTTAAGTTATCATTTTTGTTATCAATTTTATTTTTCGATTTCGTGTTTCAATAATGTATTTCTATTGAGGTCTCTTTAGTTAAATCTGGTTTACTGTAAGAAGTTAAATATTCAATTTCTTTGTGAGGTTTTGTCTAGGAAGTGGTGGATGAGCCCATACCTAAGAAGGCCTAGTGCCTCACCATGTTTAACCTGGAAGTCGATCTTTGAAATAAATATTTGATAACTTCTGTAATATGGTTTAACTTAGGAAGATCACATCAGTTAAATTTGGAGTAAAAATGTTAAGTATCGTTTCCAATCCAAGTTTAACTTCTGAAGGATAATTTGGATTAATAATGTTAAACATCATTTGTAATCCAAATTTAACTTCAGTAGAGCACATGGGTAGCTAGGATAGTTCTATGCTTGTACAAATTTTTGTACAGGGGAACTAGGACGGTATTCCGAGTAGCAACCAACAATTGGTATCAGAGCTAGGTTATACATCTGTGTGTTTGGTTTTTAGTTTAATTATGCACATGTTATACATATTTTAGGCAGGATAATAGTAGGATATGGAAATAGATTAACTCTGTGGTTGCAGGCTCCAACTATTATGACCTATTGTGATTGTGTGTGATTGGACTCTTAGACATGTCGAGGGCATTTTATGTATGTGCATGATTGTACTTATTAAATACAGCAAGAGTTGTATTAGTTTTAGAATTTTACATTTTGTTCGATCTAGACTTTATGTACATTCTTTTGTGGAATATATGATCGATATATGTAAAATTTTATTTTTGTGGCCCAGAGGCGCAACAGAAAAGAAAGCTCGATGGATGCGACGACATGAGCCCTAGGGCCGGCGGCTAGTTTTGACGACTGCTAGGGCTGACAGCACACGGAGGACAGTGATGGAAGATGCCATAATAGTTGGAAAATTATTTTTTCATATTTATTGCTTTTATTTTCTCTGATGTGTTGTGTGCATGTTAAAATCCTCATCTTAAATAACTAAGTGGGAGAGGGATTAATAAATAAATTCCACGGTCTCCATTACTAGTTTGTAAGTGATGCAATCAAACTTGCACGTTGGCTCTGAGTGCCTTCCTCCACATTGGATGAGTTTGTTTGCGGATCACTAAATCAAACTTCCTTTACGGATGATTATAAGAAATTATTTAGGAGCGTGTGATCTTCTTCATCTGAAGGGGCACAATCCTATTTAATGGACTAATTATCAAGTAATGTTATACACTTAGGCGCAATTAATAGTATCCTCCCCATCGGAGTCATTCCTATTATTTGTGTGACCAAAGAAATACCAACTATTAATTTTATTTGTCATAAAGTTAGGTTGACAAGAATAAAAGTAATGGGTAAAACCTCCTCTTACAAATGTTTGAATTTGTATACGTCCACACTATCGTGGCATACAAAATTCACAGTGTTTTGAAGTGTTGGTGAATTTAAATAATATTGTTTGAGGAATCAATATTATTCTAAATTATAAAGTCTTGACCAAAACTTATTTTGTGATTCTTAGGATGACTTTCAACCCACTGGCTATTATTCTGAAAGAGAACAAACTTATTGGTCCAAATTACATAGATTGGAAAAGAAACCTGGACATTGTCCTAACTGCTGAAGGCTATAAGTTTGTACTGTTAGAGGTCTGCCCTAATGAGCCTAATAGTGATTCTAGTGAAGAGGAGATTGAGTATCATAAAAAATGGATAAAGGCAAATGAGATGGCGCGATGTTACATTTTGGCTTTTATGTAAAATGTGATGCAACATCAGTATCAGTCCATGCCTACTGCCTATAACATGATGTACAATCTCAAGGAACTCTTTGGACACCAGAATCGGGCTGCTAGGCAAGAGGCTATGAGAAACTTAATGACAGCCACCATGTCAGAGGGGACACCCGTAAGGGATCATATCCTCAAAATGATGGCTTATTTAAACGAGATACAAATACTTGGAGCCGATGGAGAAATCCAGGTCGATATTATTCTTCAAACGCTACCTAAAAGTTTTGAGCAATTCCGCCTGAACTACAATATGAATAAAAGGATTTATTCATTGGCGGAACTACTGACAAAACTTCAGGCAACAGAGGGGCTATTTCATCATAATTCTCAAATTCACTTTGCTGAAACTGTTTCTACTTCTAAGTCGAAAGACAAGAAGAAGAAAAAGAAACAAGATGACTCGGCAAATAAAGTGAATCGATCTCTAGGTACTAGACTAAAAGTAGGAGTGAAGAAGCCGAAGGGCAAGTGCTTCATTTGTAAGTAGTCTGGACATTGGAAGGCGGACTGTCCTTGTAGGAAAGAGAACAATAAAGGTATATCTTATTCTCTAGTAGTTGAATCATGTTTAGTGGTGTTATCTACCAGTAACTGGTGTGTAGATACAGGAGTCACTGATCATGTCTGCAATACATTGCAGGGTTCCAGGAAACCCGACGACTATATGAGGTAGAGATAACCATCTACATGGGCAATGCTACGAAAGTGGCGGCTATTGTAGTGGGAGATGTCTATTTATCATTTGATAGGAATATAACTTTGATTTTGAGAAATTATCTTTATGTACCAAGTTTTAGAAAGAATTTAAGTTTAGTTTCTAAACTGTTTTTGGATGGATATACTGTTTCTTTTGATGACAAAGTGATTATCAAGAAAAATAGGATAGTTATTTGTTCTGATATATTAATTGGCAATTTGTATACTCTAAATCCGATAACTCCCACAAAGCAACAAATGGAAATTAATAACACATCCTCTAATTCTAATAAGAGAAAGGAACCTTTAAAAATGAACCAAACATATCTTTGGCATCTAAGACTTGGTTATATTAACTTGAGTAGGATTCAAAGGCTAATAGTCGATGGACTCTTGGGTTCATTAGTGTTGGAAAACTTTCCAACATGTGAATCTTGCTTGGAAGGAAAAATAACCAAGAGACCTTTTAAGGCCAAGGGGTATAGAGCAAAAGATGTGTTGGAATTAGTTCATTCTGATTTGTATGGTCCTATGACTATCCAGGCGAGAGGTAGTTTTGAATATTTTATCTCTTTTATAGACGACTATTCGAGATATGGGTACATTTACTTGATACGCTGCAAGTCTGAGTGCTTTGATAAGTTCAAAGAGTACAAGGCTGATGTGGAGAAACATCATGGTAAAAGTAGCAAGACACTACGGTCTAATCGTGGTGGCGAGTACCTCTCAGGAGAGTTTAGGAATTACTTATCAGAGGTTAGGATTCAATCCCAATTGTCTACACCTGGTACACCCGAATAAAATGGTGAGGTAGAACGAAGGGATAAGACTCTTATGGAAATGGTTAGATCGATGATGAGTTATTCAGAATTACCAAATTTATTTTGGGGATATGCTTTAGAAATGACAGTGTACATTTTGAATTTGGTACCTTCTAAATCAGTACCCTCTACTCGCACGGAATTATGGAATGGGCGCAAACCTAGTCTGAGTCATGTTCGGATATGGGGTAGTCCAGCACATGTGCTGAAGGGAGATGCTGATAAGTTGAAATCTCGTACAGAAGTTCGGTTGTTTATAGGTTATCCTAAAGGAACAAAAGGTGATTTGTTTTATAGCCCTAAAGATCAGAAGGTCATTATTAGCACTAATGTCCGATTTTTAGAAGAGGACTATGTAATAAACCACAAGCTCATGAGTGAAATTATTCTAGAAGAAATGAGAGAGGACACGTTTACTTTAGTACCAACAATGCAAGATGAAATATAACAAGAAACTGCAACACGTATCACAAATGATATACAACTACAGACAGTGCCTCGTCGTTGTGGGAGGGTTGTGAGGTAACCTGAAAGATTCATGTTTTTGGGAGAGTTTTCGGACTTGATCCCAGGTAAACATGAACTTGATCCCCGAACATATGACGAATCACTCCAAGATAAAGATGTAGCATCTTGGCAAAGAGCAATGAATTCAGAAATAGAATCTATGTATTCTGTAATGCCCACCCTTCTTACCCAACCAAAGGCGGCGCCACCTGTAACGCCCACCCTTCTTACCCAACCAAAGGCGGCGCTGCGTTCTTATACTACTTACGTACATGTTTTACTATAACAGCGGAAGAATAAAAACTTTAAAGAATTTAATTTATTAAGCATAATATCACATATTCTGATTTGTTCAAATATTGATTCTATAACTAATCATATTAATTTGTCCGAATCGTTCTTTGCCGAGCCACCACCACACACATCACTATCTGCTCCTCCTGCTGCTCCGTTGTTCCGAATATCCGTCCCCCATATCTGCGGTACATGGAAAGTAAGCTATGAGCACTCATGGCTCAGTAAGTTCCTTTCCTACTCACTGAAACCGAAAATCATCGTATATCAATATCATGCGTAATATCATAAGCATACAACATACAAGGGTATCATATTCATATCATATTATCACATGACATTATATCTAATCATCAGATAATTCAAGTACATATGTAGGCAATGCATCATGAATTTGAAAACTTATACTAATAAGTACTTGAAATTAATATCATCATTAAGGGGATCCCGATTTGTACCACATACATAATACGCGCGCTTCATAGGTAGGTCCAAGGTAGCAAGTCTTGAACCCTATCATGCATACATACTAGGCCCGAGTCTTACTCCATCGACCTAGGGCATTCAGAGGCCCATTACTGATGAGGCCCGAGTCTTACTCCATCGACCCCGGGGCGTTTACGGAGCCCACCCATGGTACAAACCCATACAAAAATAACTTATCATGCATAACTATCATATCATGTCCTTAACAATCTTTTATGCATTTCTTTTCATTATGTATAGCATTTCCTATGCTATCACATATCATGGCATATTACATAACATAATTTTATTTCTTCATTTTGTATAGCATTTCCTTATGCTATCACATATCATGGCATATTACATAACATTATGTATAGCATTTCCTATGCTATCACATATCATGGCATATAACATAATTTCATTTTCTCCTCATTATGTTTAGCATTTCCTATGCTATCACATATCATGGCATATTACATAACATTATGTATAGCATTTCCTATGCTATCACATATCATGGCATATAACATAATTTCATTTTCTCCTCATTATGTTTAGCATTTCCTATGCTATCACATATCATGGCATATTACATAACATTATGTATAGCATTTCCTATGCTATCACATATCATGGCATATAACATAATTTCATTTTCTCCTCATTATGTTTAGCATTTCCTATGCTATCACATATCATGGCATATTACATAACATTATGTATAGCATTTCCTATGCTATCACATATCATGGCATATAACATAATTTCATTTTCTCCTCATTATGTTTAGCATTTCCTATGCTATCACATATCATGGCATATTACATAACATTATGTATAGCATTTCATAGAAGGAACCTTGCACTTAGTTCGGTTAGACAATAATCTTACTCACCTCTTTAAAATATTTTTGGTTGAAATCCTAAGGTTAGATACTCCTCTGATCATACATCATATCAATATAAAATCATGGAAAGGAATCCTTCTACATAGCATAGAAAATCTTATCATGAAATGAGGTCTTGTTTAAATCATCCTAGATTTGAAAACCTTTTCTTTAGCCGAATTTTCTTAAATTCTTTCCTAGGTTTTCTAATCCTTATAAATCCGAAAATCACATAAAAGCCTTGTACCACAGGTGAGGGGAAGCTTACCTTCTTCGCTTAAGTTTCCTAGAGTTGAGAACTTGCTTGTGAACCTTTCTTCCTTGCTTGCTTTGCTCGGCACCAATGGAGGAGAAGAGTGGCTAGGTCTTTTGGTGGAGAGGAGGAGGAAGAAGAGGCTTCTCTTCCTCTTGTGTTGCTCGGCAACAACAAGAAAGAAAAGAGGGGGAGAGTGAGGAGGAAGAAGGTGTTCTTCCTCTTGTGTTGCTCGGCAACAAGAAGAAAAGAGAGGGGAGAGTGGGTCTCGGCACAAAGGGAGGAGAGGAGGATGAGTGGGTTGAGGATGAAGTTGAAGTCCCCCCTCCATGCCTATTTATACTAAGATGAGGGGAGGAAACTTGACTTGATTCATCCTCCCTATTCATTTCTCCCCTTAAATGACAAGAATATTCTAGAGAGATGCCTTTTGAGTTCTCTCTTTTCTTTCCCTTAATTTCTCTCTTTTCTCTCCTTTAATAAAATTTTCTATCTCTCCTCTTACAATATCCTCTTCTATCCCACTTGGTTAACACATGCATGCATCCACAAGAGAACCAAGGATCAAAACTTGGTTATGCATATTTTTACTTCTTTTTACTTCCTTTTCTTTTAAGTAAAAAGAATCCTTTCTTATTCTTAACTACTTAGTCCTTTCTCTCCTTATCAATAATTCTCCTATCCCCTTTGGTATCCTATACATGTTCCTTACAAGAGATCCAAGGTTCAATCTCTCTTCTAACGTTTTATTTTCTTTTGTACATAATAATTCATATATTACCCTATTATGCATTATGCATAAATATTTCATACATGTATTCATATTTCTTCCTTTTGTCTACATTAATTCCATACATTATAAATCATGCATAGATGATTTATATTCTCAACTTTATTTTCTTTCATAATGTTTTTAATCATCTAAATCCTTCCCATCGTAACATTCAACGTAGACTATCTACACATTCTTTTCATTACATTCGTACTCTCATTGCCCTTACTTTATCTAGGCTTTCTAGGGGTGTTACAAACTCCCCTACTTATTGAAAGTTCGTCCCCGAACTTAGAATAACAATTTCTGCTCCGATTCCTTAGATACTGGTGGAGCTTCCAGCATATCGGGTTCATCCGCGAACTCGAGGTATTCGCCAAAATATTCTACATCCTCGGGATCGTATTCGAACGGGATATAGTCCATTTCTACAAGATTTTAAAGATTCATTATTCCTCTTATGTTATAGCCTAAGGTTCTTGTATCTAGGCTACCATTCATGCATCCTAGAATATCACCTACTATTTTTAACACATACTTGTCATCATGCACCCTTCTCTAGGGTATAGCTTAAGGTATCCTTCCTAGGCTACCATTCATGTATCTTAGAGTATCATACTATTTTGCATACAAATAAATTATGCAACTGTACTTACTTGGAGTGGCAGGAAGGAGCTTGATGTGTGTGTAGTGAGCTGGCAAAACTTCGCTCTGATACCACCTGTAACGCCCACCCTTCTTACCCAACCAAAGGCGGCGCCACCTGTAACGCCCACCCTTCTTACCCAACCAAAGGCGGCGCTGCGTTCTTATACTACTTACGTACATGTTTTACTATAACAGCGGAAGAATAAAAACTTTAAAGAATTTAATTTATTAAGCATAATATCACATATTCTGATTTGTTCAAATATTGATTCTATAACTAATCATATTAATTTGTCCGAATCGTTCTTTGCCGAGCCACCACCACACACATCACTATCTGCTCCTCCTGCTGCTCCGTTGTTCCGAATATCCGTCCCCCATATCTGCGGTACAAGGAAAGTAAGCTATGAGCACTCATGGCTCAGTAAGTTCCTTTCCTACTCACTGAAACCGAAAATCATCGTATATCAATATCATGCATAATATCATAAGCATACAACATACAAGGGTATCATATTCATATCATATTATCACATGACATTATATCTAATCATCAGATAATTCAAGTACATATGTAGGCAATGCATCATGAATTTGAAAACTTATACTAATAAGTACTTCATGTTGCTTAGAAATTCCATGCTATCCTCTTAGGGTTTCGGCCAAAGAAAGATAAGAGGATTAGAGACAATTTAATACCTCAACTATACTTGTTTATTTGTCCTCATGATATGTAGACCATTATATGATGTTAGTATAAATTTTCATGCTTCATGTTGCTTAGAAATTCCATGCTATCCTCTTAGGGTTTCGGCCAAAGAAAGATAAGAGGATTAGAGACAATTTAAGACCTCAACTATACTTGTTTATTTATCCTCATGATATGTAGACCATTATATGATGTTAGTATAAATTTTTCATGCTTCATGTTGCTTAGAAATTCCATGCTATCCTCTTAGGGGTTCGGCCAAAGAAAGATAAGAGGATTAGAGACAATTTAAGACCTCAACTATACTTGTTTATTTGTCCTCATGATATGTAGACCATTATATGATGTTAGTATAAATTTTTCATGCTTCATGTTGCTTAGAAATTCCATGCTATCCTCTTAGGGTTTCGGCCAAAGAAGGATAAGAGGGTTAGAAACAATTTAAGACCTTAACTATGCTTGTTTATTAGTCCTCATGATATGTAGACCATTATATGTTGTGAGTTAAGTTTTCATGCTACATGTTGTATTCAAAAGTGTAGAACCCTACATTTGGGTTTCGGCCAAGATGATAAAATATGGCTTAGAGCAAAGTTTGAAATCTAACCATGCTTGTTTATGCCTCTTTATGATGTATGACCTCTTATATGTTATAGTTTAAGTTTTCATGCTTCTTGTGGTATTGAAAGTTTAAGAACCTTACCCTTAGGGTTTGGCCAAGATTGAATAGAAGGTTTAGGGAAAAGTTTTAAAACCTAACTATTCTTGTTATGTTCCCTCATGATGTATGATTCTTGATATATGGTTAGTTTAAGTTTTCATGCTTCATGTTGGGTTAAAAACCTAGAATCCTACCTCTAGGTCTCGGCTAGGTTGTGATTTAGGTTTTGTAGGAAGATCAAAACCCTAACCATACATGATAATGACTTTCTATGATAGAGTATGAATTTATGTCACTATGTTATTTGATATGTATACTCATGCCATCATGTTACGATTCCTATGATATGTTATTATGTTATGTGCACTTTATGCCATCATGTATGATTCCTATGATATGCTACATGTTTTGTGCACATTATGCCACCATGATATGATTCCTATGATATGCTATATGTTATGGGTACTCATTGCCATCATGTTATGTTTATGCAAGGCTTATGTATGAGGAAAAGCCTAAGAGATGCATCCCTTAAGTTGGGATTAAGAGCACTCTTCATGATAGCCTAAGAAATGCTTCCCTTAAGTTGGGACTAAGAGCACTCTTCATGTTATGACAAGAGATATGATATGCTATGATATGACAAGAAACATGTATGCTATTTTACTTTTGTATGGCTTGTACCAAGGGTGGGCTCCTAAACGCCCCTAGGTCGATGGTCTATGAAACGGGCCTAGTAAAAGGGATGGGCTCCTAAGTTACCCCTAGGTCGATGGTCAATGAAACGGGCCTAGTTTCTAGTAGGTTCAAGATTTGCTACCTTGGATCTACTTAGTATGCGCGCATTCATGTATGTATGTGGTACAAAGTCGGGCCCTTATGATGAGATTATGTTTAAGTATTTATATGATATATATGTTTTCGAAGGACATCTTGCATATACTCATTTCATTATACATGTTTTCAAAAGACATCTTGCATATGTTTATTCATGCTAAATGTTTCTCTATGTTTTAGTAAGATGTTTCTTTTGAGAAAATATGTCTATGATGCCTAGATGATCATGCTACTCCTTATGTATGAATTTCTCACATGCTATGTTATGATTTACTTACATGAATATGACTCTATTTATGGTAGCATGCAAATTTATATCTAGATGTTGATTAAACGAACATGTCACCACTTTATGTTAAGATGCATGATTTATGTTTTGTGAGTAGGAAGGAATCTTACTAAGCCTATGTGCTTATAGTTTTATGTTTTCCTTGTACTGCAGAAAAGGGTAAGGAATGACTACACTAAGAGAAGCAGCAGGAAGGGCGAAAGATGTGTGTGGAAGTGGCATGGTGGAAAGAAGATCTATTTTATCTTTCAAGACTTATTCATTCTCTAAGTTTTGCTTATGAACTATTTTTCCTACTAGATACTTTTGGATGTTTTATACTTGAGGTGAACTTATGTTTCATGTTTTATGCTTTAGTAAGATGATCATGTTGCAAGTAGTAAATATTGAATCAAGTTATATGCACTAGCATGTTGACACGTTTATTATGTTACATGATGTTATAGCTCACATGCCATGTTTTATTAGTATGCTTTTAAGATAGCATGATCAGTAGTTAGTTTTCTTATATATATATACTTCCGCTGTCTTGATTTTCATATACGTATGTATGATTCAAGTAAGTAACCCCGTCCCTCCCTTAGGGTAGTAGAGGGGCGGGCGTTACAGTTTGGTATCAGAGCAGGTCTGCCTTTCCACTACACACACATCAAGCCTCCATCCTGCCGCTCCAAGTAAGAATTTCTATGCCATCTTTATGCCTACTCTATTTCTTTTATGCATGATAAGAAATGCTTTAATCTAAGTATGCATGCCTACTCCATTATTTTAATTATGATAAGGAATGTTTTAGTCTAAGTATGCATGAAGGTAGGGTAGGAATGATGATAACTTATGCTAAGCCTTGTTAGGAATAATCATAACTTATGCTAGCCTTGTTGTCATTAATGAAGGTAAGCATGGCTAGAAGACGCAATACCAGAGCCGATGAGGCGGTACCCCCACCTGATCTGATGCACGTAGTCACTGAACTTCACCATCAGGTCACTAAACATCAACAAGTAATAAATACTCTGATGAATCAGCAGGGGAACCCTACCACCCCACCAGGGAACCAGAATATGATGCCAGTTGTACCTACGGCTGTGCTAGTACCACCAACACCAATACTACCCATGGGCCCTGCTCTAGTGGTTAGATAGGAGGCGTACCTGATTCAGTGGCAGAGACTGAAATCGGAAACTTTCTCTGGTAACTGCGAACCATGGGACGCTCAAGCCTGGTTCAAGACTGTGGGGAGCATAGTAGAACTTCTGGATTGGCCGGAACATGAGAAGGTCAAGTGTGCATTGTTCTGCCTTACGGGTGATGCCAGAATGTGGTGGGACAGAGTCAAAGCAAAGAGACAAGTAAATCAAATGGGATGGACGGACTTCGAAACTGAATTTTTCGAAGAATTCTTCCACATGCGTGTGACGTACAAGCACTACGACGAGTTCACCGAATTCCGACAAGGTGACCTATCAGTTAATGAAGCGGTGAAGAGATTCAACTGACAATCGTGCCTATGCCCAGAGCTGGTCAATACAGAAAGAGAAACGGTCAGACTCATGCTGAAGATGCTCAGACCCGAGATAGCTCTAAACTTGGCCGGCGGAACTAATAGATCACAGACTACAGAAGAGCTAATCAGCAGTGCCATAATCACCGAACACTATCTGAAGGCGTTGAATGAGGGCAAGAGTCAAGCCCAGTCTGGAGGACAGAAACCTCAAAATACTAGAGCCAACTGGAAAGGAAACCACAATGGCAAGAGAAAGCAATGGAACGACTCTAAAGGTGGTCCAGCAAGCAAGAAACCCATGTTTCCTCAATGTATCACATGTGGAAAGAAGCATCCAGGGATATGCCGGATAGACACAAATAGGTGCTACAATTGTGGATTGGAAGGACATATGGCCAGGAACTGCCCTACTCAGGTTCAGACACCTCCTCAGCAGTATGTCCAGAACCGAGGTGCTCCCCCACAGCTACATCAGATGCAGACTGCTATAGAAGGGACTTCGATAAGCCAAGGGAGATTGGAAGCCCTGCTAGTCACAACGAATGCTAGGATTTTCTCCCTCACCAAGGAAGACATGGCGAATGATTCTACGGTTGTCATAGGTCAGATATTTATTTTCAGTCAGCATGCTACTGTATTATTTGATACTGGGGCAACACACTTATTCGTCTGTACATCTTTCACAAGGAAGATAGACATGCCACCACAAGCCTTAGATTGCAAGTTCTTAACGACCCTGCCTTCGGGAGAAGTAATGTCATCTACTCATATGCTACGAGCTGCACCCATCAGAATCACAGACAGAGAAGTCTACTAGGATTTGATAGTGCTCGACATGCTGGATTATGACCTTATATTGGGCATGAATTTCCTGAGCAAATACGGTGCTTCGATCGAGTGCCGTAAAAGAAAAGTGATTTTTCAACCTGAAGCAGAACCGACATTCGAGTTTATGGGAGAACCAAGGAAGGAGACTAAGGAATTCTTGTCAGCCTTAAAAGCACAAAAGATGTTAGACCGTGGATGCACTGGATTTCTAACACATGTAGTCGATAGCAGTCAAGCAGAGTACCAAAAGCGGGAAGATGTCAGAGTTGTATGAGACTACCCAGAGGTATTCCCCGAGGAACTACCAGGGTTAGCCCCCGATAGAGAAGTTGAATTTGAGATCGAACTGATTCCTGGTACTAAACCGATCTCTAAAGCACCTTACCGTATGACACCAGCTGAATTGAAGGAACTTCAGGAAAAGATATGGGAGTTACTCAACAAGGGACTTATACGCCCTAGTCACTCTCCATGGGGAGCTCCGGTACTGTTTGTAAAGAAGAAAGATGGGTCTATGCGAATGTGCATAGACTACCGAGCGCTAAATAAAGTGACGATTAAGAACAGGTACCCTCTACCACGGATTAACGACCTGTTTGACCAGTTAAAGGGTGCCACTATCTTCTCTAAGATTGACCTAAGGTCTGGCTATCATCAAGTAAAAGAGAAACAGGATGATATATCAAAGACGGCTTTCTGAACAAGATACGAACACTTTGAGTTCGTAGTTATGCCCTTCGGAGTAACGAATGCTCTTGCTCTATTTATGGACCTGATGAATCGGATTTTTTCAGCATTCCTCGACAAGTTTGTAATCGTCTTCATCGACGATATCCTCATCTATTCAAGAACCCAAGAAGAGCATGTCGAACACCTGAACATAGTATTGCAGATTCTTCGGGAGAAGCAGCTGTATGCGAAATTCTCCAAATGCGAGTTCTGGCTCGACCGAGTATCATTTTTGGGTCATATTATCTCCAAGGAAGGAGTAATGGTAGACCCAATAAAGATTGAAGCTGTGAGTAACTGGAACAGGCCAAAGAATGCCAGTGAGATCAGAAGCTTTCTCGGGCTAGCAGGCTACTACAGAAAGTTTGTAGAAGGCTTCTCTAGAATTGCAGCCCCTATGACAGCTCTCACCAAGAAGAACAAGAAGTATGAATGGACAGATGACTGCGAGAAGAGTTTCACAGAGTTGAAAAGGAGACTGACTAGTGCTCCAATCCTCACTCTTCTGAAAGGTAACGAAGGGTTCGATATGTACAGTGACGCTTCCAGATTAGGACTCGGAGCTGTACATTGCCTATGACTCTAGGCAACTTAAGGAACATGAAAGAAATTATCCCACTCACGATCTGGAGCTTGCAGCTGTGGTCTTTGCTCTCAAGATATGGAGGCATTATCTATATGGGGCTCAGTGTAGGATTTATACAGACCACCAGAGTCTGAAATATTTCTTCACATAGAAGGACCTAAACATGAGACAACGCAGATGGCTCGAACTAGTCAAGGACTATGACTGCGAGATTTTCTACCATCCGGGGAAGGCGAACAAAGTGGCCGATGCACTCAGTAGGAAGTCCTGAGCCACCCTAGTTATGGGACGGTATGAAATGAAAGTACCCAGAGTTATTTTAAGTTCGAGGATGAACTTTTATGAGGTATGGGGGACTGTAACACCCATAGGATCTCTAATAATTTCATATGAATTTTATTTTGATTAGAATAGGCCTTATGTGAATTTTCCCAAAAATAAGAGAAAATAGAATTAAAAAGAGGCATGACCAAGGTTTGAACCATGCACCTCTTGTTAGATGCATGTATGTGATAACCAGTAGCCCCAGTAGGGGTGTGCTATTAGGAAAAGAAGGGAGATTGTAGTTAAAGTGAAGGCCCTTTCACTTAGAAGGAGACTTAGAAGGAAAAGTTTGAGTTGCCTTCTTCCTCCCTAATGAAAAGATGAAATTGCTTTCTTCCTTCATTTAGCATAAATAAAAGAAAGGAAGGAAAAATCCATTTTTTCTTCTTCCTTCCTTCTCCTTTCTCCCTCCACCGAAACCTAAGCTCACTCCTCTTCATTATACCGAACCCAAGCCAAGGAATTCTCCCTAGGAAAAAGCTTCACAAGCAAGGGTATTTTCATTAGTAAACCAAGCGAAAGGAAGTAAGTATCTCCCTCACCTACAGTACAAGTAGTTCCGTGTGTTTCATATGATTGATAATGTTCAAAAACCTAGGATTAGGTTATTATATGTTTCGGCCAAGAAGGGATAAAAGCTTTAGAGGAAGTTTAAGACCTCAACTATACTTGTTTATTAGTCCTCATGATATGTAGACTATTACATGATGTTAGTATAAATTTTTCATGCTTCATGTTGCTTAGAAATTCCATGCAATCCTCATAGGGTTTCAGCCAAAGAAAGATAAGAGGATTAGAGACAATTTAAGACCTCAACTATACTTGTTTATTTGTCCTCATGATATGTAGACCATTATATGATGTTAGTATAAATTTTTCATGCTTCATGTTGTTTAGAAATTCCATGCTATCCTCTTAGGGTTTCGGCCAAAGAAAGATAAGAGGATTAGAGACAAATTAAGACCTCAACTATACTTGTTTATTTGTCCTCATGATATGTAGACCATTATATGATGTTAGTATAAAATTTTTCATGCTTCATGTTGCTTAGAAATTCCATGCTATCCTCTTAGGGTTTCGGCCAAAGAAAGATAAGAGGATTAGAGACAATTTAAGTGTAACACCCATAGGGTCTCTAATAATTCATGTAGATTTATGCATGATTAAAATGAGCCTTAATAATTCAATAGATTTATACATGATATAATATGGGCCTTATGTGGATTCTTCTTTAGAAAATAAAATAAAAAGAACCAAAAAAGAGGCATGACCAAGGATTGAACCTTGGACCTCTTGGCAAATGGTTTCATGTCATAACCAGTAGCCCCAGCAGGGGTGTGCTGATATGAAAAGAGGGGAATTGTTGTTAAAGGCAAGGAAGTGGAGGCTCTCTTTACTAAGGAGGAGAAGTCCAAGTTTCCTTCTTCTTCTCACAATGAAAAGAAAGTTTTTACCTTCTCCCTTCATTAAGGATGAGTAAAGGAAAAGGGAAGGAAAAATTCATGTTTCCTTCTTCCATTCAATTGGAATAAAAGGGGGAAAGAATGAAAATTGTCATTTTTGTTGCTCTCTTTCTCCATCCTCCTTCTATCCACCGAAACCACCTCCTCTCCCTCACCATTGCCGAACCAAGCAAGCAAGGGTTGCTCTAGGAAAGCTTCACAAGCAAGGTCATTCCTTTTAGGAAAATCAAGCGAAAGGATGTGAGTATCCCCTCACTGCAGTACAAGTAGTTGTCGATTTGTTTCGTATGAAAACATTTTTTTTGAAACCTTAGAGATTTCCTTGTAAGTTATGGCCAAGATAGATTGGTGGTCACTTAGGATTAACAAGTTTACAAGTTATGCTTTATGTTGCACAAAAAAAAAAAAAAGAAATCTAGAACCTCACCTTGAAGTTTCGGCCAAGACAAAAAGAGAAGGTCTAGAGCAAAGTTCTTTTGGTAACATGCTTGCCTATGCTCTTATATGATGTAGGATCTTTCATATGTTGTTAGTTTAAGTTTTAAGGCTTTATATGTTATTAAAGGATTAGGAACCCTAACCTAATGTTTCGGCCAAGATGAATCATAGGGTTTAGGGCAAAGTTTTGAAAAGGAAACATATTTGTTATGCTCCTTCATGATGTATGTTTTTCATAGGTTTATAGCTTAGGTTTTATTTCATGCTCCATGTTGGATAAAATTTGGATAAACCTATCTCCAAGTCTCGGCTAAGAATAGAAATGAAGTTTAAAACAAAGTTTCTTTTATGATAATATGCTTTGCTGAATGAACTCTTATGTGATGTTAGTTTAAATTTTATGCTTCATGTTGTATAAAAAAAAATATATGAAAACCCTAGTAGAAGTTTCGGCCAAGACAAGATATGAAGCTTAGGGACAAGATTTAAAACCTAATCATGCTTGTTTATGCTTATTCATGAGGTATGATATCTTGTATGTGGTTAGGTGAAGTCTTTATATTACATGTTTCACTAGAAGAATTGGAACCCCACTTGTAAGTTTCGGCCAAGATGGAATGTAGAGCTTAGAACTAAGTTTTGAAACCTAATTATGCTTAGTTGTGTTTCTACATGATGTATGATCTTTTGTATGAGGTTAGATAAGATTTTCATGCTACAATGTTGAACAAATGAAGCTTAGAATTTCACCCAAGGGTTCGGCCAAGTAAGTATAGGAGGCTTAGAGCAAGGTCTTGAAATCTAACCATGTTTGTTTATGCTTCCCTATGATGTATGATTATTTATGGTTAGTTTAAGTTTCATGTTTTTTTGGTAGTTAAGGTAAAAAAAAAACCCTAACCTTAAGGTTCGGCCAAGATTGGAAAAAGGGGTTTAGGGAAAAGTTTTTGAACCTAACTATGCATGCGTATGTTTCCTCATGTTGTATGATTCTTGATATATGGTTAGTTTAAGTTTTATGCTTCATGATATGATAGGATATGTTATGCTTCATGATATGAGATGATATGCTATGTTTCATGGAATGATATAGGCTATACTTCATGATATGATATATGCTATGCTTCATGATATGATATGCTATGCTTCATGATATGATATATGTTAAGTTTCATGAGATGATATGCTATGCTTCATGACATGATAAATGCTATGTTTCATGTAACATGCTATGCTCTATGTTATGATAAGAACATGTTATGGTTTATGAGATATGTTATGAAAGGCTTATGTAAGAAGATAAGCCTAAGAGATGCTTCCCTTAAGTTGGGATCAAGAGCTCTCTTCATGATATGACATGTATGATAAGACAAGAACATGATATGTATGATGACATGATAAGAAACATGATACTTGATACATGATATGTATGACATGCTATTTTACTTTTTGTATGGCTTGTACCAAGGGTGGGCTCCATAAGCGCCCCGATGTCGATGGTCTATGAAATGGGTCTCGTAAAAAGGGATAGACTCCTTAGTACGCCCCTAGGTCGACAGACTATGAACGGACCTAGATCCCTAGTAGGTTCGGGGCTAGCTACCTTGTCCTAGAGATTGCACACATTTATGTATGTATGTGGTACAAGCTGGGCCCTTATGTTGATATTATGTTCAAGTATGTATATGATATGAAAAAAAAAACACATGTTGCATATGTTCATTTCATTATGCATGTTTTCAAAGGAACATCTTGCATCTACATGTACATGTTATATGATTCCCTTCACACTTATTAAAGATACTTTTGAAATCATGTTTATGATGCTTGGATGATCATGTTATTAGTTCATGTTATGTACTCACATGTTATGATATGTTTCAGGATATGTTCTCACATGCCATGATATGTTTGATGTTATGTTCTCACATGCTATGATATGGTTATGTTATGTTTTCACATGCTATGATATGTGTTGGATCGAGACTGCGCTATAGGGGGGGGTGAATAATGCTCATGGCTATTTCGTTTTTCGAGTTCGTAAATCGTATGAGAAACTATCAGAGTAATAAGCAGCGGAATAAAACAATCAACCACAGAGACACAGGGAATTACTTCGTTCGGAGCCTAAGGCGACTCCTACTCGAAGGCCCGCGATCCTTGATCGCTTCCGGTGGGCAACAACTATAATCTCGATAAGAATTACAAGCTTCTTACAAAGAAAGTATTATAATAAAGTTATACCGACAACTTAAATAAGAGGAAAGCAGAGCTCCGGGTTGTCGGAATGTTGTAGCAGCACTTCGGAATGATTTTGTTAGCAGCACGTTGAAGAAAGAAAGCCTCAAACTTGATTCCATGAAGTGCTGGTCGAAACCCCCTTATAAATGGTGTTTAAGGCACCTTGAAGGCTGTTCAAGGCGCCTCCATGCTGCCTGGTCTTCCGCGTGGATCAAAACTGACCTGGTAGAATTTCATCCATTCAGGGCGCCTTATAGCCCTCTCAAGGCGCCTTCCAAGGCGCCTTCTGCCTGCTTCAAGGCGCCTCCAGTGGTGCTTCGAAGCCAGCTCAGCTTTTGCACCCGAGGCGCCTCCAAGCTCCATGGAGGCGCCTCGGACACTGTTCATCCGAGGCTTTAGGTTGCTCCTTTGCACCTGCAAGATACGTTAGTCCCAAACACTATCCTGCAGCACAAAGTTAGCACAATAAACATGATAAATGAAGTATAGACAGTCTCTGGACTGTCCGAGTCTGACTTCGGATTTCCAACCGGAAACCCTAGGTCGACCCGACGCCTACTGTTCCCTCTACGGGGAACGCGTCCTCACCTACTCCACTCAGGAGATTTACCTGTTGCCAGTCGATCCTCCAGATCGACTGGACTTTTGCTCAGCACTCGATGCTTCCGGACTTTCTGCTGGACATCCGCTTCCCCGGCTAGTCCAGTCTTTCACCTGGTTCGCGACACCAGGACTTTCCACCTAGGGTTACCACCCCCTAGGACTTTTGCCTGAAGCCATCGACCTGCCAAGACTTTCCGCATAGGGTTACCACCCCCTATGACCTAGGGTTACCGCCCCCTAGGGTTTTCCCTTTGCCTAACCGCAGCTAGGACTTTCCTGAAATCCTCAAGTAGACTTGTTAGACTACACAACATCTTAACTTTGAATTCTTTGCCGTTATCAAAACACGAGTTCGATCGTCGGATGCTTCCCGCACCAACAATCTCCCCCTTTTTGATTATGACAACTCAAATTCAAAGTTAAGTAAACAACCGAATAGATAGACATTTTTAACACAGGCAAATCTGCTAAGTATAGATGAACAAGGTAACTTAAGCAAATTTGCCCTATATGCTCCCCCTTAACTTTTGCTCCCCCTTAATTTTTAACTTGAATTTTATGTTCATGTTTACATTTTTGCTACTCTCCCCCTTTGCCATAACTCAAAAATGGACAATAATGAGTTGTACATGAATTTATTAAGGTCAACAGGTTAGCAATGTTCAACAGGGTTTTAAGGTCAATTGGAATAATATTTTAAGTTTTAGGACAATGTTAGTCATTTAAGTTCAGTTGGTCTTTAAGTCCAAGCACAAGTCATGTTCACTAGATTGATATATTAGGTATCAGAGCCATAAAGAACAAAACATTCTTTACTAAAAAATTGAGTATCCTTTACCAACTGTCTAACCTTTAGTTACTTGCTGATTGTCTACAGGACAATAGCTTTCACTAGGTTAGTCAAGTTAAGTTATTTTGGTCCAGATAGTCTTGACTAGAACTGGAGAACTTAACTTGATTAATGTTTATTGCATATTTAACGCCCAGACTCATATTGATGCACAGATATAAGCATTCTTGAGTCCAGGCTATACCCTATGCATCTCACGTCGTTCTATGTTCGTCAACCACAATCAAGGTAAACCTAGGTGTTTGTGAGATGCTCTGGCTTAATTCTAGGGGAACATGATATCTAGGGGGAAAACTTAGGCTAATTCCAAAATTTTGAACAATCTAACAACAATTGGAGTTTTGAAAACTGGTTTTCCTAGAATTTAAAAAACAATAAAACCTATGCTCATAAAATATAACACATAAAACTGAGTAATAACATGTCTAATCAATTTAAAACATCCAAGATATACATCAAAAGCTGAGTAAGAGAAAGATCCCAGATGTCAATAATATGTCAAGGCAGGTGAAAAGATAGAATCAAGCAGGTGGATCGTCGGCTGGAGGATCGGCTAGGTGCTGCTCAGGTGGCGGCTGAGGCTGTCCCTGACGCGAAGCTCGCCTCGAAGAGATGCGAATCCAGCAGCTATCTCAGATCGCATAGTCCGAAGAAAACGATGACTGTCTAACACAGCTCGCCGCGTCTGTGTGGACTGGATCTCAAGTCGAGTGAGTCTATCCTTTAGGGCGCCTTAAGGGCTTCTTAAGGCGCCTTAAGTGGGTGGCGGGAAATTTCCCGCCGCTGCTTGAGGGCGCCTCCTCTTAGATGGAGGCGCTTTCGGATGCTATGTGTCCTTTTTTTTTTTTTTTAATCGACACATTCTTTAAGGTTTAGTTTTGATAAAAACAATATGGTTTTAGAAATAATTTTGAAATTTTAAGTTTTTTTAAAAATAATTTTGAAATTTTAGTTTTTAAAATAATTTTGAAATTTTAGTTTTTAAAATCATTTTGAAATTTAAGTTTTTAAAATCATTTTGAAATTTTAGTTTTTAAAATAATTTTGAAATTTTAGTTTTTAAAATAATTTTGAAATTTAAGTTTTTAAAATCATTTTGAAATTTAAGTTTTTAAAATCATTTTGAAATTTTAGTTTTTAAAATAATTTTGAAATTTTAGTTTTTAAAATCATTTTGAAATTTAGTTTTTAAAATCATTTTAAAATTTAGTTTTTAAAATAATTTCGAAATTTTAGTTTTTTAAAATCATTTTGAAATTTTAGTTTTTAAAATAATTTTGAAATTTAAGTTTTTTTAAAAATAATTTTGAAATTTTATTTTTTTAAAATCATTTTAAAATTTTAGTTTTTAAAATAATTTTGAAATTTTAGTTTTTAAAATAATTTTGAAATTTAAGTTTTTAAAATAATTTTGAAAAAATTTTGAAATTTAAGTTTTTAAAATAATTTTAAAATTTAAGTTTTTAAAATAATTTTAAAATTTAAGTTTTTAAAATAATTTTGAAATTTAAGTTTTTAAAATAATTTTGAAATTTAAGTTTTTAAAAATAATTTTGAAATTTAAGTTGTTAAAATAATTTTTAATTTCTTAGTCATCTCACCCGATCTAAATTTTCAATCAGGGAATCCTGTAATTTTTGTGAGATGAATTATGGTTGATTTTTAGGGTAAGATTTAACTTTGTGTTAGATTCACGTTTAGCTTTGGGTTCAACAAGTAGGCATTCTTTGGATAAACTTCTGGGCTATGGTGAGTCACAAGGAACTCATTAAAGTAACCATGCCTTCGAGGTTTTCCAAATAGTCCTACCCATTGAACTTAATATTAATCCTTGGTCTAACTAGTTAGGATTCATTTAAGGGTAGCTTCGGTCAGTTCCACTTGGCCAAATGCACCAGGTCGAAGCCATATCTTCCTAGACATGCGATGCCCAAGCTTCCCTAACGTACTATCATCCAAAAACTTCACCAGTACTGTGGTTCAAGTTAAACTTATCCCGTTTTAATCTAACCTTAATTACTCTGCCGAGCAATCTACTCTTGTTTTACCCATTTCGAGTAGATTAGGTTCAGTTACCCTGTCGGGTAGTACAGTTGGAGGTGCCAGCTAGTTTGGACCCTCCATCTATTTTTTTAATTTTGAATTTATAATATAATTTTGAAGTTTCAATTTAATTTCGAATTTTGAATTTAGAATTTATAATTTAATTTTGAATTTTCAATCAAATTTCGAATTTTGAATTTAGAATTTATAATTTAATTTAGAATTTTTAATTTAATTTCTAATTTTGAATTTAGATTTTTATAATTTAATTTTGAATTTTTTTAATTTAATTTTGAATTTTGAATTTAGAATTTATAATTTAATTTTGAATTTTTAATTTAATTTCGAATTTTGAATTTAGAATTTATAATTTAATTTTGAATTTTTAATTTAATTTCGAATTTTGAATTTTGAATTTATAATTTAATCTTGAATTTTCAATTTAATTTCGAATTTTGAATTTATAATTTAATTTTGAATTTTTAATTTAATTTCAAATTTTGAATTTTGAATTTATAATTTAATCTTGAATTTTCAATTTAATTTCGAATTTCGAATTTAGAATTTATAATTTAATTTTGAATTTTGATTTTAGATTTTTATAATTTAATTTTGAATTTTTAATTTAATTTCGAATTTATAATTTAATTTTGAATTTTTAATTTAATTTCGAATTTTTAATTTAGATTTTTATAGTCGTTTTCATTTTAGCTTTCCCTGGATCACGACCTCGATATGATCTGTTGAGGTAGTATATTTGATCCTTCGGAACCGAGTATTGGCCAAGTCCAACTTGATTGATCAATTTAGACTTGGGGACCCATGCTTGGACTGATTTACTACTTTGTTTGTTTATTAGGGATAAATAAGATTTATATTTCTTTTTACTTTTATATCCTAGCCCAGTTCTATTGTAGACGGCTCTTTGTGTCCCAAGAATTAGGTCCAGATTCTTGGAGCCCAAAGAAAACCGTTCTAAGGTATTTTCTAAGTCCTTTACCTGATTTTTTAAACTTGAATTTTTTTCCTCAAGTTGTTGAACTTGAGTTGAATCTTCAGTTTGAACTTGATCAGGTAAGTATTTAGTTACTCCTATAAGAATGACTACTTCCTTTAGAAGTGACTTTATTTTCAGATTTGATTTGGCTAATTTGCGAAGTAAATAATTGACTAAATTATTAAGCCTAGGAATACTTACAGCGGAGTCTGGCCCTTCGGAAACGGATGCGGATCCGTGGCTTTGCTCGGAGTTGGCTTCTGATTCGCTCTCGGTCTCGACGATCTGGTCCCAGGCCATCAGTGCGAGTTGACTTGTTTGATCAAGTTCATCATCGTCGTCCTCCGAAGAAGATTCATCCCAGGTTGCCTTCAGGGCTTTCTTCCTTCTTTGCTTTTTGGCCTCCTTTTGGTTGGGACAGTTGGCCTTGATATGCCCCTTCTGGTTGCACCCGAAACATGTGACTTCGAATTTTACCTTTGAGTTCGATTGGGCCTCCTTAGATTGAACTGCCTTCTTCAGATCTTTCTTGTTGAAGCCCTTCTTCTTCTTGTAGAGCTTCTTTACAAGATTCACAAGTTCGCTGGTCAGTTCATCTTCTGTATCTTCTGAATCGGGTTCGTCTTCTGATTCCGATTCAATTTTTCGCCGTCCTCTTGATTCCCGTGTTCGACTCGTACCTGCAATCAAAGCAATACCTTTCTCGGATGGCTGTGCATTAGTTTGTTCATGGAGTTCAAATTCACTAATAGTTCATCTAATTTTAAGGAAGATAAATCCTTAGAGACTTTGTAGGCATCTACCATTGATGCCCACAATGTACTCCTCGGAAATGAATTAAGAGCATACCTTATTATATCTCTGTTTTCTATCTTCTGCCCGATTCCATGAAGGGAATTCAGGATATCTTGAATTTGAGCATGTAAAGAACTTGCCGTCTCGCCTTCCTGCATTTTCAAATTGTATAGTTTATTAAGTAACAAATCACGCTTACTTACCTTGGTTTCCGAGGTGCCCTCGTGAAGTTCGATCAGTTTCTCCCATAGTTCCTTTGCGGAGGAGAATGGACCGACTCTGTTGAGCTCTTCTTTGGTAAGACCGCACTGGATGGTGCAGGTGGCTTTGGCGTCGGCTTCCACTTTTTTTATAAATGCCGGCTCCCAGTTCTCACAGGATGTAGGCTTACCGTCTGTACCAGTTGGTAGTTGCAGTCCTGTTTTGACGATCATCCAGGTGTCGAACTAGATCTTCAGATATATCTCCATTCGCCCCTTCCAATATCCGAAGTCTTCTCCGGAAAATAGAGGGGGACGAACGGTGCTATATCCTTCTTGTTGGGCCATTTAGATCTACAAAAACAGAAACAACAAGATCTATTCCAAGACTGAGTCTTGGATTAGTAGTGCGGGAGGAAGAAGAAAAAATAACAGGCTCAAGTGGTATTGACCAACTTTGAGCAGAAAATCGATTCGTGAAAAGAAATTAGAATATAGCTATGAGGCTAGATTCTAATTGACCAAAAAAAAATGAAAATACCACGTGAAACTTGTTTTGAACAGTGGTTACACTGATTCAAAACGACCCCGCTCTGATACTAATTGTTGGATCGAGACTGCGCTAGAGGGGGGGTGAATAGCGCTCGTGGCTATTTCATTTTTCGAGTTCGTAAATCGTATGAGAAACTATCAGAGTAATAAGCAGCGGAATAAAACAATCAACCACAGAGACACAGGGAATTACTTCGTTCGGAGCCTAAGGTGACTCCTACTCGAAGGCCCGCGATCCTTGATCGCTTCCGGTGGGCAACAACTATAATCTCGATAAGAATTACAAGCTTCTTACAAAGAAAGTATTATAATAAAGTTATACCGACAACTTAAAGAAGAGGAAAGCGGAGCTCCGGGTTGTCGGAATGTTGTAGCAGCACTTTGGAATGATTTTGTTAGCAGCACGTTGAAGAAAGAAAGCCTCAAACTTGATTCCATGAAGTGCTGGTCGAAACCCCCTTATAAAGGGTGTTCAAGGCGCCTTGAAGGCTGTTCAAGGCGCCTCCATGCTGCCTGGTCTTCCGCGTGGATCAAAACTGACCTGGTCGAATTTCATCCATTTAAGGCGCCTTATAGCCCTCTCAAGGCGCCTTCAAGGCGCCTTCTGCCTACTTCAAGGCGCCTCCAGTGGTGCTTCGAAGCCAGCTCAGCTTTTGCACCCGAGGTGCCTCCAAGCTCCATGGAGGCGCCTCGGACACTATTCATCCGAGGCTTTAGGTTGCTCCTTTGCACCTGCAAGATACGTTAGTCCCAAACACTATCCTGCAGCACAAAGTTAGCACAATAAACATGATAAATGAAGTATAGACAGTCTCCGGACTATCCGAGTCTGACTTCGGATTTCCAACCGGAAACCCTAGGTCGACTCGACGCCTACTGTTCCCTCTATGGGGAACGCGTCCTCACCTACTCCACTCAGGAGATTTACCTGTTGCCAGTCGATCCTCTAGATCGACTGGACTTTTACTCAGCACTCGATGCTTCCGGACTTTCTGCTGGACATCCGCTTCCTCGGCTAGTCCAGTCTTTCACCTGGTTCGTGACACCAGGACTTTCCACCTAGGGTTACCACCCCCTAGGACTTTTGCCTGAAGCCATCGACCTGCCAAAACTTTCCGCATAGGGTTACCACCCCCTATGACCTAGGGTTACTGCCCCCTAGGGTTTTCCATTTGCCTAACCGCTGCTAGGACTTTCCTGAAATCCTCAAGTAGACTTGTTAGACTACAAAACATCTTAACTTTGAATTCTTTGCCGTTATCAAAACACGAGTTCGATCGTCGGATGCTTCCCGCACCAACAATATGTTTTATGTGTATGTATGATTTATGGTTTTATGAGTAGGAAAGGAACTT
Source organism: Zingiber officinale (assembly GCF_018446385.1). Classification (NCBI taxonomy): domain Eukaryota; kingdom Viridiplantae; phylum Streptophyta; class Magnoliopsida; order Zingiberales; family Zingiberaceae; genus Zingiber; species Zingiber officinale. The sequence continues at coordinate 74,269,381 of NC_056002.1, forward strand.
ACTAAGCCTTAGGGCTTGTAGTTTTTATGTTTCCTTGTACTGCAGAGAAAGACAAGGAATGGATGAACTAAGAGGAGCAGCAGGAAAGGCAGGGAGTGTGTGTGGAAGTGGCATGGTGGATAGATCTAATTTAGTTTGAAAACTTTATTGGTTGAATTGCGCATGTGAGCTAAGTTTGGACCTTATGTTTATGATGATAACTTGAACTAGTAAGTTATGCATTTATGATATCTTATTTCATGTCAGTAGATTTATAAGATCATGATTCATGTTCAAGTAGCAAATATAGATTAAGTTATGCATGAATATTAGTATGATTTATGGTTCACATGCCATGAAAAAAAAAAGATGCATATGATAAAATTTAAAAAAAAAAAGAAAATTTTAATCAATATCTTCCGCTGCCATGAGATCATATGCACATGTATGTTAGGTAGGTGTAAGTAACCCCGTCCCTTAGGGTTGCCTTAGCGCCCCCGGAAGGGGCAGGCGTTACAGTTTCAAGTAAGAATTTTATGCTTACATTTTTAAGAGTTTTTATGCTTAAATCTATTCTTTCATAATGCTTTGATAGTATGCTTGTCTACTCAATTTTTATTATTATTTGATAAGTTACAGTTTTAGTTTAAGTATACATGATGGTAGATTAGGAATAATAACAACTTATGCTAGCTTTGTTATTATTCATGAAGAGAAGCATGGCTAGAAGACGCAATACTAGAGCAGAATAGACAGTACCTCCACCTGATCTGATGCATGTAGTCACTGAACTTCAGCATCAAGTCACAGAACAGCAATAAATAATAAACACTCTAATGAATCAGCAAGGGAACCCTGCTACCCCACAGGGAAATCAGAATACGATGCCAGTTATACCTGCAGCTGCACCAGTGCCACCGGCACCTGCACCACCGGTAGGCCCAGCTCCAGTGGTTCATCAGGAGGCATATCTGATTCAGTGGTAGAGACTGAAGCCGGAAGCTTTCTCCGATAACTGTGAACCATGGGACGCCCAGGCCTGGTTCAAGACTGTGGAGAGCATAGTGGAGCTATTGGATTGGCCCGAACACGAGAAAGTCAAATGGCATCGTTATGCCTTACGGGCGATGCCAGAATGTGGTGGGACCGAGTCAAAGCAAAAAGACAAATAAATCAGATGAGATGGACAGACTTTGAGACTGAATTTTTCGAAGAATTCTTCCATATGAGGGTGACAAACAAGCACTATGACGAGTTCACCGAGTTCTGGCAAGGTGACTTGTCGGTTAACGAAGCTGTTAAGAAATTCAACCGTCTAGCATGCTTATGCCTAGAGTTGGTTAGCACTGAAAGAGAAAGGGTCAGACTTATGCTGAAGATGCTCAGACCTGAGATATCTCTGAATGTGGCCGGCGGAGTTAATAGACCGCAGACTGCCGAAGAATTAATTAGCAGTGCACTGATCACCGAACACTATTTAAAGGCGCTGCATGAAGGCAAGAGTCGAGGTCAATCAGGAGGACAGAAATCTCAGAATACCAGAACTGGCTAGAAAGGAAGCCACAGCGGTAAAAGAAAGCAGTGGAACGATTCTAAGGATGGTCCAACAAACAAACAACCTATGTTCCCACAATGTACCACCTATGGAAAGAAACATCCGGGAAAATGCCACGTGGGCACGAATAAATGCTACAACTGTGGAGTCGAAGGACACATGGCCAGAGACTGTCCTACCCAAGTTCCGACACCGCAGCATGTCCAAAACAGAGGTGTTCCCCCACAGCTACACCTGATGCAAGCTGCATTAGAAGGCCCTCAGTTAAGTCAAAGGAGACTGGAAGCTCTACCAGTTATGACGAATGCCAGAATTTTGTCCCTCACCAAGGAAGATGTAGCGAATGCTTCTACTGTTGTCACAGTTCAGATATTTATTTTCAGTCAGCATGCTACTGTATTATTTGACACTGGGGCAACACACTCGTTTATCTCTACACCTTTCACAAGAAAGATAGACATGCCACCCCAAGCCTTAGATTGCAAATTCTTTACGACTTTTCCTTCGGGAGTGGTGATGCCATCCACTCATATGCTGCGAACCACACCCATCCGAATCGCAGACAGAGAACTCTGCTATGACCTGATAGTGCTTGATATGCAGGATTATGATATTATATTGGGCATGGACTTCCTGAGCAAGTACGGTGCTTCAATAGAATGCCGTAATAGAAAAGTAATTTTTTGGCCTGAAGCAGAACCGACTTTCAAATTTATCGGAGAGACCAAGAAAGAAGTTAAAAAGTTTTTATCGGCTTTAAAGGCACGGAAGATGTTGGACAACGGATGCACTGGGTTTCTAGCTCATGTGGTTGATACAAGTCAGGCAGAAGAGCTGAAGTTGGAAGATGTCAGAGTTGTATGCAATTACCCAGAGGTATTTCCTAATAAACTACTAGGGTTAGCACCTGACCGAGAAATCGAGTTTAAGATCGAATTGATTCTTGGTACGAAGCCGATCTCTAAAGCACCTTACCGTATGGCGCCGGCTGAATTGAAGGAACTTCAGGAACAACTACGGGAGTTACTCGACAAGGGACTTATCCGCCCTAGTCACTCTCCATGGGGAGCTCCGGTACTGTTTGTGAAAAAGAAAGATGGGTCTATGTGAATGTGCATAGACTATCGAGTGCTAAATAAGGTTACAATCAAGAACAGATATCCTTTACCAGGGATTGATCACCTGTTTGACCAGTTGAAGGGTGCCACCGTCTTCTCTAAGATTGATTTGAGCTCTGGCTATCATCAAGTAAAGGTGAAACAAGATGATATACCGAAGACGACTTTTCGAACAAGATATGGGAATTATGAGTTCGTAGTAATGCCCTTCGGAGTGACAAATGCTCCTGCTCTATTTATGGACCTGATGAACCGGGTGTTCTCGGTATATCTCGACAAATTTGCGATAGTTTTCATCGATGACATCCTCATTTACTCGAGAACCCAAGAAGAGCATGCCAAACACCTGGAAATAGTATTACAAATTCTTCGAGAAAAGCAACTATATGCGAAATTCTCCAAATGCGAATTTTGGCTCGACCAAGTATCATTTTTGGGTCATGTTATCTCTAAGGATGGGGTAATGGTAGACCCAATCAAGATTGAAGCCGTCAGTAACTGGAATAGGCCAAAGAATGCCAGCGAAATCAGGAGTTGCCTCGGACTAGCAGGCTATTACCGGAAGTTCGTAGAGGGTTTCTCCAGAATTGCAGCCCCGATGACAGCCCTCACTCAGAAAAATAAGAAGTACGAGTGGACAGACGACTGCAAGAAGAGTTTCACAGAACTAAAAAGGAGACTGACCAGTGCTCCAATTCTTACTCTTCCAGAAGGTAATGAAGGATTTGATATGTACAGCGACGCTTCTAGGTTAGGACTCGGAGCTGTACTCATGCAGAATGGCAAGGTCATTGCCTATGCCTCTAGGAAACTCAAAGAACACGAGAAAAATTACCCCACTCACGATTTAGAGCTAGCAGCCGTGGTCTTTGCTCTTAAAATATGGAGGCATTATCTATATGGAGCACAGTGTAAGATTTATACAGATCACCAGAGTCTGAAATACTTCTTCACACAGAAGGACCTGAACATGCGACAATGAAGATGGCTTGAGCTAGTCAAGGACTATGACTGCGAGATCTTTAACCATCTGGGAAAAGCGAACAAAGTGGCTGACGCACTCAGCAGGAAGTCGTAGGCCACCAAAGTACCCGGAGCTATTTTAAATTCGAGGATGAACTTTTATGAGGTATGTGGGACTGTAACACCCATAGGGTCTCTAATAATTCATGTAGATTTATGCATGATTAGTATAGATTAATGCATGATTAAAATGAGCCTTAATAATTCAATAGATTTATACATGATATAATATGGGCCTTATGTGGATTCTTCTTTAGAAAATAAAATAAAAAGAACCAAAAAAGAGGCATGACCAAGGATTGAATCTTGGACCTCTTGGCAAATGGTTTCATGTCATAACTAGTAGCCCCAGCAGGGGTGTGCTGATATGAAAAGAGGGGAATTGTTGTTAAAGGCAAGGAAGTGGAGGCTTTCTTTACTAAGGAGGAGAAGTCCAAGTTTCCTTCTTCTTCTCACAATGAAAAGAAAATTTTTACCTTCTCCCTTCATTAAGGATGAGTAAAGGAAAAGGGAAGGAAAAATTCATGTTTCCTTCTTCGATTCAATTGGAATAAAAGGGGGAAAGAATGAAAATTGTCATTTTTGTTGCTCTCTTTCTCCTTCCTCCTTCTCACCACCGAAACCACCTCCTCTCCCTCACCATTGCCGAACCAAGCAAGAAAGGGTTGCTCTAGGTAAGCTTCACAAGCAAGGTCATTCCTTTTAGGAAAATCAAGTGAAAGAATGTGAGTATCCCCTCACCGCAGTACAAGTAGTTGTTGATTTGTTTCGTATGAAAACATTTTTTTTGAAACCTTAGAGATTTCCTTGTAAGTTATGGCCAAGATAGATTGGTGGTCACTTAGGATTAACAAGTTTACAAGTTATGCTTTATGTTGTACAAAAAAAAAAAGAAATCTAGAACCTCACCTTGAAGTTTCGGCCAAGACAAAAAGAGAAGGTCTAGAGCAAAGTTCTTTTGGTAACATGCTTGCCTATGCTCTTATATGATGTAGGATCTTTCATATGTTGTTAGTTTAAGTTTTAAGGCTTTATATGTTATTAAAGGATTAGGAACCCTAACCTAATGTTTCAGCCAAGATGAATCATAGGGTTTAGGGCAAAGTTTTGAAAAGGAAACATATTTGTTATGCTCCTTCATGATGTATGTTTTTCATAGGTTTATAGCTTAGGTTTTTTTTCATGCTCCATGTTGGATAAAATTTGGAGAAACCTATCTCCAAGTCTCGGCTAAGAATAGAAATGAAGTTTAGAACAAGGTTTCTTTTATGATAACATGCTTTGATGAATGAACTCTTATGTGATGTTAGTTTAAGTTTTATGCTTCATGTTGTATAAAAAAAAAATATGAAAACCCTAGTAGAAGTTTCGGCCAAGACAAGATATGAAGCTTAGGGACAAGATTTAAAACCTAATCATGCTTGTTTATGCTTATTCATGAGGTATGATATCTTGTATATGGTTAGGTGAAGTCTTTATATTACATGTTTCACTAGAAGAATTGGAACCCCACTTGTAAGTCTCGGCCAATAATAGAAATGAAATTAGAACAAGGTTTCTTTTATGATAACATGCTTTGATGAATGAACTCTTATGTGATGATAGTTTAAGTTTTATGCTTCATGTTGTATTAAAAAAAATATATATATGAAAACCCTAGTAGAAGTTTCGGCCAAGACAAGATATGAAGCTTAGGGACAAGATTTAAAACCTAATCATGCTTGTTTATGCTTATTCATGAGGTATGATATCTTGTATGTGGTTAGGTGAAGTCTTTATAATACATGTTTCACTAGAAGAATTGGAACCCCACTTGTAAGTTTCGGCCAAGATGGAATGTAGAGCTTAGAACTAAGTTTTGAAACCTAATTATGCTTAGTTGTGTTTGTACATGATGTATGATCTTTAGTATGAGGTTATATAAGATTTTCATGCTACAATGTTGAACAAATGAAGCTTAGAATTTCACCCTAGGGTTCGGCCAAGTAAGTATAGGAGGCTTAGAGCAAGGTCTTGAAATCTAACCATGTTTGTTTATGCTTCCCTATGGTGTATGATTATTTATGGTTAGTTTAAGTTTCATGTTTTTTTTGGTAGTTAAGGTTTAAAAAAAAACCCTAACCTTAAGGTTCGGCCAAGATTGGAAAAAGGAGTTTAGGGAAAAGTTTTTGAACCTAACTATGCATGCGTATGTTTCCTCATGTTGTATGATTCTTGATATATGGTTAGTTTAAGTTTCATGCTTCATGATATGATAGGATATGTTATGCTTCATGATATGAGATGATATGCTATGTTTCATGGAATGATATAGGCTATACTTCATGATATGATATATGCTATGCTTCATGATAATGATATGCTATGCTTCATGATATGATATATGTTAAGTTTCATGAGATGATATGCTATGCTTCATGACATGATAAATGCTATGTTTCATGTAACATGCTATGCTCTATGTTATGATAAGAACATGTTATGGTTTATGAGATATGTTATGAAAGACTTATGTAAGAAGAAGCCTAAGAGATGCTTCCCTTAAGTTGGGATCAAGAGCTCTCTTCATGATATGACATGTATGATAAGACAAGAACATGATATGTATGATGACATGATAAGAAACATGATACATGATATGTATGACATGCTATTTTACTTTTTGTATGGCTTGTACCAAGGGTGGACTCCATAAGCGCCCCGAGGTCGATGGTCTATGAAATGGGCCTCGTAAAATGGGATGGGCTCCTTAGTACGCCCCTAGGTCGACGGACTATGAACGGACCTAGATCCCTAGTAGGTTCGGGGCTAGCTACCCTGTCCTAGGGATTGCACGCATTTATGTATGTATGTGGTACAAGCGGGACCCTTATGTTGATATTATTTTCAAGTATGTATATGATATGAAAAAAAAAACACATGTTGCATATGTTCATTTCATTATGCATGTTTTCAAAGGAACATCTTGCATCTACATGTACATGTTATATGATTCCCTTCACACTTATTAAAGATACTTTTGAAATCATGTTTATGATGCTTGGATGATCATGTTATTAGTTCATGTTATGTACTCACATGCTATGATATGTTTCAGGATATGTTCTCACATGCCATGATATGTTTTATGTTATGTTCTCACATGCTATGATATGGTTATGTTATGTTTTCACATGCTATGATATGTTTTGTATACGTATGATTTATGGTTTTATGAGTAGGAAAGGAACTTACTAAGCCTTAGGGCTTATAGTTTTTATGTTTCCTTGTACTGCAGAGAAAGGCAAGGAATGGATGAACTAAGGGGAGCAGCAGGAAAGACAGGGAGTGTGTGTGGAAGTGGCATGGTGGATAGATCTAATTTAGTTTGAAAACTTTATTGGTTGAATTGCGCATGTGAGCTAAGTTTGGACCTTATGTTTATGATGATATCTTGAACTAGTATGTTATGCATTTATGATATCTTATTTCATGTCAGTAGATTTATAAGATCATGATTCATGTTCAAGTAGCAAATATAAATTAAGTTATGCATGAATATTAGTATGATTTATGGTTCACATGCCATGGAAAAAAAAAGATGCATATGATAAAATAAAAAAAAATTTTAATCAATATCTTCTGCTGCCATGAGATCATATGCACATGTATGTTAGGTAGGTGTAAGTAACCCCGTCCCTTAGGGTAGTCTTAGCGCCCCCGGAAGGGGCGGGCGTTACATTAAGACCTCAACTATACTTGTTTATTTGTTCTCATGATATGTAGACCATTATATATATGATGTTAATATAAATTTTTCATGCTTCATGTTGCTTAGAAATTCCATGCTATCCTTTTAGGGTTTCGGCCAAAGAAGGATAAGAGGGTTAGAAACAATTTATGACCTTAACTATGCTTGTTTATTAGTCCTCATGATATGTAGACCATTATATGTTATGAGTTAAGTTTTCATGCTACATGTTGTATTCAAAAGTATAGAACCCTACCTTTGGGTTTCGGCCAAGATGAAAAAATAGGGCTTAGAGCAAAGTTTGAAATCTAACCATGCTTGTTTATGCCTCTTTTTGATGTATGATCTCTTATATGTTATAGTTTAAGTTTTCATGCTTCTTGTGGTATTAAAAGTTTAAGAACCTTACCCTTAGGGTTCGGCCAAGATTGAATGATAGGTTTAGGGAAAAGTTTTAAAACCTAACTATGCATTGTTATGTTCCCTCATGATGTATGATTCTTGATATATGGTTAGTTTAAGTTTTCATGCTTCATGTTGGGTTAAAAACCTAGAATCCTACCTCTAGGTCTCGGTTAGGTTGTGATTTAGGTTTTGTAGGAAGATCAAAACCCTAACCATGCATGATAATGACTTTCTATGATAGAGTATGAATTTATGTCACTATGTTATTTGATATGTATACTCATGCCATCATGTTATTATTCCTATGATATGTTATTATGTTATGTGCATTTTATGCCATCATGTATGATTCCTATGATATGCTATATGCACTTTATGCCATCATGTTATGATTCCTGTGATATGCTACATGTTATGTGCACATTATGCCACCATGATATGATTCCTATGATATGCTATATGTTATGGGCACTCATTGCTATCATGTTATGTTTATGCAAGACTTATGTATGAGGAAAAGCCTAAGAGATGCTTCCCTTAAGTTGAGATTAAGAGCACTCTTCATGATATCCTAAGAGATGCTTCCCTTAAGTTGGGACTAAGAGCACTCTTCATGTTATGACAAGAGATATGATATACTATGATATGACAAGAAACATGTATGCTATTTTACTTTTGTATGGCTTGTACCAAGGGTGGGCTCCTAAGCGCCCCTAAGTCGATGGTTTATGAAACGGGCCTAGTAAAAGGGATGGGCTCCTAACTTGCCCCTAGGTCGATGGTCTATGAAACGGGCCTAGTTCCTAGTTGGTTCAAGATTTGCTACCTTAGATCTACTTAGGATGCGCGCATTCATGTATGTATGTGGTACAAAGCCGGGCCCTCATAATGAGATTATGTTTAAGTATTTATATGATATATATGTTTTCAAAGGACATCTTGCATATACTCATTTCATGATACATGTTTTCAAAAGACATCTTGCATATGTTTATTCATGCTAAATGTTTTTCTATGTTTTAGTAAGATGTTTCTTTTTAGAAAATATGTCTATGATGCCTAGATGATCATGCTACTCCTTATGTATGAGTTTCTCACATGCTATGTTATGATTTACTTACATGTATATGACTCTACTTATGCTAGCATGCAAATTTATATCTAGATGTTGATTAAACGAACATGTCACCACTTTATGTTAAGATGCATGATTTATGTTTTGTGAGTAGGAAGGAATCTTACTAAGCCTGTGTGCTTATAGTTTTATGTTTTCCTTGTACTACAGAAAAGGGTAAGGAATGGCTACACTAAGAGGAGCAGTAGGATGGGCGAAAGATGTGCGTGGAAGTGACATGGTGGAAAGAAGATCTATTTTATCTTTCAAGACTTATTCATTCTCTAAGTTTTCCTTATGAACTATTTTTCCTACTAGATACTTTTGGATGGTTTATACTTGAGGTGAACTTATGTTTCATGTTTTATGCTTTAGTAAGATGATCATGTTGCAAGTAGTAAATATTGAATCAAGTTATATGCACTAGCATGTTGACACGTTTACTATGTTACATGATGTTATAGCTCACATGCCATGTTTTATTAGTATGCTTTTATGATAGCATGATCAGTAGTTAGTTTTCTTATGCATATATTGTAACGCCCGCCCCTCCTGCTAGTAGGGCGGGGTTACTTTACTTATCTATTTGTGGAAACATACATGCATATTGAAATTTCTTTCGGAAATAAGATAGTAGAAATATTCTGAAGTCGTGCGAAACAATAACATAAGACACTTTGTTCATGTTGACATAACAAAATAACATAAGCAGGTCTTTATTTGCCTTAGCCAAGCCACCACCACACACATCTCCTTGCCTCTCCTGCAGCTCCCTTAGGTCATCCATTCTTTGCCCTTATCTGTGGTACAAGAAAAGTAAGTTATAAGCACACAGGCTTAGTAAGATCCTTTCCTACTCACAAAATCCATATATCAAAGCATAAACACATAAGCATATAACCATAAAAATATGATCATCTAACATCATAAGGGCATAGCATGTCATATCATAAATCATAAAGAACATCATGCTATATCATATCATAAATCATCATGTCATATAAATCATAAGAGCATAGCATGTCATATCGTAAATCATATCATATCATCTCATAAAGAACATCATGCTATATCATATCATAAATCATCATGTCATATAAATCATAAATCATATCATGCAAGATGTCATTTAAAACATGTGTCAAGTCATATGCAAGATGTCTTAAAACATATCATATAGTACTTGAACATAATATCATCATGAGGGTCCGGCTTGTACCACATACATACATAAATGAGCGCAATCCCTAGGACAGGATAGCTAGCCCAAAACCTACTAGGGATCTAGGTCCGTTCATAGTCCGTCGACCTAGGGGCGTACTAAGGAGCCCATCCCTTTACTAGATCCGTTCATAGTCCGTCGGCCTAGGGGCGCTTATGGAGCCCACCCGTGGTATAAGCCATACAAAGTAAAATATCATATCATGGTTCATATCATAACATAACATATCTTATCTTATCATATCATGAGGGGTAAAGCATGCATATTTGGGCATACAGCACATGCATGGATCATAAGCATACATAATGAGCATGTCATTTGCCATATCATAAAGCATGCATATTTGGGCATACAGCACATGCATGGATCATAAGCATACATAATGAGCATGTCATTTACCATATCATAAAGCATGCATATTTGGGCACACATCACATGCATGGATCATAAGCATACATAATTAGCATGTTATTTGTCATATCATAAAGCATGCATCTTTGGGCACATAGCACATAATAAAAGACACAATCATGCATGACATCATTAAATAACATCTCCTAATTCATAAGATGTCATGTGAGGCTTATCTAAGCTTCTAAACTCATAATGGCCGAACCACTCAAAAAGAGAAAACCAAGCTATGGGCAACATGCAAGCATAATCACCTAGCTAAATCCATATCATATTATCAAGAGGTACATGAGCATGCTTGGTTAACTTTTTAGCTTCTCTAAACCCTAATTTAGTTCTTGGCCGAACCAATCATGAAGGGAAATTTAGCTTTAAACAACATCTAAATATAAACACCTAGCTAAATTCATATCATATCATCAAGAGGTACATGAGCATGCTAGGTTAACTTTTTAGCTTCTCTAAACCCTAATTTGGTTCTTGGCCGAAACATACATGAAGAGAAGTTAAGCTTTAAACAACATGTAAACATAAACACCTAGCTTAAATTCATATCATATCATCAAGAGGTACATGAGCATGCTAGGTTAACTTTTTAGCTTCTCTAAACCCTAATTTGGTTCTTGGCCGAAACATGCATGAAGGAAAACTAAGCTTTAAACAACATGTAAGCATAAACATCTATCTAAATTCATATCATATCATCAAGAGGTGCATGAGCATGCTAAGTTAACTTTTTAGCTTCTTTAAACCCTAACCTTGTTCTTGGCCGAAGCATACATGGAGGAAAACTAAGCTTTAAACAACATGTAAGCATAAACATCTATCTAAATTCATATCATATCATCAAGCTTGGCCGAAGCATACATGGAGGAAAACTAAGCTTTAAACAACATGTAAGCATAAACATCTATCTAAATTCATATCATATCATCAAGAGGTGCATGAGCATGCTAAGTTAACTTTTTAGTTTCTTTAAACCCTAACCTTGTTCTTGGCCGAAACATACATGGAGGAAAACTAAGCTTTAAACCAAATGTAAGCATAAGAAAAACCAACCAAATCTCTTATCATAGCATACATATCCTAAGGATGTAGTGAACATGGTTAGTTTAGGTCTTAAGTTTTTCCTAGGTTCTTTTCCTATACTTGGCCGAAAGTTTACAACTTGTGACCCTAGGTTTTAAGCCTTCTAATCTTATGTAAAACAAAAGCAACTTGTACCACAGGTGAGGGAATACTTACTTCCTTTCGCTTGTGGCTTTTCTTAAGGAAAGATACCCTATGTGAAGAGGAAGAACAGAGCTTCTTCTTCTAGCACTCCCTTTGATTTCTCTTGCTTGGAAAGGGTAGATCTTGAAAGCTCCTCCTTGTAAATTAGTTTTCTTAGGGAGAAAACCTTAGCTTAGCTTTTATTTTTCTTGAAAGCCTTTCCTTTGCATAATTAGATGGCAAGAAGAGGACGCCCCCGTGTCGTTCGTGCTGAAAACCAGGTTCAGGAGAACGAAGGCCCAGGCTCAACTGAGCCCAATCTCTCTGAAGTTGTTGCTTAACTCCAGAAATAAGTAGCAGAGCAGCAGCAAGTGATTTTCAGTCTGATGGCACATACCTCATAGCAAGTACCTCATACCTCATAGAAAGTTTGTCCTCGAACTTAAAATAGCTCCGGATACTTTCGTTTCATATCGTCTTCTCATTGCCAAGTAGCTTCTTCGAACCGTTGATTTTCCCACAGAACCTTTACTAAGGGTACTTCTTTGTTCCTTAGTCTTTTGACATCTCGATCTAATATCTGAACCGGTCGGCTCTCATAAGTTAGGTCCTCTTGCACTTGTACTGTCCGTGGTTCGATCACTTGGTCCATACTCGAAATACATTTCTTTAGCATCGAAACGTGGAACACGTTGTGGATGGCTGACATCTCCTGAGGTAGCTCTATTTCATAAGCTACTTTGCCGATTCTTTTCAGAATTTGATATGGTCCCACATAGCACGGGCTTAGCTTTCCCTTCCTACCAAACCTCATTACTCCTTTCATAGGAGCTACCTTGAGGAACACTGAGTCTCCGACACTGAATTCCAATGGCTTTCGTCGCTTATCCGCGTAATTCTTCTATCGACTCTGAGCAGTTTCTATTCTTTGACGGATGTTCTGTATAGCATGTTAGCTAGAGCCCTAGAGCCAATCATTTGATGATTGTATTTTAGACTTGTTGTATCATATTCTATATAAATAAAGGCATTTGGATTTTGGTTATTATACTTACTTGTATTGGTGCCAAATAAACTAAGTATAATAACGTCCTTGAGTAGAAGGTTATCACCTATATCAATCGGTTAGTTGAACTGATAGTGAGATGATATAGGGAACACTACTCTTAATCATTCCTAGTCGAGTATTAACATTCAGGGACAATGTTAATGTAATAAGACTAGCATGTAGGTCAACTCGATGACTTGATCTCACAAGTCATGGATATAGAGATATCAATTTGACACATGGGTATGCATTGGAGAATGTATACTGAATGACCCGCCATGAGAAAGTATCATGGATCATTATATGAGTGTCATATACTTTCTCATGTGGCTATTAGTATGACTACTAGTCCTTAGACCTGAAGTCACCATGGTTCCCTACATAAGGAGTTACGTACTTTAGCTTCGTCAAACGTCACCCGTAACTGGGTGGACTATAAAGGCGACTACTGGGTATGTAACAAATTATGCGGAGGGATGTGAGTGATGTAGATGGGATCTATCCCTCTTATATGACGAGAGTGACATCGATATTCTTGATAGAGTGAGACCACGAAGTGCATGGCCATGCCCAAATGAGTCAATATGAGATATTGAGCTCATTTGATTGAGTGAGTCTACTTGGGATTCAAGATTTAGATTGATTAGAGGATGACATGGTCTATGCCTCACATTGATCAATCTAGATGTCAAGGATAGAAGGATACTTATCATATATTGTGAGGAGTCACAATTAGTAGTCACAAGGTGATGTTGGATCTCAACATTCTTGTAACTTGGGTAGTAATGATGTATTGCTAGATACCGCTCATTACTTATGTTTCTAAATGAGTTTAGGGGCATTGCCAACATTACAAGAACCTATTGGGTCACACACAAAGAACAAGTGGATGGAAATTAGGTTCATATGATGAACCAAGAGGATTAGATTCATTTGATGAATCAAATTGGATTAAGGGTAATCCTAATTGGGCTAATTGAGTTGGACTCAAGTTGATTCATGTGTTCAATGAGTCTAATTTAGATTATGACTCATTGAATCAATTTAATTAAATGAATTAGATTCATTATATTAAATTGGCTTGAATTAAATGGTTGGATTAGATCAACCATGAGAGAGATTAAGTCAAGTTTGACTTGACTTGAGAGGAAGATGAAGAGTCAAGTTTGACTTGACTTTATGCCACCTCATTGGTGAGTTGGCATTAAGTGGACCAATGATGATGCTCCACATCATCATGGTTACTTAAGTGAAGTGCCACCTCATGGGAGTTACCAAGAGTTGTGACTCTTGGTATCCCATGGAGGTTACAAACCACTTAATTAGATGAAAAGAGTTTCATTTTGCAAGTGTAACTCTCATTCAAGTGATCTTCCTCCTCCTAAGCTCTCTTCTTGCTCCTTCTCTTCTCTTGGTCGTGGGTTTCAAGCAAGGGAGAAGAAAGGAGAGTGAATCTAATCCAAGAAGAAAGGTTAGTGAAAGTCACATAGAGATTTTAGAGGAGTGTGTTCTCTTCTTTTCCTTTCTTCTTCTTCCAATCCTACCCGAGAGCCCTAGAGAGTGCTAGCACACTTGTGGTGCTCTCTTCTCCATCCTTGTGTGTTAGAGAACACATCTTGTTCGTGTGGATACTTCTAGAGGATTGTCTATGTTGACAATCACGAGATCCGGCGTACCTTGGACGAGCGGGATTTGCGAAGGGCACGCATCGAAGGTATAAGATTTTCTCCATGTAGATCTAAGTGTAGATCTAGGTAAACTCGTATTCGTATGTTTTCAAAATTTTTCTTCGCACGGATCCGTTGGCTAAGGGGCTTCGGGGTTTCCGCGACGCGAAAAAGCGGTTTTCACGGCCCGAAAAACCCAACATAGCACGTGTGGTGTTATCGATGAACTCTGTTTGGAATCCCTTCTCTTTCTTTTCACTGCCTTCATACCAACATATAGGGGATCTACATTTTCTCCCATACAGAGCCTCGTAGGGCGCCATTCCAATAGTAGCCTGGTAACTATTGTTGTAGGCGAATTCTGCTAAGCATAAATATCGACACCAGCTTCCTTTGAAGTCTAAGGCGCAAGCCCGTAACATGTCTTCTAATACTTGGTTCACCTTTTCTGTTTGTCCGTCGGTCTGAGGGTGGAAGACAGTACTGAACAATAGCTTTGCGCCAAGAGCCTTCTGAACACATTCCCAAAATTGTGAAACAAAGTGACAATCTCTGTCAGAAATGATGGTCTTAGGAATCCCATGTAATCTAATAATTTCCTTGACATATAATTGAGCCAGTTGCTCAACTGAATAAGTCATCTTGATTGCTAGAAAATGGGCGGATTTGGTTAATCTATCCACGATTACCCATATAGTGTCATAGCCGTTCGTTGTCTTAGGTAATCCTGAAATAAAGTCCATAGAGATATCTTCCCATTTCCATTCTGGAATTTGGACAGGCTGTAGTAATCCTCCAGGCCTCTGGTGTTTTGCTTTAACCCTCTGACAGGTCAGGCAGGTACTGACGTACTGAGCCACATCTCTTTTCATACCGGACCACCAGAATTTCTTTTTCAAATCTTGGTACATTTTGGTGGATCCCGAATGCATTGCATAGGGCGTTGCGTGAGCTTCTTCTAGTATCTTCTTTCGCAACTCCGGGTCGTCGGGAACACATAAACGATCCTTGAGGTATAATATTCCTCTGTCAGCAATACGGAATCCGTCATTCTTCCCTCTAATACTTCTTGCTTTATTTGCTGGATGCTTAGGTCACGAGTTTGCTTTTCCAATACATCATCGAACAACGTCAGTGCTATAGTCAGGGTAGAGAGTTGTCCGATCACATCTTCAGCCCCGTAACACCAATTTTCTCTGGGTTCTCCAATGAACTCAAATATTGTTTCAGCTTCAGGTCGAAAAATCACTTTTCTTTGACGACACACGATTAAAGCGCCATACTTGCTCAGGAAATCCATGCCCAATATACTATCATAATCTTGCATGTCAAGCACCATCAAGTCATAGTAGAGTTCTCTGTCTGTGATTCTAATAGGTGCGACTCTCAACATATGAGTAGATGACATTACTTCTTCCGAGGGTAAAGTTGTTAAGAATTTTCCATTTAAAGCTTGTGGTGGTATCTCTAACTTCTTCATAAAGGGTGTAGAGACAAACGAGTGCGTCGCCCCAGTATCAAATAACACATTAGCATATTTACTGAAAATAGGCAGCTGACCTGTGACAACTGTAGAGGCACTCGCCACATCATCTTTGGTAAGAGAGAAAACCCTGGCGTTCGTCGTAGCTAGCGGGGCTTCCAATCTCCCTTAGCTAATCGGAGTTCCTTCAATGGCAGCCTGCATCAGGTGTAGCTGTGAGGGGGTACTCCTGTTCTGGTTATTCTGCTGAGATGGTGTCTGGGACTGGGTAGGGCAGTCTCTAGCCATATGTCCTTCCCGTCCACAGCTGTAACACTTCCTCGTACCCTTGTGGCATACTCTGGAATGCTGCTTCCCACAGATGGTACACTGAGGGTACTTAGGTTGCTTATTTGCTGGTCCCCCTTTAGTACTGTTCCATTGTTTCCTTTTTCCATTAGAGTTTCCTTTCCAGCTCATTTTGGTACCCTGAGATTTCTGTCCTTCCGTCTGTGCCTGATTCTTATTCTCATTCATCGCCTTCTGATAATGCTTGGTGATCAGGGCACTGCTGACCAGTTCTTCTGTAGTCTGTGGTCTATTAATTCCGCCGGCCACATTCAGTGCTATCTCGGGTCGGAGCATCTTCAGCATTAGTCTAACCCTTTCTCTTTCCGTGCTGACTAACTCTGGGCAGAGGCGTGCAAGACGATTGAAGCGCTTTACTACTTCGTTTACTGATAAGTCACCTTGCTGGAACTCGGTGAACTCGTCGTAATGTCAGTTCGTCACTTGCATATGGAAGAATTCTTCTAAGAACTCTATCTCGAAGTCCGTCCAGTTCATTAGATTAATTT
Source organism: Zingiber officinale (assembly GCF_018446385.1). Classification (NCBI taxonomy): domain Eukaryota; kingdom Viridiplantae; phylum Streptophyta; class Magnoliopsida; order Zingiberales; family Zingiberaceae; genus Zingiber; species Zingiber officinale. The sequence goes on from NC_056002.1 coordinate 74,286,184, forward strand.
GTCGCTTAGCCTTAACTCTTTCCCACCACATTCTTGTGTCTCCGGAAAAATAGAATGACACACATTTGATCTTTTCTGATACAGGCCAGTCCAGCAATTCCACAATACTTTCCACTGTCTTGAACCAGGCTTGAGCATCCCATGGCTCACAAGTACCTGAGAAGTTCTCCGGCTTCAGCCTTAGCCACTGTATCAAGTAAGTCTCTTGTCGGACCACTGGGGCAGGGGCTACCGGTGGTAGTGGTGCAGCTAGTGGTATGACGGGCGCTGCATTCTGATTTGCTGGTGGGGTGATAGGGTTTCCTTGCTGATTCATCAGAGCAGTGATTACTTGTTATTGTTCCGTGATCTGACACTGGAGATCGGTGACTACCTGGGTCAGATCTGGTGGGGTCACTGTCTCATCAGCCCGGTTACCGTGTCTTCTAGCCATATCTATTTTCATAAATAACAATGAGGCTACATAAGTATAGAGTCATCCCTACTTATATTCGTACACATTAAACATTGTTTATCATACATGAAGGAAATCCATATCAGACATACCTAGGTTCATGGATACTAAAACATTTCCTATCATACATAAATAACATAGAGTAAGTACAGAAAGTCTTACTTGGAGCGGCAGGATGGAGGCTTGATGTGTGTGTAGCGGAAAGACTAACTTTGCTCTGATACCAACCTGTAACGCCCGCCCCTCCTGCTAGTAGGGCAGGGTTACTTTACTTATCTATTTGCGGAAACATACATGCATATTGAAATTTCTTTCGGAAATAAGATAGTAGAAATATCCTGAAGTCATGTTGACATAACATAATAACTTAAGCAGGTCTTTATTTGCCTTAGCCGAGCCACCACCACACACATCTCCTTGCCTTTCCTGCAGCTCCCTTAGGTCATCCATTCTTTGCCCTTATCTGTGGTACAAGGAAAGTAAGCTATAAGCACACAGGCTTAGTAAGATCCTTTCCTACTCACAAAATCCATATATCAAAGCATAAACACATAAGCATATAACCATAAAAATATGATCATCTAACATCATAAGGGCATAGCATGCCATATCATAAATCATAAAGAACATCATGCTATATCATATCATAAATCATCATGTCATATAAATCATAAGAGCATAGCATGTCATATCGTAAATCATATCATATCATCTCATAAAGAACATCATGCTATATCATATCATAAATCATCATGTCATATAAATCATAAATCATATCATGCAAGATGTCTTTTAAAACATGTGTCATGTCATATGCAAGATGTTTTAAAACATATCATATGTACTTGAACAAAATATCATCATGAGGGCCCGACTTGTACCACATACATACATAAATGCGCGTAATCCCTAGGACAGGGTAGCCAGCCCCGAACCTACTAGGGATCTAGGTCCGTTCATAGTCCGTCGACCTAGGAGCGTACTAAGGAGCCCATCCCTTTACTAGACCCGTTCATAGTCCGTCGGCCTAGGGACACTTATGGAGCCCACCCTTGGTACAAGCCATACAAAGTAAAATATCATATCATGGTTCATATCATAACATAACATATCTTATCTTATCATATCATGAGGGGTAAAGCATGCATATTTGGGCACACAGCACATGCATGGATCATAAGCATACATAATGAGCATGTCATTTGCCATATCATAAAACATGCATATTTGGGCACACAGCACATGCATGGATCATAAGCATACATAATGAGCATGTCATTTACCATATCATAAAGCATGCATATTTGGGCACACAACACATGCATGGATCATAAGCATACATAATGAGCATGTTATTTGTCATATCATAAAGCATGCATCTTTGGGCACATAGCACATCATAAAAGACACAATCATGCATGACATCATTAAATAACATCTCCTAATTCATAAGATGTCATGTGAGGCTTATCTAAGCTTCTAAACTCATAATGGCCGAACCACTCATAAAGAGAAAACCAAGCTATAGGCAACATGCAAGCATAATCACCTAGCTAAATCCATATCATATTATCAAGAGGTACATGAGCATGCTTGGTTAACTTTTTAGCTTCTCTAAACCCTAATTTGGTTCTTGGCCAAACCAATCATGAAGGGAAATTTAGCTTTAAACAACATGTAAACATAAACACCTAGCTAAATTTATATCATATCATCAAGAGGTACATGAGCATGCTAGGTTAACTTTTTAGCTTCTCTAAACCCTAATTTGGTTCATGGCCGAAACATACATGAAGAGAAGTTAAGCTTTAAACAACATGTAAACATAAACACCTAGCTTAAATTCATATCATATCATCAAGAGGTACATGAGCATGCTAGGATAACTTTTTAGCTTCTCTAAACCCTAATTTGGTTCTTGGCCGAAACATGCATGAAGGAAAACTAAGCTTTAAACAACATGTAAGCATAAACATCTATCTAAATTCATATCATATCATCAAGAGGTGCATGAGCATGTTAAGTTAACTTTTTAGCTTCTTTAAACCCTAACCTTGTTCTTGGCCGAAGCATACATGGAGGAAAACTAAGCTTTAAACAACATGTAAGCATAAACATCTATCTAAATTCATATCATATCATCAAGAGGTGCATGAGCATGCTAAGTTAACTTTTTAGCTTCTTTAAACCCTAACCTTGTTCTTGGCCGAAACATACATGGAGGAAAACTAAGCTTTAAACAACATGTAAGCATAATAAAAACCAACCAAATCTCTTATCATAGCATACATATCCTAAGGATGTAGTGAACATGGTTAGTTTAGGTCTTAAGTTTTTCCTAGGTTCTTTTCCTATACTTGGCTGAAAGTTTACAACTTGTGACCCTAGGTTTTAAGCCTTCTAATCTTATGTAAAACAAATGCAACTTGTACCACAGGTGAGGGAATACTTACTTCCTTTCGCTTGTGGCTTTTCTTAAGGAAAGATACCCAATGTGAAGAGGAAGAAGAGAGCTTCTTCTTCTAGCACTCCCTTTGATTTCTCTTGCTTGGAAAGGGTAGATCTTGAAAGCTCCTCCTTGTAAATTAGTTTTCTTAGGGAGAAAACCTTAGCTTAGCTTTTGGAAATGAGAAGAGGAACACTTTGGTTTCGGTGGGGAAAAGAAGAAGGAGAAAAGGAAGAGGAGGAAGAAGAAGGAAGGATTAATCACTTGTCTTTTCTTCTCTACATCCTATTTATTTCCTATGTAATGAACATGCCTTCATTCATCCCCCTTAACCCCTCTATCTTCTTCATTCCTTTAATTCCTCGAAAATAGAGAGGAGGGAAGCAAGCAACTTGTCTTTTGCTTGCTTCTCCTCTTAACCAAGAGGAAAAGGAAGTAAGCAACTTGGTTTTCTCTTGTTCCTTTACTTAACCATCTTCTTACCTTTAACTACTATTTTCCATTCCTCTCTATTCACATATCATTCATTACTCTAGTGGTTAACATACACCAATTTAACTCTATCACTTGTGGGAGGTTCAAGGTTCAATACTTGACCTCACCTCTTTTATTTCATTTTGGTTTCTATTTTCCATTTCTCTTTTCCTTTTATTCTAAAGAAAAATACTCCTAGATATGGCTTATTATTTCGTGGGTGTTACATATATACTTCCGCTGCTATGATTTTCATATGTATATATATATATGCATGTATGATTCAAGTAAGTAACCCCGTCCCTCCCTTAGGGTAGTAGAGGGTCGGGCGTTACAGGTGGAAACCTTAAAAGCAAGACTTGTTATGAAGTGATATACTCAGAAAGAGGGAATCGATTATGAGGAAACCTTTTCGCCAGTAGCCGTGCTTAAGTCTATCCGGATACTCTTATCTATTGCTGCTCATATGGATTGTGAGGTTTGACAAATAGATGTCAAGACAGCTTTCCTTAACGGAAGTCTTAAAGAAAACATCTATATGAAGCAACCAAAGGGGTTTATTGCAAAGGGCAAAGAGCATCTAGTATGTAAGCTCAATCGGTCTATTTATGGACTGAAGCAAGCTTCAAGATCTTGGAACATCCGATTTAATGAAGTAATCCAGTCTTATGGATTTATTCAGTGTCCGGATGAGTCTTGTGTATACAAGAAGTGTGATGGAAATGTGGTGGTATTTCTTGTACTATACGTAGATGACATTTTGTTAGTTGGCAACAATATCAAAGTGTTGTCAGAAGTAAGGGTATGGTTGTCCAAGCAATTCGATATGAAGGACTTGGGACAATGGGCACATATTCTCGGTATCAAAGTAATAAGGGATCACAAGAAAAGAATGTTGTGCTTATCCCAATCTTCATATATCGATACTATCCTAGCTCGTTTTAGCATGCAAGACTCCAAGAAAGGTTTTCTACCTTTTCGGCATGGAGTATCTTTATGTAAAGAGATGTCTCCTAAGATATCAAAAGAGATAGAGAAAATGAAGGCAGTTCCTTATGCTTCAGTCGTAGGAAGCCTAATGTATGCAATGTTATACACGAGACCGGATATCTGTTTTGCCGTGGGCATGGTTAGCAGATATCAAACTAATCTAGGACAGGGACATTGGACTGCCGTAAAGCATATATTAAACTACCTGAGAATGACTAGAGATTATATGTTGGTTTACCAAGCAGATGATTTGCTCCCTGTGGGTTACACGGATTCTGACTTCCAATTAGATAGGGACAATAGTAAGTCTACCTCAGGTTATGTGTTTATTTTAAGAGGTAGAGCCATAGCATGGAGGAGTGTTAAGCAGAAATGCATTTCAAACCCAACCATGGAAGTTGTGTATGTGGCAGCTTCTGAGGCAGCCAAAGAAGCTGTATGGCTCAGGAACTTTTTAATGAACTTAGATGTGATTCCTAGTTTGCCCAAAATCATCACAATTTATTGTTATAATAGTGGTGCAGTAGCAAACTCAAAGGAACCACAAGCCCATAAGGCGAGTAAACATATTGAGCGCAAGTACCACTTGATACGAGACATCGTAAAGCGAGGAGAAGTTGTTGTCGCCAAGATTGCATCAACAGATAATCTGACAGATCGTTTCACTAAGGCCCTTCCTGCGAATGCTTTTGATCGACATGTTGAGGGGAAGGGAATCAGATGTATGGCAACGTTTATGATAACATAGTCTTTTAGTATAAGATTGGTAGAATGTATACTAAAAATCTTACTTTTTGTATTAACATTTATTTTGAAATAAAAATCACATTGGTCAAATGTCTACATTTATGCTAAGTGTAGTTGTCTATTTAATTTATATTATAGATAACATGGTATGAGGAGACACACAGAAGTTCATGTTATCAGTTCCTTATAAATTATAAATAGTAGCTCACAACCAAGATGGAATGGGGCAAACCATTGGAGTGGTTGTAGTGTAATTTGGTATTAGTTTATCTTGACTATAAAATTACACTAGTACACTATGAGTGTATTGAGCAGGACCATTTGAGGAAGTTTCTTTTTATACTGACTATATAAAATAACAAAGCCTCTGTTATTATGGAAGTGCGTATTCTTAATCATGATATAATAACAAGCACGCATACTTAATATTTATTTCTTTAATTTATCAAAGGGTGTGATTTAGTTCGTTAAATCAATAGGCCCGATAAGTTGGGAAACGATATTGTTTATATGGTGTGTTGTTGATTATAGAATGAAATTGTGTCCCAGTAATCTAGGTTGATGATGTCCCTTTGAGGAGCTCATAAGAATTGTCATGTAAACCCTGCTAGTGGATTTAGTCCGACATGACAATAAGGTTGAGTGGTACTACTCTTGGAGCTGGATATTAATTAAGTGAATTATCAGTAACTCATTTAATTAGTAGACATTCAATATCTTAAACACAGGGAGACTAACGCACTCATGATAAGAAGGAGTTCATATTGTAATATGAGATTGGTGCGGTAGTGTAATAATAACTCTTTAGTGGTATGAGTTATTATTGATGAACTTGAGTGATAAAAAAACCTTGTAAATGGATCGCCTTGAAATTTAGCTTGGGGAAGGGTATTGACGCCATACTCAAGCAAGATGAGAAGGTGAGTGATAAGTCATGGAGTTTTGATCGCCACAAGTTGCCTTGATAAGATCGAAATTAGTTCTTTGCCTAAGAACAAGAAGGAAGCTCTCACAAAAGAGAAACTCAAATTTTCATTCAATCTTACATGATTTGTCATACAAGAGTTCTCCTATTTAACATCCCTTAAGATCCACTATGCACTAATTATGCAATAAATATCATGCTTGCATGCATGGGTTTTATTATCCACTAATGCAACCACTAATCCCTAATACTAGCTTAATGCAACCATGCATGCATGGTATTTGGTATACTAGCTTAGGAACTCTCAAAAATATAATAAAAACCTACAAAGGACATCAAAAGTCACTTTAGAACCCCCCCCCCCCCCATGCATGCACACGAAAATGGTCCTCATGTTGGTCCAATTTCACTTTCAAATTGAAGGAATGCGATCCACTTAGTTGTTGCCTCCATTGTGCATTGATCCTCCTTTTCCTTGAGCCTCATTATTAAGCCTTCCAAAGCTTGCTTCATTCTCTTAGTCTTGGACCTTGTCATGGGTCCCCCAATTCCCTTCAATGCCTCTTCTTGGTTCACATCATTCCCTCCTTATTTAGGTGAAATTGTCCTCAAATTTAGGTCTTCATCTCCTACATCAAAAGGACTCAAATCAGCCACATTAAATGTTGCACCAACACCATACTCACCGGGCAAATCAATTTTGTAAGCATTGTCATTAATTCTTTCCAACACTTGGAATGGTCCATCTCCTCTTGGTTGAAGCTTTGATTTCCTTTGGGTAGGAAATCGTTCCTTCCTCATATGAACCCACACCCAATCACCGGGTTCAAGGACCACTCTTTTTCTCCCATTATTGGCTCGATTTGCATATTGCTCCATTTTCATCTCAATTTGAGCTTTAACTTGCTCATGAAGCTTCTTCACATATTCTGCCTTTGTTTTTCCATCCTTGTGAACTAAAGAAGAAGTGTTAGGTAAAGGAAGCAAATCAAGAGGTGTTAGTGGATTGAACCCATAAACAATCTCAAAAGGAGAAAATTGAGTAGTAGAATGGACCGCCCTATTATAAGCAAATTCAGCATGAGGTAAACATTCTTCCCAAGACTTAATGTTCTTCTTAATAATTGCTTTAAGAAGAGTAGAAAGTGTCCTATTTACCACCTCAGTCTGGCCGTCAGTTTGTGGGTGGCATGTGGTGGAGAAAAGAAGCTTTGTTCCCAGCTTGTTCTATAAGGTACTCCAAAAATGGCTTAAAAATTTGGTGTCACGATCTGAAACAATGCTCCTAGGCATGCCATGAAGTCTTACCAACTCTTTGAAAAACAAATCTACCACATAAGTTGCATCATCCACCTTGTGGCAAGGTATGAAGTGTGCCATCTTGGAGAATCTATCAACTACCACAAAAATGGAGTCCTTACCTTTTTGAGTACGTGGTAGCCCTAAAACAAAATCCATAGACAAGTCAGTCCAAGGATAATTAGGAATAGGCAAAGGCGTGTAAAGTCCATGAGGTAATGTCTTAGATTTTGCTTTTCTACGCACAATGCACCGTGCACAAAATTTCTGCACATCGTGTTTCATGTGTGGCCAATGAAAATGTTCAAGCAACATTTCTAAGGTCTTTTGAACCCCAAAGTGTCCCATTAAACCCCCATCATGTGCTTCCCTAACTAGCAATTTACGCATCGATCCTCTAGGCACACAAAGTCTGTTATTCTTAAACAAGTAGTTGTCATGCCTAACAAATCCATTTTGTGATTTCTTTTCACATGTAGCATATAATTGGGAAAACTCATTATCATGTACATACAATTCCTTAATATGTTCAAAGTCAAGTAATTTAGTTTCAAGTGTAGCTAACAAATTATACCTTCTTGAAAGTGCATCTGCTACAATATTTACCTTTCCTTGTTTATGCTTAATCACATAAGGAATTCTTCCCATTTGGCATGCCTTTTGTTGAGCTTCCCTTGCCCTTTCAAATACTTCAAAGATTCATGATCACTATGAATGATAAATTCTTTAGGCAAAAGATAATGCTGCCATGTTTGCAATGCTCTAACAAGGGCATACAATTCTATGTCATAAGTGGAATAGTTGAGGGTGACACCACTTAATTTCTCACTAAAATATGCAATGGGATGACCATCCTGAAGTAAAACAGCCCCAATACCCACATGAGATGCATCACATTCAATTTCAAATGATTGGAAAAATCAAGTAAAGAAAGAATGGGTGCATGTGTGAGTTTATCCTTAAGTGTTTGAAATGCATTTTCTTGATTCTCTCCCCATCTAAAACCTATATTTTTCTTAACAATTTCATTTAGGGGTGCTGCCACTGTGCTGAAATCCTTCACAAACCTCCTATAGAAACTTGCCAACCCATGGAAGCTCCTAACCTCACTCACAGTTTCAGGAGTTGGCCAATCTCTAATGGCCTTAACTTTCCCTTCATCAACCTGCACTCCTTTAGAACTTATGAAAAAACCAAGAAAAACCACATGATTAGTGTAAAAAGAACACTTTTCCAAGTTAGCATATAGTTTTTCCTTTATAAGGACATGCAAGACAGATTGGAGATGTGCAATATGCTCAACAAAACTCTTGGAATATACCAAAATATCATCGAAGTATACTACCACAAATTTTCCAAGAAATTCTCGTAAGACATGGTTCATAAGCCTCATAAAAGTACTTGGTGCATTAGTTAACCCAAAAGGCATTACCAACCATTCATACAATCCATATTTGGTTTTGAACGCTGTTTTCCATTCATCCCCTTCCCTTATCCTAATTTGATGGTACCCACTTTTTAAATCAGTTTTAGAAAAGAAGCAAGCACCATGCAATTCATCAAGCAAATCATCAAGTCTAGGGATTGGATGTCTATACCGAATTGTGATGTTGCTGATGGCTCTACAGTCAGTGCACATCCTCCATGTTCCATCCTTTTTAGGCACCAAAATTACAGGTACATCACAAAGGACTTAAACTTTCTCTAACCCATCCTTTTTGCAATAACTCCTCCACTTGATTTTGTATCTCCTTTGTTTCTTGAGGGTTGCTCCTATAAGCTGGCCTATTGGGCAGAGAAGCGCCACGAATAAGGTCTATTTGGTGTTCAATTCCCCTCATTGGTGGCAATCCGTGAGGTACTACCTTGGGAAACACATCTTCAAAATCCTGCAAAATAACAACAACTTCACTAGGCAAAGAGTTAGTATTAGATTCCAAGCAAGTTTCCTTGCACAAAAGAAGAAATATTGGTTGCCTTGTCAAATAAGCTTTCTTCACCTCACTTACTCTTGTAAACAAATTTTCTATTTTTCTCTCTTTCTTTTCCTCATTCTTTCTTTTCTTTTGAATTTTGTCCTCAAAATCAAGTATTTTCTTTTGAACACACTCTTTCTTTTTCTTATGCTCTTGCTCTTCTTTTTCTCCTTTCTCTCTCATTTTTATTTGATCCTCACAAACCTCCCTAGGTGATAATGGTACAAGTGTAACTTTGCGAGAATTGTGGATAAAAGAGAACTTGTTGGAGAATCCATCATGGTGAGCTCGCCTATCAAACTGCCAAGGTCTTCCAAGAAGAATGTGGCTTGCCTCCATAGGCACAATATCACATAGAACTTGTTCTTCATATTTGCCAATGCAGAAATTAATCAACACTTGCTGGTTCACTACCAATTCACCACTATTACTTAGCCATTGGAGTTTATATGGTCTTGCATGTGGTGTAGTCTTGAGGTTGAGTTTGGTGACCAACCTAGTGCTTGCCACATTGGTGCAACTTCCACCATCAATGATCATAGAGCATGTCTTTCCTTGAATAAGGCAGCGGGTATGAAAAATATTTTCTCTTTGGTCCTCCTCATGCTCCTTGGCTTGGTTTCCCAATAATCTCCTAACCACCAAGAGATCTCCATCTTGCGCATAGGCTGCTCCATCATTTTCTTCATCGCTTGAGGAAGAGGAATGAGAAGAAATTTCTTCACTAGAGATACTCCCATTATCCCTCACCACCATAGTCTTCTTATTCGGGCATTCGGATGCAATATGACCTTTTCCCAAACACCTAAAACACTTGATATCCCTACTCTTAGAAGTGGAAGAAGAGGTAGTAGGAATAGGCTTCTTAATGCTTGCTGCCTCCTTAGAATTTGAAGAAGAACCCTCCTTCTTTGGCTTGTCCTTCCAACTTGAAGAGTAGTTTGGAGAAGATGATTTCTTCATAACGCCCTTTCTCTTTAATTGTTGCTCTATTTTCATTGCTTGATGCACTAAGTCGTCAAGCTCCACATAATGTTGTAACTCCACAATGTCTCCAATGTCTCGGTTTAGGCCATGGAGAAACCGAGCCATGGTAGCTTCCCTATCTTCCACAATATTGGCCCTAATCAAAGCCACCTCCATCTCCTTGTAGTAATCATCCACACTCCTACTCCCTTGGGTGAGTCTTTGCAATTTGTTGTGCAATTCCCTATGGTAGTGGGAAGACACAAATCTCCTTCTCATCAAAGTCTTCATTTCGTCCCAAGTGTGGATAGGATGCTCTCCATACCCTCTTCCCTCCTTTTGCAATTGATCCCACCAAATTAAGGCATAATCGGTGAACTCAAGGGCAGCCACCTTTACTTTCTTTGCATCATTGTAATTGTGGCATGAGAAAATTTGTTCTATTTTCATCTCCCATGCTAGATATGTTTCAGGATCATTCCTCCCTTGGAAGGAAGGTATCTGGACTTTCACACCTCCTAGATCATCTTCTCGTCTATGGTCTCTACCTCCTCTTTCACGTCTTCTTCCCCCTTCATGCCTCCTTCTTTCTCTTGGTGAATCATAGAATGGTTCACTTTGACGAAATTCTTCATGATTAGAATTGCCCCCACGGTTTGAAACTTTTTCTCCTTCAAGTCGGTCCATCCTTTCGTGTATTTCTTCAAGTTGTCTTTGAAGTATTCTCTCAAATTGTTGAGTAAGTGCATCCATTTGAAGCCTATTAAGATCTCGCACCACCACTCTACTCACGTGGTTGCACTCAGATTTATCCACTCAGCTTCCTTTATAAGCTCTTAAGGAAAGAACCTTATCAATGTCTTTCTCAAGACAACAAGTAGACAATCAAGTGAACAAGAAATCAACAAGAGAAATATGAGTAGAACAAGAGAAATAAATGGATAAAACGAGAAATTCAGCAACGATCAAGAGCAATGAATGGAATATCTTTTGAATTCAGATTTCACAAAGAAAGAATATTGAGTCCTTTCAATTCACAAATCCTACTCTTTTTTTATATTTTTTTTCAATAAGAAACCAATGACTAATGATTCTTTTTTTTCTTTTTTTTTTCGAATTTTCCTTTTTTTTTTAAAGTTGAGGACCCAAATAGTGAATAGAAATTTGCGACAGAAAGGGATGGAGAGATCAACAAAGATGGACAAGAACAAAGATGAAAACAAAACACAATCCTGAAAATCAAGGAGCCAAGGCTCTGATACCAAATGATAAAAAAACCTTGTAAATGGATCGCCTTGAAATTCAGCTTGGGGAAGGGTATTGACGCCGCACTCAAGCAAGATGAGAAGGTGAGTGATAAGTCATGGAGTTTTGATCGCCACAAGTTGCCTTGATAAGATCGAAATTAGTTCTTTGCCTAAGAACAAGAAGGAAGCTCTCACAAAAGAGAAACTCAAATTTTCATTCAAACTTACATGATTTGTCATACAAGAGTTCTCCTATTTAACATCCCTTAAGTTCCACTATGCACTAATTATGCAATAAATATCATGCTTGCATGCATGGATTTTATTATCCACTAATGCAACCACTAATCCCTAATACTAGCTTAATGCAACCATGCATGCATGGTATTTGTTATACTAGCTTAGGAACTATCAAAAATACATTAAAAACCCACAAAGGACATCCAAAATAACTTTAGAAACCCCCCCCCCCCCCCCCAATGAATGCACACGAAAATGGTCCTCATGTTGGTCCAATTTCACTTTCAAAATGAAGAATGTGATCCACTTAGTTGTTGCCTCCATTGTGCATTGATCCTCCTTTTCCTTGAGCCTCATTATTAAGCCTTCCAAAGCTTGTTTCATTCTCTTAGTCTTGGACCTTGTCATGGGTCCCCCAATTCCCTTCAATGCCTCTTCTTGGCTCACATCATTGAGTTGAACACGGGAAGCTCAAGCTCATCGGGAGACCAAAACCAATTCCTCCTCTCGGTCCTTGTTGTAGCCTCTTTTTTATAAAGCCTTATATCCACTTAGAGCCAAGCTTCTTACCCATCTTATCGTGGCCGGCCAAGCCAAGTTTGCAGCCCAAGCTAGGGCCAGGCAAGCCAAAGAATGGAGCGAAGTTTATGGCCGGCCAAGCTTGGAGCCCAAGCAAGATGGTCGGCCACACATTAAAATAAAAGAGTGTTTTAAATTTTTAAAATCTTTCCTTTTGTGGAAGCCATGGTTTTAAAAGAGAGTTTTTAAATTTTAAAATATTTTCTTTTATAGTTTTCTACAAAGGATTAAGAGAAAGGTTTGATATCTTTCCTTTTTTGTAGTTAAATGGAAGATTTTAATTTTTGATAAAACTTTCCTTTTTGTAACCATCCACATGTATTTAAAAGAGATATTTTAATTTATAAAATTTTTCTTTTATAACCATCAAGGGATTTAAAAGAGAAATTTTATTTTTTATTACCGGAAACAAATAAGAAAATTTTAATTTTATGTTTAAAGCTTTCCTTGTTTGGAGCACAAGTAGGTGGCCGACCATGACAAGTATTAAAGGAAGTTTTTGTTTGTGAGAGCCCTTGAGCCAATCATATGATGATTGTTGTATGGACTCGATGTATCATATTCCTATATATATAAAAACATTTCTTTATGGTTATTATACTTACTTGTATTGGTGCCAAATAACTAAGTATAATAGCGTCCTTGAGTAGAAGATTCTTATCTATATCAATCGATTGGTTGAATTGATAGTGAGATGATATAGAGAACACTACTCTTAATCATTCCTAGTCAAGTATTAACATTCAGGGACAATGTTAATGTGATGAGACTAGCATGTAGGTCAACTCGATGACTTGATCTCACGAGTCATGGATATTAGATATCAAGTTGACACATGGGTATGCATTGTAGAATGTATACTGAATGACCCACCATTTGAAAGTATCATGGATCATTATATGAGTATCGTATACTTTCTCATGTGAATATTAGTATGACTATCAGTCCTTGTACCTGAAGTCACCATGGTTCCCTACATAAGGAGTTGCATACTTTGGCTTCGTCAAACGTCACCTGTAAGTGGGTGGACTATAAAGGCGATTACTTGGTATGCAACAAATTATGCGAAGGGATGTGAGTGATGTAAATGTGATCTATCCCTTCTATATGACGGGAGTGACATCATGATTCTTGATAGAGTGAGACCACTAAGTGCATGACCATGCCCAAATGAGTCAATATGAGATATTGAGCTCATTTGATTATAGTGAGTCTACTTGGAGTTCAAGACATAAATTGATTAGAGGATGACACGGTCTATGCCTCAATTAATCAATCTAGATATCTAGGATAGAAGGACATTATCACATATTGTGAGAGTCACAATTAGTAGTCACAATGGTAATGTTGGATCTCAACATTCTTGTAACTTGGGTAGTAATGATGTGTTGCTAGATACCGCTCATTACTTATGTTTCTAAATAAGTTTAGGAGCATTACCAACGTTACAAGAACCTATAGGGTCACACACAAAGGGCAGTTAGATGGAGATTAGGTTCATATGATTGACCAAGAGGATTAGGTTCATGTGATGAACCAAATTAGATTAAGAGTAATCCATATTAGACTAATTGAGTTGGACTCAATTTGATTCATGTGTCGAATGAGTCTAATTTAAATTATGATTCATTGAATCAATTTAAACCAATGAATAGAGATTCATTAAATTAAATTGATTTGAATTAAATGGTAGATTTGATCAACCACGGGAGATAAGAGGTCAAGTTTGACTTGACTTGAGAGGGAAGATGAATGGTCAAGTTTGACTTGACCAAATGCCACCTCATTTGTGACTTTCCATGGGCTGGCCAATGATGGTGTTCCACATCATCAAGGCTACATCATTATGTGCCACCTCATGAGGAAGACCAAGAGCCATGACTCTTGGTATTACATGGAAGTATAAAACCTACATTAAGTCGCCAGCCACATTAGTGGTGAGTGAATTCTCATTCAAGGCATCTTCTTCCTCTCTTCTTCTTCTCTCCTTCTGCTCCATTGCCGAAACCTCTAAAGGGTGCTAGCACACTCTAAGTGGTTCTCTCCACCTTTTATCCGTGTTGATACGTGTAGAGGAGTGTACACTTCACACACTACGAGATCCGGCAACCGTTTGGACGAGCGGGATAAGTGAATGGCATCACTACAAGGGTAAAACTTCCTTTTCATGTAGATCTAAGGTAGATCTAGTGTAGACAAACATGTACATGAATAATTTTATTTATCTTCGCACGGATCCGTGGCTAGCTTCGAGGTTTCCGCAACGGAAAAAGCGGTTTTTGCGGCTCGAAATTGCTAATAGTTTTAATTTTTTGTTTTAAAACTTTCCTTTTTAGTCATTGGTAAGGAATATAAGAAAGTTTTAATGATGTTTAAAACTTTCCTATTTTCCCAAGACCAAGGATTATACAAGAGAAGGAGGGGGTGTCTCACCTGATGATAACACATCTTCTATTCTTCTCTTCCAATCCCTTGGTGGCCGACCCTATTCTTTCTCTTCTCTCCTTTTGTTTTCTCTCTTGGAGGCCGACGACATCAAGGTTGGTCTTCTCTTGGTGGCTGGTTGCTTGAAGGAGAAGAAGAAGAGAAGGAAGCTCTCTTGTCTAGCATCCCTTGGAGGTTAGTTGGTGGCCGGATCTTGGAAGCAAAATAAGAAGCTTGGGTGGGTTTCACCTTGGAAGATCGTCGCCCACACGACGTTCAAGAGAAGGAGAGGAATGCAAAAGAAGATCAAGAGGTCTATAAGCTACAAAAGGTATAACTAGTTATTAGTTTCCGCATCATAATTAATTCATCTTTTGTATAGATCTTGGAAAACCAACCACAAGAGGTTATCGGTTTTAAGTTATTGTTTTTGTTATCGATTTTATTTTTCAATTTTATGTTTCGATAATTTCTTTCTATTCAGGTCTCTATTGTTAAATCTAGTTTACTGTAAGAAGTTAAATATTTGATTTCTTTGTGAGGCTTTGTCTAGGAAGTGGTAGATGATCCCATAACAAGAAGGCCTAGTGCCTCGCCATGTTTAACTTGGAAGTCGATCTTTGAAATAGATATTTGATAACTTCTATAATATGGTTTAACTTAGGAAGATCACATCGGTTAAACTTGGAGTAAAAATGTTAAGTATCGTTTCCAATCCAAGTTTAACTTCTGAAGGATAATTTGGATTAATAATGTTAAGTATCATTTGCAATTCAAATTTAACTTCAGTGGAGCACATGGATAGCTAGGATAGTTCTATGCTTGTACAAATTTTTGTACAGGGGAACTAGGACGGTATTCCGAGTAGCAACCAATATAGACATCTCTTTTGACACCTCTCTTGTTGATATATCTCATCCCTTCGAAGAGGAACACTTTTATCAACATCACCTCTGGTTGGGAACTCTGTTTCGAGAAAAATTACATCTCTCGAATCTATTTTGGAGATGGTTCCATCTAGTTGCTTACCTATGAAAACAAAACCTTTGGAGGTCTCATGATATCTAATAAAGATACATTTCTTACCCCTAGATCCCAGTTTCTATACTTGTGAGAACTATCATGAACATAAGCAGCTGACCCCCAGGGGCTCAGATTACTTAAATATAATTTTTTGTCTGTCCAACGTTCATATGGGGTAGATGAAATTGACTTTGAAGACACTTTGTTAAGTATATAGGCCGTAACTAATAATGCTTCTCAGCAAATTATTCTGCGCCATCATAGACCTAACCATATCTAGAAGAGTTCTATTTCTTCTTTCAGTAACCTTATTTTGCCGTAGAGTTCCTGGGATTGTTAGCTGTCTAATAATCCCTCTATCATTATATATTGTCTTGAACATATCAGACAAATATTTTCCTCCACAGTCAGTGCGTAAAATCTTAACTTTACATTCCGTTTGATTCTCAACTTCGTTCATTTAATGAATAAAGCAATCGAATGCTTCAGACTTATGAGAAATTAAATACACATGACCAAAACGAAAGAAATCATTAATAAATGTACTGAAATAGAAAGTTCCATGTCTAGCCTTCTCATTCATTAGACCACAGGTATCCAAATAAATTAATTTGCAATGATGATTCAGTGCTTATAGCCTTACCAAATGATTTCCAAGTTGCTTTTCCATCAAAACAATGCTCATATATAGACAAGTGAATCTTAGCCCGAGTGTCCAATAGACCCTCTCTAGCTAACCGATTCATAAGTTCTTATCCTATGTGTTCTAATCTAGCATTCTAAACCTCATTAGTTATATCTGCATCACTAGTTAGAGCAATGTTTGAAAAACAAGCCTCAATAACACAATTGATATTTGATTCTACATCAAGAACAATAAAACCATTTGATAAAAAACCATATCCGATTAAAACTGAGTCAATCTTAAGTTCAACTCTCCAGATATAAAAATTAATACAATATTCTAAATCAAGAAGACCTATAACGAAAACAAGATTCTGTTGGATTTTAGGAGCATACAGTGTTGGATCTCGTGGGTATTTTGATGCGATCAACCAAGTTAGTTAGGTCTTGCTTTGTTATTTGATCCCTGTGTCTAAGTATGGAGGAACTTAGGAGCGCAGGAAGTCGAGCGGAAGACGCAGCTAGCGAGAAGGACGACACGGGAAGGGAGCCGATGGGCTCGGTGCATCCGAAGGACGAGAGAGCTGCGAAAAAGTACATCGGTGGACGAGAAGAACGTGTGCGGCGTTCGAGGGACGAGAAGCCGGGTCGGAAGCCTACTCGAGGAGAAGGCCGAAAATTAGGTTCGGGTGAGCCCTATTTTGGTTGGTCGGAATCACCCAACCGATCGGAGCTTCGGTAGAAGAAGAAAGAGAAGCTGGAAACTATTTATACCATGCAGAAATTGGGGTATTTATACCATGCAGTCTTGGAGGCGCCTCTATCACACCTTGAAGGTGCCTCAGACTTGGAGGCACCTCCATCACCTTGAAGGCACCTCAAACCAGTCCGAGACGCCTTGAAGGACATTAGACACACCTCAGACCCAGTTTTCTGACCGTTTGCAACCGGATAGAGCTTTATCCTGTCAAACTGCTTGGAGACGCCCTCAACCCTCTTGGAGGCACCTTCAACACTCGGGATAAGATTTCCAGAAGCTATATAAAGGCCCCTGGAGCTAGGAAATTATTCAATCAACTCTGTAACAAATTCCTAGCAACTTTTGAACTCTTTTAGTGTGTAAAAAGGCTTCTCCGCCTACAGTGAAGAAGACTTTTAGTGCTCCATTCGACCACCTTGGATTAACAACCCCCTGGGTTGTAACCAAGTTAAATTCTGTCTCCTCTTTTATTTCTGCTTTTTATTTTATTATTCTTGCTATCTTTTTGAGTTGAAAGTCTTGAGAAGGGTATACTTTATTTTTCAGGCAATTCACCCCCCTCTTGCCGGCCCAGCTGCACCAATAATTGGTATCAGAGCCCGACAGCCTTAGAAGGACTAACCGCCGACTGAAGCACAAAGATCAAAATGATGGCCGGAGCTAACGTCTACCACCAACATTCGAGGGGGAGTTTACTTCTTGGAAGCAACAAATGGAGGTATATCTTAACACAGATCTTGATATTTTATTAATAATAAAATTTGGTTATAAAGTACCAAAGATAACAAATGGAGAAGAACTCGATATACACCTCTGGACCAATAAGCAATGTGACCAGTCTATGACAAACGCTCGAGCTGAATTTCACCTTTTAATTGTAATACCAGACGAAGATCTCAATAGAGTTGGTGACTACCAAAATGCAAAAGAATTTTAGGAAAAGTTCTTGAAGATCTACGAAGGACCTTTAGAAGCCAACTCCTCGATGGACACTAAGTCATCATTAAAAGAATCTGAGACCGAGGAAATTGCCGAAATAGCAATCATAGCTGAAGACTCACCTAAAGACGAAGAAAGCTCATCCGAGACGAGCATCGATAAAGGGGGAGTATCTTCAGAAGAAAAGAAATCAACAGGGGGAGAATCAACAGCCAAAAAGGTAAGTCAGGTATGGTCTCCACCTCCTGATCAAACGGTTAAGTCAATTAAAACGTTGTTGCAAGATTTTTGTGAATTACAAAATATTTTGTCAAAGGAATTTTGCAAATTAGAAAATTTATTAACTAATAGTGAGTTAAAAGAAACATTCTATCAATTAAAGGATTTTGACAAACTAACAATAGAAAATATACTACAATTTTCTAAATGTTTAAATTTCCCTACTTTAGATTTGAGTAATTATGATAAACTAAAATGGAGATTTAAATGTCATAGTGTAAAAATTAGAACATTTGATCAAAATTAAAACTTTAGACTTAGTGTTTCAGCGAGAAAATTAAACATTAAAATTTCTTTATGAGGTTTTGTCTAAGGAAGTAGTTGTTGCTCCAATAACCAAGAAGCCTAGTGTCTCGCCACGACCTGGAAGCCAAAATATTGGAATAAAAATGTTTAATTAACTTTCTGATAAAACATTAAAATTAAGATTAAATAATGCTTTAGAAAGTTTCTTTTAATACATTTTTTTTGGAAATTTTAAAAAAATTATTTTTAAACAGAGATAGGCCTAAGTTAAAATTTTGTTTCAAAGAAGGAGAGATAGGCCTAAGTCTAAATTTTGTTTTAAAATTTTTTTTTAGTGCCTAAATTTCTTTTTAAAGAAATCTTTTAAAATATGTTTTCAAAATACTTAGAAACTGTTTCAAAAGACTTAGAATTTTGAACATATTTTAGACCCTGTTTTTACTGTGACATATGGGGGAGAGATAGACACAAGTTAAGGGGGAGTTAGAAATATTTTTAAATTCTATTTTGAATTTATATAAAATGATATTCTGTTCAAGAATATCTCTCAGGTTGATGATGAATCTTATCAGATCAGCGTAGAGCTTGTGCTACTTGAACAGGTTGTTGTTCCACAACCTCTTGTGATGCAACAAACTCCTGATCCACAACATCTTGTGGTACCTGTTCAATTTCTATCAAGGTGTCAGTGCTAGTATCTTGAACTTCTTCAAGATTAACTTCACTCCCACTAGTTTTTCTAGAAATAAATTCTCTTTCTAGAAACACACCAGTCTTGGCAACAAACAGCTTGCCATGTGTGGAATTATAGAAGTAATATCCCTTTGTTTCCTTAGGATATCCAACAAAGTAGCACTTATCTGATTTGGGTTCTAGTTTATCAGAGACTTGTCATCGAATGTAAGCCTCACAATCCCAAATCTTCATAAAAGACATATTGGGACTCCTCCCTGTCTATATCGTATATGGTGTCTTTATGATGACCTTGGATGAAACATGGTTAAGTGTGAAAGCGGCTGTCTCTAGAGCATGCCCCCAGAAGGAAGCAGGAAGTTCTATTTGACTCATCATCATTCGTACCATATCTAATAAAGTATGATTTCTCCGTTCTGATACACCATTCCATTGTGGTGTTTCAGGTGGAGTGAGTTGAGATATTATCCCACACTCAACGAGATGGTCATGAAACTCTTGGCTAAGGTATTCCCCACCTCAATCTGATCGAAGCATCCTAATACTCTTACCAAGTTGGTTTTGTACCTCATTCTTGAATTATTTGAACTTTTCAAAGGATTCTGACTTGTGTCTCATCAGATACACATAGCCGTATCTACTGAAATCATCAGTAAAGGTATGAAGTAATAATAGCCTCTTCTAGCTGCTATTCTGAAAGTGCCACATACATCAGTATGTACAAGTTCTAATAGTTCATTAGCCCTTTCGCCATGTCCACTAAATGGAGTCCTTGTCATCTTGTCTCGAAGACAAGATTCGCATACCTCATATGATTCAAAATCAAATGAGTCCAACAGTCCATCCTTATGGAGTTGGGATATGCGACTCTCATTTATGTAACCTAAGCGACAATGCCAGAGATATGTTTGGTTCAGATCATTACACTTGAACCGTTTGGTATTTATGTTATAGATAGGGTTTTCAAAGTCTAGAACATAGAGTCCATTTATCATATGTGCACTACAATAAAACATGTCATTTAAATAAATAGAACAATATTTGTCCTTTATTATAAATGAGAATCCCTTCTTGTCTAACAAGAAACAGAGATTATATTTTTGGTTAAATTAGACATATAACAACACTCTTCAAGTTCTAAAACAAGCCTAGTGGGCAAAGATAAGGAGTAGGTTCCTACAGCGACGGCGACAACTCTTGCACCATTGCCTAGTCGTAGGTCCACTTCGCCCTTTTCCAATAATCTACTATTTCTCAGCGCCTGCACATTAGTACAAATGTGAGATGCACATCCGATATCTAATACCCATGAAGAAGAAATAGATAGATTGACTTCTATAACATATATACCTGAGGCAGAAGTCTCACTTCTCTTCCTTTTCAATTCCTCTAGGTATCCCTTACAGTTCCTCTTCCAGTGTCCGGTCTCACCACATTGGAAGCAGGTTCCTTCCTTAGCAACCCCACCTTTGGGTTTCAGTGCATGAGCCTTGCCCTTTCCTTTGGCTTGGGTCTTACCCTTACCTTTAGGCTTCCACTTGCCTTTGCCCTTAGATACCATCAAAATGGAACCAGGCTTTGCCTTCTTAAGGTTGAGTTCAGCAGTTCTCAACATGCTCAACATTTCAGGCAGTAGTTTCTCAATTTCATTCATGTTGTAGTTCATGATGAATTGATTATAACTATCAGGCAACGACTACAAGATAAGATCAGTAGCCAATTCTTGGCCTAGTGGAAATTCCAACCTTTCCAGATTCTCCACATACCCGATCATTTTGAGCACATATGGCCTAACGGGACTTCCTTCTTACATTCTGCTTTGAAACACTGCTTTCGAGATCTCAAATCTCTCATGCCTTGCTTGACCTTGATGCAGTTGTCTAAGATGTTCAACCATATCATGAGCATCCATGTTCTCATGTTGCTTCTAAAGCTCAGGGTTCATGGTGGCGAGCATAAGGCATGACACATCTAATGTGTCATCTTGATACTTCTTATAAGCATCCCTATCAGCTCTAGTGGCATTAGTAGGGGTGCTTCAGGAATAGGCTGCTCTAGGACGTACAGTTTCTGTTCTTGATTGAGGACTATTCTCAAGTTTCTATACCAGTCCAGGAAATTAGCTCCATTGAACTTGTCCTTATCAAAGATAGATCGCAAATAGAGGGGATTTGTTGTACTTGACGACATGGTAATCTACAACAGTGAAATGCAGGTCTTAGTATCATATATCTATCATTTAATGAGGTCTTTAATTAAATGATTCTCCCACTAAATTCTAAAGCTTGATAGAAGCAAGTCACTACTAGTTCTATATACCCATAAGCAAAGACATTCTAGTGGGACAATTTCCACATTATACCTCATCTTGAGTTAGCTTTGGCTAATCGCCCAAGACTTGTATAAATAGGTAGGAAACATGTACCAATCAGACAAAATCCATATTATACCTTATCTTGAGTTAGCTTTGGCTAATCGCCCAAGATTTGTATAACTTAGGTAGACAACATTCACCAATTACATCCTATGTAACTCTTGTATCCTTAGATGAACAGTACTGTTTGTTCATTTTCCCATCTTATGAAATCCATATTATAATTTATCTTGAGTTAGCTTTGGCTAATCACCCAAGACTAGTATAATATGATTTAGACCTCATGGGTTTTGCCTTTAAGTTCTCAATCCAATTGATGTAACTTATTTAAGTCATACTCAAAGTTCAATAGTCGGACATCACAATTGTCTTGTCGCACTCTACCAAGATAAAACGAGCCACTTTGCTTTGGCAAACCTGACTACAGATGATCGAGGTAGTAGTGAGTACCAAACTTTGGTAGACATATGTAAATGACCTAATTACGATAGTTACGCATGCATCACATACATCATGGCATATTATGGCATATATCAACATATACACAAGTTTAAACGAGACATGGTTATGGCCCCCATAAACTACGATCTTCTCAAGCCAATGAGAAGAGTGATAAGTCAACCTAGGTCCAAGCAGCTTTTTCAAGTGCTTCCTTGGTTGTCGTGTGTTGTTGTCCTTCCTTCCTTTTCACCCATCATCCAGAAGACTATCTCTTTCTAATTTTGTACATTACAAAATCTAAAGAAACTCGAGTTACATTCGAGTGTAGTCTATTTTACAACTAGAATGAAAAGAAGAAGGCACGACACACAGGTCGTATTATGAATTACAACATTACACACATCCAATCATATTGGGGTCAAAGGGTCATAACCATGCACCATGTCATTTATATTCATAATATACTAATGACATAAAATTTACTATGATTGGAGCAACTAATTATGAGCCATAACGCCACGGCGGTCCTGCTAGCCGGTTAGCAGGAGGGGTCAAGGGGCAGCGCCCTCGAACCAAAATTTATTTTGTCTACTTGTTTATGAGTTGCTGCCATACCCGAGACCCAACTACCCACAATACCAACTATGTTTCGTTCTAAACAAAACATCTCTAGCCGAGACCTTGTTGGTCACACACCAACCTCATTTTGTCCCAAACAAAACAACTCTAGTCGAGACCTTGTTGGTCACACACCAACTTTCGATCAAGAGTCAGGATTTGGCCGAGTTGGTCACACACCAACTTTCGGTCATGACTCAAGATTTGGCTGAAACCCAGAATCTAGCGGGCCAAAGACGCGAAAAACGCAGCAGAAAAATTACTAGATCCCCTTATCCAGCAGATCCATGCAAAGGGAAGAAACAATTTCTATTCATAATCTATACTAAGCTAAATGATAGGATTATACCTTTGTTGCGTGCCCTTCGCAATCCCGACAGCAACCTTTCTTCAGTGCAGATCTCAGCACGTTCAAGCATCCGCGCCTCTATGGTATCCACACGAACAAGCCTTGTCTTTGCTTGTCTCACAAACAAAGCAAGATGAAGAAGAACACACAAGGTTATGCTAGCAACCTTCAAGGGTGTGTTCGGCCAAGCAAGGAAAGGAGGAAGAAGAAGAAGCAAAGAGACCTTTCACATTCTCAAGTGATGAAAATCTTATGAAAAATATCATCCAAATGATATTTATAACCATCCCATGGTATACCAAGAGTCTCCACCCTTTCATATTCTAATCCAATGGCTCAAAATCAACCATTCAATCCAATGGTTGAATTTTGACCATTCAACTTCCTTTGTGAACTCAAGTTCACCCAATGAGTCTAACCCATTAATTCCCATGCAATTGAACTCAATCCAACAATTGGATCCCTTTGAGTCTAACTCAATGAGTCAAATTCGGATTACACTTAATCCATTGATTCATCACATGAACCTATCTCCATATCAACTTGTTCTTTGTGTGTGACCCTATAGGCTCTCGTAACATTGGCAATGTACCCAAATCAATATTTACGATACATAAACAATGAGTGGCATCTAGCAAGGCATCATTGCTACCCAAGTGACGAGAAAGTCGAGATCCAACCTAACCTGTCCGTGGCTATCATCATGTATGACTTGGTCCCTCTATCCTTGATATCTAGATTGATCAATGAGTCATAGACCGTGTCATCCTCTTATAAATCTTTGTGTTTCTTGATCTCCAAGTAGACACACTTATCAAATAAGCTCAATATCTCATATTGACTCATTTACGCATGACCATGTTTTCTTGTGTCCTACTAATCAAGGGGTCCACAGATATCGCTTCCGTCATATGGAAGGGATAGATCCCATCTACATCACTCACATCCCTCCGCATAATTTATTGCATACCCAGTGATTGACTTTATAGTCCACCCTGTTACGGGTGACATTTGATGATACCAAAGTATACAACTCCTTATGTAGGGAACCGTAGTGACTTTAGGTCTAAGGACTATTCATACCAATAGTCACATGAGAATATTTATGACACTCATACGACGATCCATGAAACATTCTCATGGCGGGTCATTTAACATATATTCTCTAATATATAGCCATGTGTCAACCTGATATCTCATATTCATGACTTGTGAGATCAAGTCATCCGTTGACCTACATGCTAGTCTTAATGCATTAATATTGTCCTTGTATATTAATGCTCGACGAGGTATAATTAAGAGTAGTGTTCTCTACAATGTCTCACTATTAATTCAACCAATTAATATACTGTATATAATAACCTACTACCCAAGGACATTATTATATTTATTCAATAGGCACTGAACTGCAATAAATATAATAACCAACTTTTACCTTTTTTATTAATAATGATATATGACACAAAATGAGCCCTTTACAATCATCTCATAATTGGTACTAGGGCTAATACTAACATACACCGGTGGACGAGAAGAACGTGCCCGACGTTCGAGGGACGAGAAGCCCGGTCGGAAGCTTACTCGAGGAGAAGGCCGAAAATTGGGTTCGTGTGAGCCCTATTTTGGTTGGCCGGAATCACCCAACCGATCGGAGCTTTGGAAGAAGAAGAAAGAGAAGCTGGAAGCTATTTATACCATGTAGAAATTGGGCTATTTATACCATGCAGTCTTGGAGGCGCCTCCATCACACCTTGAAGGCGCCTCAGACTTGGAGGCACCTCCATCACCTTGAAGGCACCTCAAACCAGTCCGAGGCTCCTTGAAGGACATTGGAAGCACCTCAGACCCAGTTTTTTGACTGTTTGCAACCGGATAGAGCTTTATCCGGTCAAACTGCTTGGAGGCGCCCTCAACCCTCTTGGAGGCGCCTTCAACACTTGGGATAAGATTTCCAAGAGCTATTTAAAGGCCCCTGAAGCTAGGAAATTATTCAATCAACTCTGTAACAAATTCCTAGCAACTTGTGAACTCTTTTAGTGTGTAAAAAGGCTTCTCCGCCTATAGTGAAGGAGACTTTTAGTGCGCCATTCGACCGCCTTGGATTAACAACCCCCTGGGTTGTAACCAAGTTAAATTATGTCTCTTCTTTTATTTTTGCTTTTTATTTTATTATTGTTCCTATCTTTTTGAGTTGAAAGTCTTGAGGAGGGTATACTTTATTTTTCAGGCAATTCACCCCCTCTTGTCGGCCCCGCTGCACCAACATACAGGACATCGTGTAGAAACAAAACACTAACACCACGGATGTTGAGTTTGCAAGTGTCGACTCCTTTGACTTCAACTCTTGCATTGTTTCCTACATAGATCCATTTGTGGTCAGCTAGTACCTGTCGGTACTTTACAAATGTAACTCACTCTCGAGTTACATAGTTGGTTGCTCCCGCATCTATAATCCACAAAGGATAAGAATCAGCTAACAACAATGAACTAGCAACAAAATACTCAAGAAAAGATGACACACTTGCATTGTTTCAATCTAGTCTTCTTTCCTTTCTTCTTGATTGGGTCTTGTCCCACAACAGCAACTTCTTTCTTCTTTCCCTTCCCCTTCTTGAATTATTTCTTTTTCTTGGATCCAGATGATCCAATAGAACCAATAGCCACATAGGCTAGTCCAGAAATCCTTGCGGATTCAACTCTCTCCACCTCCAATTTATATGGCATAAGATGTCAATGAAAGTCTTAATACTCTCACTGTGAGTTAGGGTTAGCTTTACGGTCTCTCAATAATTTGAAAGGTAATGAATAACTGCTTGAACCTGTTGTTCATTGGTCAATTCATGACCAGTAGTTTTAAACTCCCGAATCATGTTCGACATCTCCCTAAGGTGTTGAACCATTGTAAGATTCGGATGCTTCTTGTAGCTGTAAAACTTAATAGCCAGCTGTTGAAGCTTGCTCAGACTTACTCCACTGTATTTCTTCTTAAGGGGTACCTAGACTGCATGAACCGTAAGATACAACTCATACTCAAAAACTAGGTCATCAACCATTGAACTAATCAATATTCTCTTAGTAGTGGAGTCCTTCTTTCATGCCTTATAGGCATTAAGATCTCATCTATTCTATGTAGTGGGATCTACAGGTTCCTCCATAACCTGTTTTATAGCCTCAAGAACTTCTTTGTCCTCAAGAACATATTGTATCTTGAGTTGCCAGATTTTGTAGTTATCCTCATAAAATTTCTCTCTATTATTGACTTTTGCTATGATGTTCTTATTGTTGGCACTACTCGGAATTCCATTCTGTTTCTTGTGTAAAAAAATTTATACAAGCACAGAACTTTTCCTAGCAACCCATTTTTTATTCAGAAGTTAAACTTGGATTGCAAACGAAACTTAACATTATTAATCCAAGTTCAACCCAGTGTTCATTAGAAGTTAAACCATATTACAGAAGTTGATTAAATATCTATTTTAAGGATTGACTTCCAGGTCATTGGCGAGACTCTCGGCCTTCTTGGGTTTGGGATCATCCACCACTTCCTAGTCAAAGCCTTTCAAAGAAATTGAATATTTAAACTCCTTACAGTAAACCCTAGGTTAAACTACAGAGACCTCAATCAAAGTACAAGATTGCTAGCCTCTTGTGTTGGTACTTCAGGATCCATACAAAGGAAAAATAACCTAGTACACATCGAAAACAATTAACTAATTATACCTTTCTTTGTAGCTTAAAGACCTCTTGATCTTCTGCTGTATTCTACTCCTCTTCTTGGATGTCGTGTGGTCGACGATCTACCAAGACGCAAATATCACTCAAGTCCTTCTTTCTTCCAAGACTTTCGGCCACCAAGGGATCAAAGCTAAGAACACCACCTCTTGTTCTTCTTTCTTCCTTGCAACCCGCCGGCCACAAGATGGTTGAAGCCACTTGATGCCGTCGGCCTTAGGTGAGAAAGCAAGGGGAGAATAAGAATATGAGGGGGCCGACCACAAGGAGAATAGAAGAGGAATAGAAATTGTATAGGTGATTATTTCCTCTAAGGCACCATCTATCCTCTTTTATAATCCTTGGTAATGGCTAAAAATGAACTTTTAAATTTCCTATTGTGGATGGCTACAAAAGAAAAGTTTTAAAATTAAAAATCCCACTTTTAAACATTGTAGATGGCTAAAAAAGGAAAGATTTTTAAAATTAAAACCTCTCTTTTAAATCATGGTTACAAAAAGAGAAAGTTTTAACAAAAATAAAATCTCTCTTTTAAACCATTGTAGATGACTACAAAAGGAAAGATTTTTTAAATTTAAAACTCTCTTTTAAAACCATGTGGATAACTTCAAAAAAGGAAAGTTTTTAAAATTTAAAATCTCTCTTTTAAAACATTGAAGATGGCAAAAAAAGAAAGATTTTAAAAAATTGAAAAACCCACCTTTAAACCCATCTTGGCCAGCCCCTTGGATGTGGCCGGCCATAAGGATGACTTGGGTGGATGCGAGGCTTTATACATAGAGGCTACAACAGAGACCTAGAGGAGGAATTGTTTTTGACCTCCTGATGAACTTGAGCTTCCTGTGTTCTACCCGAACACCCAACTCAAGTTCATCAATAATAACTCATACCACTAAAGAGTTATTATTGAACTATCGCACTGATAATTAGCATTTTTATGTAATATTTAAGCTCTCATATTTAGCATTTTTATCCTCTCATTCACTTAAATCTTGCTTAATATTATGATTAATGAGTTAGGATATATTTATGAGCTTTTTATACTCTTTCCCTAATTTTGCTATTATTTCATGATTTTTGTAGGGCATTAAAGAGACTCATTGGCATGAGTGGAGTCAAATTAATTGGACTCAATGCTAAGGTTGAGCATGAGCTAATTTGAAGAGCTTGACTCATTTCATTCCAATTTGGATCAAGAAAGAAGTAGAGCTCCATTCTTCAAGCCCAATCACAAAAGCCCAACTCATCCAATTTGGAGCCCAATTTTGAACCTTATTCTTAATGGATCCGGATTCCATTCCTAATGGATCTATTTTCTCCATCGAAATTCGACCCGTTAAGAAACCTCTCCCTATGTCTTCCGCACGGCACAGTACCGAGAGGGCTAGATCCTGTTCGCGACATCTTCTCTTCCTCGCGACTCCGGCTAGGGCACAACGACTTCCCTTCTTCTTCCTCCGGCCGTCGGCTTCCTCTTCTCTTACCTTTGCTGCCGTCGGCTGGCCATCCACAACCCACAACTCCTTCTCCTAGATCCAAACAGACGACAGCAGCAAGCAATCTCAGCGGGGCAGCAAGCGACGGCAGCGATTCCAGTCATCCACCTCACCGGAGGGGTTCTCCGGTGAGATCCTTCACCTTCCGACTTCTCTGTCTTTCTGGGGTTCGGATGGGCAGAGGAAGAAGAAGGCGACGCCATCCCTGCCTTTTTTCCAGCAGCAGATCTTCTTCATTGGATCCACAACAGCCCTTCTTCCGAGCAGCACTTCATTTTTCATCAGATTTTGGACAGCTTTAAATCGTTGCATTTCTTCACTTGATTCGTATAGACATGTTAATTTTGTGTGGTTGATTGTTTGATGCTTGTACTAAATTGATCTCCCATGTTTTAGTGCACGTACTCATGTCATTTTGATTCATGCTCGTAAGGCATTCGACAAAATGTTTCTTCTAACAGTAGGTTTAAATTCGTGCACTTTATTTCACTTAATGTTTGCTTGTCTTGTCTTTTGCAATTGCTATAAGTTTTGTTCTTCATTTGAATGCAATTAGGATTAGATTTCTTTAATGCTCTAGATCACGTTCTATGCTTAATTTCTTTAGTTGCTTACTTTATGTTGTCTTTAATTTCCTTGTAATCATAGTTTAAGTTAGACTAGGTTTTCTTATTTGCATCATCTTTCATTTACTAGGTTAGGTTCATTTAATGCTTTGCTATTTCATTCCTTAGTTTAATTCCGTTAATGGTGAATCGTAGCGTAGAGTGACAATGCACTATGAGATCACTATTAATTGATAGATAGGATGTCTTTCATTAATTAGGATTAGATTTCATACTTGCATTGCTCTTTTGTTCCTTAGGTTAAATTTCATACTTGTTTGAATCCCACTGTGGTGTTTATGTGGTGTTCCAGGAGGAGTGAGTTGGGATAGAATCCCACACTCAGCTAGGTAGTCACGAAACTCATGGCTAAGGTATTCTCCACCTCGATCGGATTGAAGTATCTTAATACTCTTGCCAAGCTGGTTCTGTACTTCATTCTTGAATTCTTTGAACTTTTCAAAGGATTCAGACTTATGTGCCATCAAGTACACATAACCATATCTACTGAAGTCATCAGTAAATGTGATGAAGTACCTATAACCGCCTCTAGCAGCGACATTGAAAGGGCCACATACATCACTATGTATGAGTCCTAACAAATCAGTTGCTCTCTCGCTATGCCCACTAAAGGGAGTCTTGGTCATCTTGCCTCGTAGGCATGACTCGCATACCTCATATGATTCAAAATCAAATGAGTTCAGCATACCATCCTTATGGAGCTAGGATAAGCGCTTGTCATTTATATGACCTAAGCGACAGTGCCAGAGGTAGGTTTGGTTCATGTCATTTGACTTGAACCTCTTGGTATTTATGTTATAGATAGGGCTCTCAAGGTCTAGAATATAGAGTCCGTTTATCAGAGGTGCACTACAATAGAACATATCGTTTAAATAGACGGAACAACATTTGTTCTTTATATTAAATGAGAAACCTTTCTTGTCCAAACAAGAAACTGATATAATGTTCTTAGTTAATGCAGGCACATAACAACAATCGAATAACTCTAGTACAAGCCTAGAGGGCAGAGATAGAAAGTAAGTCCCTACACCAACAGCAGCAACCCGTGCTCCATTGCCTACTCATAGGTCCACCTCGCCCTTTGTCAATGCCCTGCTATTTCTCATCGCTTACACATCAGTACAAATGTGAGAAGCACATCTAGTATCTAATAAACATGATGTAGAAATAGATAGATTGACTTCTATAACATATATACCTGAAGTGGAAATCTCACTTCGCTTCTTCTTAAGATCCTCCAAGTATACCTTGCAGTTCCACTTCCAGTGCCCTGTCTGACCGCAGTGGAAGCAGGTAGCATCCTTGGCGACCCCTCCTTTAGGCTTCAGTGCCTTGCCTTTGCCCTTGTCTTGGGACTTTCCCTTGCCTTTGGGCTTACCCTTGCCCTTATGTTTCTGAACCATCAGAACAGTGTTGGGCTTGGCCTTCTTAAGGTTTAGCTCAGCAGTTCTTAACATGCTAAGTAGCTCGGGCAGTGGCTTGTCAATCTCGTTCATATTGTAGTTTAGAACGAATTGACTGTAGCTATCCGGCAAGGATTGCAAGATCAGGTCAATGGCCAGCTCTTGGCCAAGTGGGAACCCCAACCTTTGTAGGTTCTCTATGTACCCAATCATTTTGAGTACATATGGGCCTACAGGAGCCCCGTCTGACATCTTGCGCTGAAACAGTGCCCTTGAGGTCTCAAATCTCTCATGCCTCGCTTGACCTTAATACAGTTGACGAAGATATTCAACCATATCGTAAGTGCCCATTAACTCATGTTGCTTCTGAAGCTCAGAGTTCATGGTCGCGAGCATTAGACAAGACACATCTAATGCGTCATCTTGATGCTTCTTGAAAGCATCTCGGTCAGCTCGCAGGGCAGTGGCAGGAGGAGCCTCCGGAATGGGCTGCTCCAGAACATACAGTTTACGTTCTTGGGTGAGAACTATTCTCAAGTTCCTGTACCAGTCCAGGAAGTTTGCTCCGTTGAGCTTGTCCTTCTCGTGGACAGATCGCAGGGATAAGGTGTTCGTGTTCGACGTCATGGTATTCTACAACAGAAATAAAAGTAGAAATAAATATCATATTCTTAATCATTTAATTAGGCCTTTAACTAAATGATGCTCCCACTGAATTCTATAATTCATGTGGGACAAGATCCACATCATACTAACCCTTGAGTTAGCTTTGGCTAATACACCCAAGACTTAGTATGATCGGTAGGTAACGATTACCAATTACATCTCTATGCAACTCTTGTTTATAGGATAAAATCCGCATTTATATTAAAACTTGAGTTAGCTTTGGCTAATACGCCCAAGAGTTAATATAAACGTGATTTTGTCCTACCTTTCCAACCGTTGGAATAATGCCTACAGTTGTACTCGATCCAATCGAGTCAACTAGTTACTCAATCTAATTGAGTTGAACTCACCCATGCGTTGATAGGCGGGACCAAGATTGTCCCTCTGTACCCTACCAAGATAGTATGTGTTGCTCTGCTTTGGCAGATTCAACAACAACATGCGATCGAGGTAGTGGTAGGTATCACGGCATGGTAGGCATTACGAGTTGACGTGATTTAGATCTAATCTAGACAATGATGCGTATCAAATACTTGATTTAGAACTAATCTAATCATGGGGTGCATCATGTGCACAATTTAGATCTAATCTAATCGCTAGGCACTAATTAACTACTTAATTAAACATGCATCACATACATATAAGCAATTAATTAAATTAATTTTGTGATTGTGTCATGGCCCTACTACGATCTTCTCAAGCCAATGAGAAGATCGGATGGTCAACCTAAGGTCAACAGATTCTCAAGCTTCTTCCTTTGACCACCTTGTGTTGCTCGCGCCCTCCTCGTAACTCCGTCTCGTGTGGACCTTCCACCGCTTCAAAATTACATTACAATTTTGAAACTCGAGTTATATTCGAGTCTAAATCTAATTTACAACCAAAATATAAGAGAAAGGCACGACGCGCAGGTCGCGAAAATAAAATAAAATAAATACAGCACGCACATCACATAATGGCACGCAGGCCGTATTATGAATTACAACACATTTCCAAATGAAATTTGGGTCGTTTGGGCCATGACTATCACAAAATTAATATATAATTCAAAATTATATATTTCTATAATTTTCTGTTATTTTTTTATAATTTTACATAATTTATGAGTAAATTTTTCCTGGCGGTCCCGATTAGCGATTTCGGACGTAATCGCTGAGCAAATCCCCTTGCGGGGTTAGGGGCAGTACCCCTACCCGCGATCTAACCATCGTGAGTTGCTCCTAAGAAATCCAAGAGCACCTTAGCCCGCTGTCCCAAAAGATTTTGGGTCGAAACATTACCGTTTTTGGAAAAACTTCTCGGTAGTCGAAGCCTACAAGTGTTGAAACACTTGTGCTTCGCTTCTACGAGAAAAATACCCATAAAATCATAAAAATTAGGAAATTCACAGAATGTTACAGTATGCATATTTTTCATAAAAATACTAATTGAAACTCGTACTCGCTTCGCACGTGGCTCTGATACCACTGTTGGATTTTTCGGGCCACGAAAACCGCGTTTTCGCGTCGCGGAAACCCCGAATCACCCATGCCAATGGATCTCGTGCGAAGAAAACTTACAAAAAATACGAGTATGAGTTTAAACGTCGATCTACAGTAGATCTACAAAGGGAAAGCCTTATACCTTTGAAGCGTGCCCTCGCAAATCCTGCTCGTCCAACGGTACACCGGATCTCGAAGTTGTCAACGTAGACAACTCTCTATAATTATCCACACAAGCAAGAGATGGAGAATAATCTCTAAGGATGTGCTAGCAACCTTAGAGATCAGTAGGGAGGAGAGGGAGAGCAAGAAGAAAAACACAAGAGGAAGAAGAAGATGGAGTTACCACACTTGAATGAAAAATCAATATTCATTCCACCTAAAAGTGGCCGGCCACTTCAAGGCATGTAACCCCCATGGAATATCAAGAGTCAAGTCTCTTGATCTCCTCCATGAGGTGGCATTTGGTCAAGTCAAACTTGACCAAATGAAGAAGCCTTGATGATGTGGCATTGGTCAAGTCAAAGTCAAGTCAAAACTTGACTCTTCATCTTCCTACTTAAGTCAAGTCAAACTTGTCCATTTCTCTCCCTTGGTTGATCTAATCTAACCATTGGTTCAAGTCAAATTTAATTTAATGAATCTCCATTCATTGAATTAAATTAATTAAATGAGTCTAAGTCCAAATTAGACTCACTTAACACATGAACCAAATTGAGTCCAACTCAATTAGCCTACTTTGGATTACTCTTAATCCAATTTGGTTCATCATATGAACCTAATCATTTAGGTTAATCAAATGAACCTAATATCCATCTAATTACCCTTAGTGTGTGACCCTATAGGTTCTTGTAACGTTGGCAATGCCCCTAAACCCATTTAGGAGCATAAGTAATGAGCGGTATTTAGCAACACATCATTACTATCCAAGTTACAAGAATATTGAGATCCAATATCACCTTGTGACTACTAATTGTGACTCCTCACAATATATGACAAGTGCCCTTCTATCATAGACATCTAGATTGATCAATATGAGGCATAGACCGTGTCATCCTCTAATCAATCTAAATCTTGAACTCCAAGTAGACTCACTCGATCAAATGAGCTCAACATCTCATGTTGACTCATTTGGGCATGGCCATGCACTTCGTGGTCTAACTCTATCAAGAATACCGATGTCGCTCCCGTCATATGGGAGGGATAGATCCCATCTACATCACTCACATCCCTCTTCATAATTCGTTATATACCTAGTAATCGCCTTTATAGTTCACCCAGTTACGGGTGACGTTTGACGAAACCAAAGTACATAACTCCTTATGTAGGGAACCATGGTGACTTCAGGTCTAAGGACCAATAGTCATACTAATAGTCACATGAGAAAGTATATGACACTCATATAATGATCCATGATACTTTCTCATGGCGGGTCATTCAGTATACATTCTCTAATGTATACCCATGTGTCATCTTGATATCTCTATATCCATAACTTGTGAGATCAAGTCATCGAGTTGACCTACATGCTAGTCTTATTGCATTGACATTGTCCCTGAATGTTAATACTCGACTAGAAATGATTAAGAGTAGTGTTCCCTATATCATCTCACTATCGGTTCAACTAACCGATTGATATAGGTGAGAACCGTCTACTCAAGGACGTTATTATACTTAGTTTATTTGGCACTAATACAAGTAAGTATAATAACCAAAAACCAAATGCCTTTATTTATATAGAATATGATACAACAAGTCCAAAATACAATTATCAAATGATTGGCTCTAGGGCTCTAGCTAACATTTGTAATCTAGATCTGGGCCTTGTATGTTTCGGCCACATTGTGAAGTTTAGACCTAGGAAGCTTAGAACCAAAATTTAATATGCTTATGATGTTCCTTAGGATAAATGTTATGAAATTGATTTAGGGTTATATGCTATTATGATTGCTTGCAACCTAGGTGGACCCTTGCATGTTTCGACCACCCTTAGTAGGTTGATGTTGAGACCCAATTATGACTCTCTATGTGCTTCACCTTGCCATGATATGAATTAGGAGATGCTAACTTATGTTCCATGCATGCTTATGTTTTCCATGATATGTTAAATGCTCATTTATGTATGCTTATGAATCATGCATGAAAATGTCTCCTATGATATGTAAAATGCTCAAGTATGTATGCTTTATGAAATGAAAAGAAAAGGCCTAAGAGATGCTTCCCTATTGTTGGGACTAAGAGCACTCTTTATGACAAGCTAAGTGAAAGGCCTAAGAGTTGCTTCCCTATCAAGTGGGACTAAGAGCACTCTCTATGTTATGAAAAGTTATGAATGACATGTACATGATATGCTATGAATGACATGAATATGATATGCTATGAATGACATGTACATGATATGCTATGAATGACATGAATATGATATGCTATGAATGACATGTATATGATATGTATATGACATAATATTTTACTTTGTATGGCTTGTACCAAAAGGGTGGGCTCCTTATGCGCCCCTAGGTCGATGGACTAAGAAACGGGCCTTGTAAAGGGTGGGCTCCTTACGTGCCCCTAGGTCGAGCTACGGGCCTAGTTTCCTAGTAGGTTCAAGAATAGCTACCTTGGGTCTACTTAGGATGCGCGCATTTATGTATGTTTGTGGTACTAAGCCGGGCCCCCTCATGTTGAGATTATTTTTAAGTACTATATGATATTGTTTTTCAGACATTTTGCACATGACATGAAGCATGTTTTGAAAAGCATCTTGCACATGACATCATCCATGATTTAAAGGACATCTTGCATATATGTTTATGAAATTAAATGATATGATATGATGCTTTCTCACATGCTATGATAGGATGTTCTTAATACTATGATATGATATGTCATGATGCTTATTTTTACGATATGACATGATATGTGATGATGCTTACTCTACATTATGATATGAATGCCATTTATGCCATGATAAGTTTATGTCATGATATGATGTTTATTTTATGCTATGATATGATAAGTTCATGCCAAGATATGATGCTCACTTTATACTATGATATGACTTTTATTTATGCCATGATATGATTTCCATTTATGCCATGATATGAGTTTCATTCATGCTATGATATGTGATATGATTACTCTTATATGATATGTACGGTTTTTGTGAGTAGGAAAGGATCTTACTGAGCCTTGTGTGCTCATAGCTTACTTTCCTTGTACCACAGATAAAGGTAAAGGATGGATAAACTAAAGGAGTAGCAGGAGGGGCAACTAAAGGAGTAGCAGGAGGGGCAAAAGATGTGTGTGGTGGTGGCTTGGTTAAAGAAAATAAATGACCTGCTTATGTTTATTTTATGTTGATGACTTGCATGACTATTTTATTCTTACTTACGCTTATGTTAGGAATGGATGATTATGATTCCTTAAGTTTATAACATGCTGAGCATATTGGTATGATTAGTTATGTTTTAAATGAGCAATTACTTCCGCTGTTTTGATTAGAAAAATGAAAAAGAAAACTATTTGTATGTACGCTATGTAAAGTAGAAGAAAGTAACCCCGTCCTCACTAGGCAGGAGTGGAGGGCGGGCGTTACAGCGAGACGGTTGAAGCGCTTCACTGCTTCGTTAACTGATAAGTCACCTTGTCAGAATTCAGTGAACTCGTCGTAATGACGGTTTGTTACTTGCATATGGAAGAATTCCTCAAAGAACTCTGCTTCGAAGTCCGTCCAGTTCATCTAATTAACTTGTCTCTTAGCCTTAACTCTTTCCCACCACATTCTTGCGTTTCCAGAGAAGCATAATGATACGCACTTGATCTTTTCTAGTACAGGCCAGTCCAGCAGTTCTACTATACTTTCCACTATCTTGAACCAGGCCTGGGCGTCCTATGGTTCACAAGTACCTGAGAAGTTCATCGGCTTCAACCTTAGCCACTGTATCAAGTAGGTCTCCTGTCGGACCACTGGGGCAGTGGCTACCGGTGGTACTGGTGTAGCTATTGGTTTGACGAGCACTGCATTCTGATTTGCTGGTGGGGTGACAGGATTTCCTTGCTGACCCATCAAAGCAGTGATCACTTGTTGTTGTTCCGTGATTTGACGCTGGAGGTCTGTAACCACTTGGGTCAAATCTGGTGGAGTCACTGTCTCCTCGGTCTTGTTACCGCGTCATCTAGCCATATCTATTTCCATAAATAACAATAAGGCTAGCATAAGTCTAGAGTTATCCCTACTTATATTCATGCACATTTAACATCGCTTATCATACATAAAGGAAATCCCTATCAGTCATACTTAAGTTCATGGATACTAAAAACATTTCTTATCATGCATAACTAGAATAGAGTAAGTACAGAAAGTCTTACTTAGAGCGGCAGGATGGAGGCTTGATGTGTGTGTAGTGGGAAGGCTAACTTGGCTCTGATACCAACTTGTAATGCCCGCCCCTCCTGCTGGTAGGGCGAGGTTACTTACTTGCAAGGGGAACATGCATATTTAAATTTCTTTTCTAAAGTAAAACAGCGGAAGAGCTTATTATGAAATCATGAAATCATGCGGAACATTAATATAAATAAACTTAGTTCATGTCAACATAAAATAACATAAGCAGGTCTTTTTTTTTCTTAGCCGAGCCACCACCACACACATCTCTTGCCTCTCCTGCGGCTCCCCTAGTTTATCCATTCTTTGCCTTTATCTACGGTTCAAGGAAAGTAAGCTATAAGCACACATGCTTAGTAAGATCCTTTCCTACTCACAAAAATGTATTTCATATCATAATTACATAAGCATATAACAATGGAGACATAATCATCTAAACATCATATCATGTAAACATAGCATCATAACATATCATCTCATAAAGAACATCATGCTATATCATATCATAAATCATAAGAGCATCATGTCATATATATCATAAGAGCATATCATATCATAAAGAAATATCATGATGTATCATATCATAAATAAAAGAGCATCATGTCATTTAAATCATAAGAGCATATCATGTCATAAAGAAATGTCATGATGTATCATATTATAAATAAAAGAGCATCATGTCATTTAAATCATAAGAGCATATCATGTCATAAAGAAATATCATGCAAGATGTCTTTTAAAACATGTGTCAAGATGTCTTAAAACATATCATATAGTACTTGAACATAATATCATCATGAGGGCCCGGCTTGTACCACATACATACATAAATGCGTGCAATCCCTAGGACAGGGTAGCTAGCCCCAAACCTACTAGGGAACTAGGTCCTGTTGGAGTGTATACTAAAAGCCTAGCTTTTTTATAAACATTTATAAGAATCACATTGGTCAAGTGTCTACATTTATATATACCAAATGTAGATGTTCAATTAATTTATATTGTAGATAACATAGTGTGTGGTGTCACACACAGAAGATAGTGTTATCGGATCTTTATAAATTAAAAACAGTAGCTCACGACTAAGATGGAAAGGAACAAACCATTGGAAGGTCGTAGTGTAATTAGGTATTAGTTTATCTTAACTATATAATTACACTAGTACACTTAGAGTGTATTGAGCAGGACCATTTAGAGGTCATTTCTTTTATACTGACTTTGTAAAGGAACAAAGAACTCAGTTATTATGGAAGTGTGTGCTCTTAATCCTAATATAATAATAAGCACATATATTTGATATTTATTTCTTTAATTTATCAATGGGTGAGATTTAGCTTGATAAATCAAAAAGCTCGATAAGTTGGGAAATGTTATCACTTATAGTGTGTGTTGTTGATTATAGAAGGAAACTGTGTCCTAGTGATCTAGGTTGATAATGCCCCCAAGAGGAGCTCATAAGAATTGTCATGCTAAACCCTGTAGGTGGACTTAGTCCGACATGATGACAAGGTTGAGTGGTACTACTCTTGGACTAAGATATTAATTAAATGAGTTGTCAGTAACTCGCTTAATTAGTGGGCATTCAACATCTTAAACACAGGGAGACTAACACACTCATAATAAGAAGGAGCCCAAAATGTAATTTGAGATTGGTGCGGTAGTTCAATAATAGTTCTTTAGTGGAATGAATTATTATTGATGAAATTAAATTATGTGTTTGGGGCGAACATGGGGTGCATAATTTCATCGGGAGACCAAAACTAATTCCTCCTCTCGGTCCCTATCGTAGCCTCTTGTATACAGAGATTTATACCCACCTTTATACTAGCCTAAAGGTTGAGCCTTAAGGTGGCTGGCCAATAGCTTGGAGCCCAAGCTTAGGTGGCCGGCCACATCATATTAAAAAGGGTTTTTTATTAAAATTATTTCTTATGTGAATATCATGTTTTTAAAAGAGAGTTTGAAATTTAAATCTTTCCTTTTATAGCTTTCTACAAAAGATTAAGAAATGATTTGAAATCTTTCCTTATTTGTAGATTGATAGGTAGATTTTAATTTTGAGAAAACTTTCCTTTTTTAACCATGTTCATGATTTAAATGAGAGTTTAAAAATTATATATTCTCTTTTATAAGTTTCTACAAAAGATTAAGAAAAGATTTGATATCTTTCTTTATTTGTAGATTGAAAGGAGATTTTAATTTTTAGAGATAACTTTCCTTTTTGGAAATCATCCACATGTTTAAAAGAAAGATTTTAATTTATAAAATTTTCTTTTTATAATCCACCATGAAGGGAAAAGTTATTGGAGAAATTTTTATAAATTGAGAAGGAAGTTATTTTGAGTTTTAATTAGATTATATTTAAATTATGGTTTCTATTTCCTATTTCTTGTTTTATAATCAAAGTCTTCATGCCTCCTTCTTTCTCTTGGACCGACTAGAAGGAGAAAAAGTTTTGAACCGTGGGGGCAATTCTAATCATGAAGAATTTCGTCAAAGTGAACCATTCTATGATTCACCAAGAGAAAGAAGGAGGCATGAAGGGGGAAGAAGACGTGAAAGAGGAGGTAGAGACCATAGACGAGAAGATGATCTAGGAGGTGTGAAAGTCCAGATACCTTCCTTCCAAGGGAGGAATGATCCTGAAACATATCTGGCATGGGAGATGAAAATAGAACAAATTTTCTCATGCCACAATTACAATGATGCAAAGAAAGTAAAGGTGGCTGCCCTTGAGTTCACCGATTATGCCTTAATTTGGTGGGATCAATTGCAAAAGGAGGGAAGAAGGTATGGAGAGCATCCTATCAACACTTGGGACGAAATGAAGACTTTGATGAGAAGGAGATTTGTGCCTTCCCACTACCATAGGGAATTGCACAACAAATTGCAAAGACTCACCCAAGGGAGTAGGAGTGTGGATGATTACTACAAGGAGATGGAGGTGGCTTTGATTAGGGCCAATATTGTGGAAGATAGGGAAGCTACCATGGCTCGGTTTCTCCATGGCCTAAACCGAGACATTGGAGACATTGTGGAGTTACAACATTATGTGGAGCTTGACGACTTAGTGCATCAAGCAATGAAAATAGAGCAACAATTAAAGAGAAAGGGCGTTATGAAGAAATCATCTTCTCCAAACTACTCTTCAAGTTGGAAGGACAAGCCAAAGAAGGAGGGTTCTTCTTCAAATTCTAAGGAGGCAGCAAGCATTAAGAAGCCTATTCCTACTACCTCTTCTTCCACTTCTAAGAGTAGGGATATCAAGTGTTTTAGGTGTTTGGGAAAAGGTCATATTGCATCCGAATGCCCGAATAAGAAGACTATGGTGGTGAGGGATAATGGGAGTATCTCTAGTGAAGAAATTTCTTCTCATTCCTCTTCCTCAAGCGATGAAGAAAATGATGGAGCAGCCTATGCGCAAGATGGAGATCTCTTGGTGGTTAGGAGATTATTGGGAAGCCAAGCCAAGGAGCATGAGGAGGACCAAAGAGAAAATATTTTTCATACCCGCTACCTTATTCAAGGAAAGACATGCTCTATGATCATTGATGGTGGAAGTTGCACCAATGTGGCAAGCACTCGGTTGGTCACCAAACTCAACCTCAAGACTACACCACATGCAAGACCATATAAACTCCAATGGCTAAGTAATAGTGGTGAATTGGTAGTGAACCAACAAGTGTTGATTAATTTCTCCATTGGCAAATATGAAGATCAAGTTCTATGTGATATTGTGCCTATGGAGGCAAGCCACATTCTTCTTAGAAGACCTTGGCAGTTTGATAGGCGAGCTCACCATGATGGATTCTCCAACAAGTTCTCTTTTGTCCACAATTCTCTCAAAGTTACACTTGTACCATTATCACCTAGGGAGGTTTGTGAGGATCAAATAAAAATGAGAGAGAAAAGAGAAAAAGAAGAGCGAGAGCATAAGAAAAAGAAAGAGTGTGTGCAAAAGAAAATACTTGATTTTGAGGACAAAATTCAAAAGAAAAGAAAGAATGAGGAAAAGAAAGAGAGAAAAATATAAAATTTGTTTACAAGAGTAAGTGAGGTGAAAAAAAGCTTATTTGACAAGGCAACCAATATTTCTTCTTTTATGCAAGGAAACTTGCTTGGAATCTAATACTAACTCTTTGCCTAGTGAAGTTGTTGTTATTTTGCAGGATTTTGAAGATGTGTTTCCCAAGGAAGTACCTCACGGATTGCCACCAATGAGGGGAATTGAACACCAAATAGACCTTATTCCTGGCGCTTCTCTGCCCAATAGGCCAGCTTATAGGAGCAACCCTCAAGAAACAAAGGAGGTACAAAATCAAGTGGAGGAGTTATTGCAAAAAGGATGGGTTAGAGAAAGTTTAAGTCCTTGTGCTGTACCCGTAATTTTGGTGCCTAAAAAGGATGGAACATGGAGGATGTGCACTGACTCTAGAGCCATCAACAACATCACAATTCGGTATAGACATCCAATCCCTAGACTTGATGATTTGCTTGATGAATTGCATGGTGCTTGCTTCTTTTCTAAAATTGATTTAAAAAGTGGGTACCATCAAATTAGGATAAGGGAAGGGGATGAATGGAAAACAGCTTTCAAAACCAAATATGGATTGTATGAATGGTTGGTAATGCCTTTTGGGTTAACTAATGCACCAAGCACTTTTATGAGGCTTATGAACCATGTCTTACGAAAATTTCTTGGAAAATTTGTGGTAGTATACTTCGATGATATTTTGGTATATTCCAAGAGTTTTGTTGAGCATATTGCACATTCCAATCTGTCTTGCATGTCCTTAGAAAGGAAAAACTATATGCTAACTTAGAAAAGTGTTCTTTTTGCACTAATCATGTGATTTTTCTTAGTTTTGTCATAAG
Source organism: Zingiber officinale (assembly GCF_018446385.1). Taxonomy (NCBI): domain Eukaryota; kingdom Viridiplantae; phylum Streptophyta; class Magnoliopsida; order Zingiberales; family Zingiberaceae; genus Zingiber; species Zingiber officinale. The sequence continues at coordinate 74,327,957 of NC_056002.1, forward strand.
TTCTAAAGGAGTGCAGGTTGATGAAGGGAAAGTTAAGGCCATTAGAGATTGGCCAACTCCTAAAACTGTGAGTGAGGTTAGGAGCTTCCATGGGTTGGCAAGTTTCTATAGGAGGTTTGTGAAGGATTTCAGCACAGTGGCAGCACCCCTAAATGAAATTGTTAAGAAAAATATGGGCTTTAGATGGGGAGAGAATCAAGAAAATGCATTTCAAACACTTAAGGATAAACTCACACATGCACCCATTCTTGCTTTACTTGATTTTTCCAAATCATTTGAAATTGAATGTGATGCATCTCATGTGGGTATTGGGGCTGTTTTACTTCAAGATGGTCATCCCATTGCATATTTTAGTGAGAAATTAAGTGGTGTCACCCTCAACTATTCCACTTATGACATAGAATTGTATGCCCTTGTTAGAGCATTGCAAACATGGCAGCATTATCTTTTGCCTAAAGAATTTATCATTCATAGTGATCATGAATCTTTGAAGTATTTGAAAGGGCAAGGGAAGCTCAACAAAAGGCATGCCAAATGGGTCGAATTTCTTGAACAGTTTCCTTATGTGATTAAGCATAAGCAAGGAAAGGTAAATGTTGTAGCAGATGCACTTTCAAGAAGGTATAATTTGTTAGCTACACTTGAAACTAAATTGCTTGGCTTTGAACATATTAAGGAATTGTATGTACATGAAAATGAGTTTTCCCAATTATATGCTGCATGTGAAAAGAAATCACAAAATGGGTTTGTTAGGCATGACAACTACTTGTTTAAGAATAACAAACTTTGTGTGCCTAGAGGATCGATGCGTAAATTGCTAGTTAGGGAAGCACATGAGTGGGGTTTAATGGGACACTTTGGGGTTCAAAAGGCCTTAGAAATGCTGCTTGAACATTTTCATTGGCCACACATGAAACACGATGTGCAGAAATTTTGTGCACGGTGCATTGTGTGTAGAAAAGCAAAATCTAAGACATTACCTCATGGACTTTACACGCCTTTGCCTATTCCTAATTTTCCATGGACTGACTTGTCTATGGATTTTGTTTTAGGGCTACCACGTACTCAAAAAGGTAAGGACTACATTTTTGTGGTAGTTGATAGATTCTCCAAGATGGCACACTTCATACCTTGCCACAAGGTGGATGATACAACTCATGTGGCAGATTTATTTTTCAAAGAGGTGGTAAGACTTCATGGCTTGCCTAGGAGCATTGATTCAGATTGTGACACCAAATTTTTAAGCCATTTTTGGAGGACCTTATGGAACAAGCTGGGAACAAAGCTTCTTTTCTCCACCACATGCCACCCACAAACTGACGGCCAGACTGAGGTGGTAAATAGGACACTTTCTACTCTTCTTAGAGCAATTATTAAGAAGAACATTAAGTCTTGGGAAGAATGTTTACCTCATGTTGAATTTGCTTATAATAGGGCGGTCCATTCTACTACTCAATTTTCTCCTTTTGAGATTGTTTTTGGGTTCAATCCACTAACACCTCTTGGTTTGCTTCCTTTACCTAACACTTCTTCTTTAGTTCACAAGTATGGCAAAACAAAGGCAGAATATGTGAAGAAGCTTCATGAGCAAGTTAAAGCTCAAATTGAGAATAAAATGGAGCAATATGCAAATCGAGCCAATAAAGGGAGAAAAAGAGTGGTCCTTGAACCCGGTGATTGGGTGTGGGTTCATATGAGGAAGGAACGGTTTCCTACCCAAAGGAAATCAAAGTTTCAACCAAGAGGAGATGGACCATTCCAAGTGTTGGAAAGAATTAATGACAATGCTTACAAAATTGATTTGCCCGGTGAGTATCGTGTTAGTGCAATATTTAATGTGGCTGATTTGAGTCCTTTTGATGTAGGAGATGAAGACCTAAATTCGAGGACGAATTCACCTAAAAAGGAGGGAATGATGTGTGCCAAGAAGAGGCATTGAAGGGAATTGGGGGACCCATGACAAGGTCCAAGACTAAGAGAATGAAGCAAGCTTTGGAAGGCGTAATAATGAGGCTCAAGGAAAAGGAGGATCAATGCACAATGGAGGCAACAACTAAGTGGATCACATTCCTTCAATTTGAAAGTGAAATTGGACCAACATGAGGACCATTTTCGTGTGCATGCATGGGGGGTTTTTCTAAAGTGACTTTTGATGTCCTTTGTGGGCTTTTAATACATTTTTGAGAGTTCCTAAGCTAGTATAACAAATACCATGCATGCATGGTTGCATTAAGCTAGTATTAGGGATTAGTGGTGGCATTAGTGGATAATAAAACTCATGCATGCAAGTATGATATTTATTGCATAATTAGTGCATAGAGGATCTTAAGGGATGTTAAATAGGAGAACTCTTGTATGACAAATCAGGTAAGTTTGAATGAAAATTTGAGTTCCTCTTTTGTGAGAGCTTCCTTCTTGTTCTTAGGCAAAGAACTAATTTCGATCTTATCAAGGCAACTTGTGGCGAGCAAAACTCCATGACTTATCACTCACCTTCTCATCTTGCTTGAGTGTGGTGTCAATACCCTTCCCCAAGCTGAATTTCAAGGCAATCCAATTACAAGGTTTCCTTTATTAGGAGTGCAGGTTGATGAAGGGAAAGTTAAGGCCATTAGAGAATGGCCAACTCCTAAAACTGTGAGTGAGGTTAGGAGCTTCCATGAGTTGGCAAGTTTCTATAGGAGGTTTGTGAAGGATTTTAGCACAGTGGCAGCACCCCTAAATGAAATTGTTAAGAAAAATATGGGTTTTAGATGGGGAGAGAATCAAGAAAATGCATTTCAAACACTTATGGATAAACTCACACATGCACCCATTCTTGCTTTACCTGATTTTTCCAAATCATTTGAAATTGAATGTGATGCATCTCATGTGGGTATTGGGGCTGTTTTACTTCAAGATGGTCATCCCATTGCATATTTTAGTGAGGAATTAAGTGGTGTCACCCTCAACTATTCCACTTATGACATAGAATTGTATGCCCTTGTTAGAGCATTGCAAACATGGCAGCATTATCTTTTGCCTAAAGAATTTATCACTCATAGTGATCATGAATCTTTGAAGTATTTGAAAGGGCAAGGGAAGCTCAACAAAAGGCATGCCAAATGGGTTGAATTTCTTGAACAATTTCCTTATGTGATTAAGCATAAGCAAGGAAAGGTAAATGTTGTAGCAGATGCACTTTCAAGAAGGTATAATTTGTTAGCTACACTTGAAACTAAATTGCTTGGCTTTGAACATATTAAGGAATTGTATGTACATGATAATGAGTTTTCCTAATTATATGCTGCATGTGAAAAGAAATCACAAAATGGGGTTGTTAGGCATGACAACTACTTGTTTAAGAATAACAAACTTTGTGTGCCTAGAGGATCGATGCGTAAATTGCTAGTTAGGGAAGCACATGAGTGGGGTTTAATGGGACACTTTGGGGTTCAAAAGACCTTAGAAATGCTGCTTGAACATTTTCATTGGCCACACATGAAACACGATGTGTAGAAATTTTGTGCACGGTGCATTGTGTGTAGAAAAGCAAAATCTAAGACATTATCTCATGGACTTTACACGCCTTTGCCTATTCCTAATTTTCCTTGGACTGTCTTGTCTATGGATTTTGTTTTAGGGCTACCACGTACTCAAAAAGGTAAGGACTCCATTTTTGTGGTAGTTGATAGATTCTCCAAGATGGCACACTTCATACCTTGCCACAAGGTGGATGATGCAACTCATGTGGCAGATTTGTTTTTCAAAGAGGTGGTAAGACTTCATGGCTTGCCTAGGAGCATTGTTTCAGATCGTGACACCAAATTTTTAAGCCATTTTTGGAGGACCTTATGGAACAAGCGGGGAACAAAGCTTCTTTTCTCCACCACATGCCACCCACAAACTGACGGCCAGACTGAGGTGGTAAATAGGACACTTTCTACTCTTCTTAGAGCAATTATTAAGAAGAACATTAAGTCTTGGGAAGAATGTTTACCTCATGTTGAATTTGCTTATAATAGGGCGGTCCATTCTACTACTCAATTTTCTCCTTTTGAGATTGTTTTTGGGTTCAATCCACTAACACCTCTTGGTTTGCTTCCTTTACCTAACACTTCTTCTTTAGTTCACAAGGATGGCAAAACAAAGGCAGAATATGTGAAGAAGCTTCATGTGCAAGTTAAATCTCAAATTGAGAATAAAATGGAGCAATATGCAAATCGAGCCAATAAAGGGAGAAAAAGAGTGGTCCTTGAACCCGGTGATTGGGTGTGGGCTCATATGAAGAAGGAACGGTTTCCTACCCAAAGGAAATCAAAGCTTCAACCAAGAGGAGATGGACCATTCCAAGTGTTGGAAAGAATTTATGACAATGATTACAAAATTGATTTGCCCGGTGAGTATGGTGTTAGTGCAACATTTAATGTGGCTGATTTGAGTCCTTTGATGTAGGAGATGAAGACCTAAATTCGAGGATGAATTCACCTAAAGAAGGAGGGAATGATGTGAGCCAAGAAGAGGCATTGAAGGGAATTGGGGGACCCATGACAAGGTCCAAGACTAAGAGAATGAAGCAAGCTTTGGAAGGCTTAATAATGAGGCTCAAGGAAAAGGAGGATCAATGTACAATAGAGGCAACAACTAAGTGGATCACATTCCTTCAATTTGAAAGTGAAATTGGACCAACATGAGGACCATTTTCGTGTGCATGCATGGGGGGGTTTTTCTAAAGTGACTTTTGATGTCCTTTGTGTGTTTTTAATGCATTTTTTAGAGTTCCTAAGCTAGTAATACAAATACCATGCATGCATGGTTGCTTTAAGCTAGTATTAGGAATTAGTGGTTGCATTAGTGGATAATAAAACCCATGCATGCAAGTATGATATTTATTGCATAATTAGTGCATAGGGGATCTTAAGGGATGTTAAATAGGAGAACTCTTGTATGACAAATCATGTAAGTTTGAATGAAAATTTGAGTTCCTCTTTTGTGAGAGCTTCCTTCTTGTTCTTAGGCAAAGAACTAATTTCGATCTTATCAAGGCAACTTGTGGCGATCAAAACTCCATGACTTATCACTCACCTTCTCATCTTGCTTGAGTGTGGCGTCAATACCCTTCCCCAAGCTGAATTTCAAGGCGATCCAATTACAAGGTTTCCTTTATCAAGTACCTGATCAAAATATGATATAGCACAGGACTCTATTGACTCAGATTAATCGGGATTACACGCCCGACCAAAAACTCAAAGGTTGTTGACATTCTTCATATTAAAGCGATCAAGGTTACACGCCCGACCGAAAACTCAAATGTTGATGAAATTATTCATATTAAATCATTAGGGATTATACGCCTGGCCTAAATTCAAAGTCATCTGGATTTTTTTTATAAAGATCATTCGGTGTTACACTCCCGACCAGGGTTCGAAGTTCAGAGGGAATTCTTTATATATATAATCCTTCAAAATTACATTCCCCATCAGAAGTCACAATATATGAAGTTCTCTATTTAAAATCACTCGGGATTGTACGCCCGACCCAGAGCACATAAATCCTATGGAGTTTTTCATATAAAGTTGCTCGGGATTACACATCCCTCGGAAGCATGGAGGTTTTTTGAATCCTTTATATATAGTCATGCTCGAATAAAAATCAAGGGGTTATGGAAAGATTTATTGTTCAGAGTCATATGATCAATTAAGATACCACAACAGGAAAAGCTTTTGAGCAAGATAGTACTTATTCTCAAGAAGCAGCAGACGGGTCATAAAGTCCTAAAAAACAATTAAGTACAATTTTTTTTTTTACAAATTTGCAAGTACTTAATTACAAGTCTTTTACAAATACATAATTATGCTTACTTAAACAGGCTCGTTAGATTTTCGGGTAATTCCTGGTTAAGTCTGCGACGGTTTATGAATTGAGAAGGGGTTTCACGAGATACATAACCACCTTCCCATAGTTGTTGAATAACCCCTGTCACAGAATGATTTAGAGTCCCTATGACTCGACGAACATATTCGCCAACAAACGTCGAAGACCTCAGAAAAGTAAAGCGCCTATCTTCCCATCGGTCTTCCTCATGCTCCTTATAACTTTGAAATTCAGTTTGTAGTTTAGCAGCTTGGTCTTTGAAAGTGTCTCTTTCTAATTTAAGTTGCTCTAGTTCCTTTCGAATTGAGGATATCTCTACATCTTGAGCCTTTCTCTGTTCTTGCTCTTGTAGAAGAGCAAACTCACTTGAGGCTGATTCTTGAGCCTGCTCAGAAAGAAAGATATTTTGAAGTCTCTCCACTTTCTCTAAAACAATGTTCTTATGAGAAACATCTGAAATAGCTTTGTCTTTCAAAGTAGTTTCCACCTAGAGGTTGGAATTTAACCGATCCACCTGTAACCCCAGGGTTTTCCTTTCAAGCTCTTTGTTTTTCAATAACTGGTGCTGATGCTGCAATTCCTTTTTCATAGCCTCTATTTGTTGAATCTGTAAAGCTATCTTCTCTTGTAATTGAGTAAGCTCAATGTGGGAAGGAGGAAGATTGGATTTCAGTGCCTCTACTTGAGCTTTTAACTTGCTATTGTCCCTTTACAAGCAATGAATAGCTGGTCTAGATGAAGACTTGAGGCAAGGAACTAAAATAATAATGTAGTTAGCAGGAAATAATAAGACGTTAACAATATATAATGAAAAACACTTACGGCAATAGCTTGATGACTATGACTGTCCACGCGGTTTGAAATACTGGTGCCCCTTAACAACTCTTGGCTATGTAGCCAAGACTCAGACAACTGGCCTTGTAGTTGTAGAAAATCGTAACTAGGAGGATCCAAAACTTGTCTCATTTGAGAGGGCAGACCCATAGCTTGCCTAAACAGAGGTGGGGGGACAGAAGGTGAAGAAGGCCGGGTGGAAGAAGAAGGAAAAGAAGAAGAGGAAGTGGTAGAAATGGGAATAACAGAGGAAGAGCTAGAGGGGATGGAAGATGGCAAAGCAATGAAAGTTGATTCAGTTGTTGAGGCACAGATAGTTGATGGTCCTGGACTCGGAGAAGACCTCTGGCAGGGTGTTCTTTTAGCTCGTGGTCCAGAAGCCAGAGGAGGTAAGGCCAAGGAAAGAGGTTGAGAGGATGCAGAAGTAGTAGTAGCCATCTGAGAAGCAGAAGTAGCTGAAACAAAAACAGAAGAGGAAGGAATAAGTAGACCCGGTCTTATCATATTAAGAGAAAGGTTGGAGACAATGTGAGTAGGGGGCATTAGTTCTTTACCTCTCTCAAATGATATAGGTGAAGGAATAATGGGAATCTGCACAAAAGTACCAAAAGTGTCACGAAAGGGAACTTCCTTAGTAAGCCTGGGTTTCTTGTGTATGACAACAAAAGGTTGTTCTTCTTCCTCTTCCAAGGAAGCAATAGCTTCCGCTACTTGTTCTTCCTTAGATAATAAACCCAGAGTAGAAGTGGTAGGATTAGCTCGATGAGCCTGTAGCCATTTTTCTCCAAGTTTATTCAAAAAAGACTTGGTCACAGTGGTGTTCTTGTACATAAAAGCAGGTAGAAGAGCATCAGCTGAAATATAAGAATTAGGCGTTATTATAGAAAATAATTAACAAATAGCTAATAAACATAGTCGAGAATGTCTGAACATACCAAAAGAGACCTCCAAGGGGATTTCGATGGAGCTTATTCCAAAGGGAAACATTAGACCTTTCACAATCGAGGCCGGTAAGCAAAACTTAGCCCCCATTAACTTGGGTAAGGCAGAAGAAACTGAGGGATCAGTAAGGAAGCCGTCAGTGCTAGGAATTAAAGGAAGATCATATATCCAGTTGGTAGGAAAAGGAGGAGGAGAAGGAAGACGCATAAAAAAAAAATTTGTGATGTCATTCCTCTTGAGGAGGAATCCCGCTAAACAAAATAGCCTTAGGGTGAGACTGAAATTTAAAGACACCAATGTCTACTTGGCGGGGAATGAAAAAGTAGTGAAAAAGGTGAAGGGACAGAGGAAAATCTAGTAGTTTAGATACCCCAACAAAACCCACAAGGATAGAAAAAGATTGAGCAGTAAGATGATTAAGAGGAATCTCAAAATAGATACTAACATCAATGAAAAAGGGATGAAGAGGGAATCGGAAACCTTGTAAAGCTTGAGCCTAGAAGATTGATATAATTCCTAAAGGAGGAAGATGTGGGCCATTCTGAGGAGTTGTAACGCCCCGCTCGTCCTGCTAAGGCGACGGGGGTTACTTTAACATGCATACCTACTTACTACAGCGGAAGTCTTATTTATAGAAATTAAAACTTTTCTTTTCTTTAAAATCACCATGACTAATCACCTGGACATATAAAACCACATAGCATACTTAATATGATTTTTAAGTCATAATACCCAAACACATAATTAAATGTCAAGGAGTCATAAAGCAGTAACATAAACTAGGCATAGTTCTTATTAAACAAAAGCAGGTCTTTCTCCTTTAGCCAAGTCACTACCACACACATCCTTCTAGCCCATCCTGTTGCTCCCCTAGTTCATCCATTCCTTGTCTTTATCTGTGGTACAAGAAAATAAGCTGTGAGCACTCATGGCTCAGTAAGTTCCTTTCCTACTCACAAAAATCGTATAGCATATCAAAATCACAAGACATAACACATGGAGACAATTTCATCATATCATGCAGCATATCATGGCATATCGTAACATAATCGTAAGGTATCATGGCATAACATAACATGATCATCAAATGCACCCTGACATATCATAACATCATCATAAATATCATGGCATAATCATAAAGTATATGCAAGGTGAATTTCTAAACATGTATCATGAAAACATATGCAACATGTCTTTTGAAAACTTATAATATACATACTTAAACATAATCTCAACATAAGGGGGGCCCCGGCTTGTACCACATACATAAATGCGCGCATCCTATGTAGGTCCAAGGTAACAAGTCTTGAACCCTACAAGGCATACATACTAGGCCCGTTTCTTAGTCTATCGACCTAGGGGCACTTAGGAGCCCATCCCTAACGAGGCCCGTTTCTTAGTCCATCGACCCCGTGGCGCTTATGGAGCCCACCCTTGGTACAAGCCTTAAAAGTAAAGTAGCATGTCATACATATCATAATTCTTAACCTATCATTCATGTCATATTCATATCATGAAGAGTGCTCCTAGTCCCAACTGATAGGGAAGCAACTCTTAGGCATAACATAAAGCATGTATAATTGGACACACAACACATCATGAATTTGGGCACACAGCACATCATGATCACATGCATAATTGGGCACACAGCACATCATGAACTTGGGCACATATCATATCATAAATTTGGGCACATAGCACATCATAAATTTGGGCACATAGCACATCATCATGCATAGGTCATAAGCATACATAAATGAGTATAGCAGCATGGCATATTCTTATCATATCATAAAGCATTGCATGTGAGGCACATGGGAAATCATAATTAGGTCTCTAACCCTAATATCATGTAGTGGCCGAAACATGTAGTTGTAGCCTAGTTAGCAAGCAACATAAAAGCATGTGAACCCTAAACCTTTATCATATCCTATATCATAAGGAACACCTTGAGCATGTTTAGTTTGGGTTCTAAGCTTCCTAGGTCTTTACTTATATCATGGCCGAAACTCATCAAGCATCAAATTAGGTTATAAGCAACATACAAACATGTAGACCCTAAACTAATGTCATATCATATATCATAAGGAACAACTTGAGCATGTTTAGTTTGGGTTCTAAGTTCTCTAAGCTTTTAACCTTATCATGGCCGAACCCTAGCAAGCATGATTCTAGGTTACAAGTAGCATGAAAGTGTTGAACCTTAAACCAATATCATAACACATATCATGAGGAACATCATAAGCACATTTAGTTTAAGTTCCAAACTTCCTAAGCCCTTTAATCTAAGGTGGCCGAAACTTGTTAAGCATGGAAACTAGGTTTCTAGTGGCATAAGAGCATGGAAACCATAAACAAATTTCATAGCATTTATTACAAAAAACATCATGAGCATATCTAAGTTGGGTTCTAAGTTTCCTAGGCCTTTAAACTAATGGTGGCCGAAACATGTAAGACATAGACTAGTTTTCATGTGACATAAAAGCATGGAAACCCTACACAAATTTCATGGCATTTATTACAAGGAACAACATGAGCAAACTTAGTTTAAGTTCTAATCATTCTAGGTCTTAAAACCTTGTGTGGCCGAAAGTTATAGAGCATGTAACCAAATTTCTATGCAACAAACAAGCATAAGAACACCAAGTTAGTTTCATATCATTTCATCAAGAAGGTCATGAGCATCTTAGACTTGTTTTAAACTTTCCTAGGCCTCAAATCTTAACATGGCCGAATCTTCTTAAACATGAAATAGAGTTCAAATCAACATACAATCATGGGCATATCATATTAGCTTCATATCTTATCTTAGGGAAATCATGGCATGCTTAGTTTTAGGTTTAAAGCTCTCCTAGGCCCTTAGTTCTACCATGGCCGAATGTTCATGAGCATGAAAATGAAGTTCCAATCAACATACGAGTAGGAGAAAATGTTAACAACACCATTATCATAGGGCACATATCATAAGAACAAGGGAGCATGTTTAGTTTGAGTCTTAAGCTTACCTAGTTCTTTTGTTCATGCTTGGCCGAGAGTCTAGGATCATGAATCTAAGTTCTAACTAAACATTCTAGCATAGAAACATTAGGTTAACCTCCTACCATAAGATACATGTCGCAAGAAATATAATGAGCATATCTAGTTAGGTCTTAAAATTCCTTAGATTCTTCTTTTTGTCTTGGCCGAAATTTCCATGAAGCAACCCTAGGTTTTTAAGCAATCTATCTTCATGAAAACTACATGAGCTATTGTACCACAGGTGAGGGGAAGCTTACATAGTTTTCGCTTGTTGATCCTTAAGGAAGTGGTACCCTTGTGAGGAGGGAGGAGAAGTTTCTCTTCCTAGTTTCCCTTTTTGTTTTTCTTCTTCTTGTATGAGGTAGACCTTGAGACTCCTTGCTAGTATTTGTTTTCCCTTAGAGAGAAAACCTAAACTTGGCTTTTGGAGATGAGGGAGGAGAGCTCTAGTTCTTGGTGGAGAAGGGAAAGAGGATGAGGAGAAGAAGATTTAGAATTTCCCTTTCTCTTTTCTCCTCTAATCCTTTTTATTCATCATGGGAAGGATTCTTGCCCCATTCATCCCCCCCTTTAACTTCGCTTTAATTCCCACAAAAATGAGAAGGGAGAGAGGAGAGGAAGGTAATTCACCTTTTGCTTGCTTCTTCTCTTAACCAAGAGGAAGAGGAGGTAAGCCACTTGGTTTTCTCTTGCTCTTTTTCTTAGTTTTCTTTTATTTTCTCCTCACCTTTAACTAAATTTTTCATTCCTTCCTATCCAAATATTATTCATTATTCTAGTGGTTACTTCACACTAATTTAACTCTATCACTTGTGGGAGGTTCAAGGTTCAAACCTCAACCTCTCCTTTTTATTTCTATTATTTCTTTTTGATTCCTCTTACTTTCATGCTCTAAAGAAAATACTATCCATATACTTATCTTATAATTTCGTGGGTGTTACAGGAAAATCCATATGACAGAAGGAAAACTCATCTAAGAGGAGTAGTTGCCCACGTCTTCCCTATTAAGGGATCAGTAAGCATAAGAGAAACCACGTTGGGGAAGGAGCGGCCATGGATGAATAGCAGAAGGAAAATGAGCAAAGGAAGAAGAAGGAATAGTCGGGGAGCAAAAGAAATCATCTTAAACCCTTGCTTTTCTTCTGTGCCCTATACCAAAAACTCTTAAAAAGATAGGAGAAAATTGGAGAGAGAAGAACCCCAAATATCAATAATAATTTGTGAAAAACTTAAGTACAAAAAGAGGGGAATGTCATAGTTGTCATAAAAGCAATGAATAAGAATACACGTAATCATAACTGCCATAGAAAGGGGATGCCCTCGAAGAAGGGGATCAAATTCAAAAAGAAGGTCGAATCCCAAGGAGAGGAAGGTAAGCTTAGCAATCATCTTCAGAAAACGCGACAGATTTTTCTTTCTCTCTGCACTTGATTCTTAAAGAATCAAAGAGGAATGAGGAAAATCGATCGGGTACAAGGTCGATCGGGTAACTTAAGACTATCTATCTGATTAAACAATAATCCCGTACAAGTATACCAGATTGGACGAAATCCGGCTAAGTATAAAATATCGAACGATATTAATAAACCAGTCAAGATTGATGATACTATAGTAGATCAATTGAAATTGATGATGCTATAGTAAATCGGTCAAGATTGGTGATGCTACAGTAAATCGGTTGGTTATAATTGACCGGTCGAGATTGGGAATGTTATAATACCGATCGAGATTGATGATACTATAGTAGATCAATTGAGATTGATGATGCTATAGTAAATCGATCGAGATTGGTGATGCTACAGTAAATCGGTCGGTTATAATAGACCGATCGAGATTGAGATTGTTATAATAAACTGATCGAGATTGATGATACTATAGTAGATCAATTGAGATTGATGATGCTATAGTAAATCGATCGAGATTGGTGATGCTACAGTAAATCGGTCGGTTATAATAGACCGATCGAGATTGAGATTGTTATAATAAACTGATCGAGATTGATGATACTATAGTAGATCAATTGAGATTGATGATGCTATAGTAAATCGATCGAGATTGGTGATGCTACAGTAAATCGGTCGATTATAATAGACCGGTCGAGATTGGGAATGTTATAATAAACCGATCAAGATTGATGATACTATAGTAGATCAATTGAGATTGATGATGCTATAGTAAATCGGTCGAGATTGGTGATGCTATAGTAAATCAGTCGGGTATAATAGACCGGTCAAAATCGAGAATGTTATAATAAATCGATCGAGATTGATGATACTATAGTAAATCAATTGAGATTGATGATGCTATATTATATCGATCGAGATTGGTGATGCTATAGTAAATCGGTTAAGAGTGATGATGTTGTGATATACTGGTAAAAATTAGGTCCTTGTGTAAATAGTAATAGATCGGTAAATATGATAAGGATAAGGATGAGAAGCCAGTTATGAAAAGGGGATAAATTTAGAAAGGAGTTAGCAAACCACCGTAAATAGGAAAAACAGGTGGGATAGTAGAGGAAGAATGATTCTAAACATACAAATACAAACCAATGAGTCAGATGAATTCATTAATACAAAAAGATTAACCTCTCACAAATAAACCAGTTTCTAATGAGAATTGTCATAGCGAGTCATAGTTAGCTTTACAATAATCAGAATTAAAGTAAAAAGGTTACTCTATAGAAAGTTGAGGAAACAGATCGTCAGGCCTATTAGCAATTAACATGAGTTGATCCAAGAAGTTAGGAGGAGGATCGCGAGATAGGAAGCCCTGCTCCTGTAATTGCTTAACAGCTCCCTCAGCTCCCACAGTATAAGCTGTCAAAATAGACTTTACTATCGACCTATTGAATTCAGTAGATTTAATTAGGGTCGTGGCCCGATCTTTAAAGCGATTATCTTCACCAGCTTTATACTCAACCAGAGTTGTTTGGGAAGACCTCAGTTCAACATCTTTTGTGGAGGCCTCTGTTTTAGCTGTATTCAGGGAAGTGTTTAAAGAAGCTATTTCATTATCCTTCAACTGTAAAGCTTTGAGTTTGTCAGCTAAGGTAGACTTGTAATCAGATTTCAGTTTGTCTGTCTCAACAATCTGCTTCTCTAATTTAGAAGATAATTCAATATTGAGGTCTCTAGCCGATTTAAATTGAGATTGAAGGCTTTCAAGCTGAGCTTCATATTGTTTCTTAGATTCTTCTGCGAGGGAGAAATGTCATGGTAAAAGTATCAAGACACTACGGTCTAATCGTGGTGGCGAGTACCTCTTAGGAGAGTTTAGGAATTACTTATCAGAGGTTGGGATTCAATCCCAAATGTCTGGACCTGGTACACCCCAACAGAATAGTGTGGTAGAACAAAGGAATAAGACTCTTATGGAAATGGTTAGATCGATGATGAGTTATTCATAATTACCAAGTTCATTCTGGGGATATGCTCTAGAAACGGCAGTGTACATTCTAAACTTGGTACCTTCTAAATCAGTACCCTATATTCCCTCAGAATTATGGAATGGGCGTAAGCCTAGTCTGAGACATGTTCAGATTTGGGGTAGTCCAGCACATGTGTTGAAGGGAGATGCTGATAAGTTGGAATCTCGTACAGAAGTTCGCTTGTTTGTAGGTTATCCTAAAAGAACGAAAGGTGGTTTATTTTATAGTCCTAAAGATCAGAAGGTCATTGTAAGCACTAATGCCCGATTTTTAGAAGAGGACTATGTAATGAACCACAAGGCCATGAGTGAAATTATTATAGAAGAAATGAAAGAGGACACATCTACTTTAGTACCAATAGTGCAAGATGAAATATCACAAGAAACTACAACATGTATTACAAATGATGCACAACTATAGGCAGTGCCTTGTCATAGTAGGAGGGTTGTTAGGCAACCTGAAAGATTCATGTTTTTGGGAGAGTCTTTGGACTTGATTCCAGGTAAACATGAATCTGATCCCCAAACATATGACGAAGCACTCCAAGATAAAGATGCAGCATCTTGGCAAAGAGCAATGAATTCAGAAATAGAATTTATGTATTCTAACAAAATCTGAGAGCTAGTAGAACCACCAAATGGTGTAAAAGCTATTGGATGTAAATGGGTCTACAAAAGGAAAAGAGGGACAGACGGGAAGGTGGAAACCTTCAAAGCAAGGCTTGTTGCGAAGAGGTATACTCAGAAAGAGGAATCGATTAAGAGGAAACCTTTTCGCTAGTTGTTATGCTTAAGTCTATCCAAATACTTTTATCTATTGTCGCTAATATGGATTATGAGGTTTGGCAAATTGATGTCAAGATAGCTTTCCTTAATGGAAGTCTTGAAGAAAACATCCATATGAAGCAACCAGAGGGGTTTATTGCAAAAGGCAAAGAGCATCTTGTATGTAAGCTCAATCAGTCTATTTATGGACTGAAACAAGCTTCAAGATCTTGGAACATCTGGTTTAATGAAGTAATCCAGTCTTATGGATTTATTCAGTGTCCGGATGAGTCTTGTGTATACAAGAAGTGTGAGGAAAATGTGGTGATATTTCTTGTACTATACGTAGATGACATTTTGTTAATTGGGAACAATGTCAAAGTGTTGTCAGAAGTAAGGGTATGGTTGTCCAAGAAATTCAATATGAAGGACTTAGGAGAATGCGGACATATTCTTGGGATCAAAGTAATAAGGGATCGCAAGAAAAGAATGTTATGCTTATCCGAAGCTTCATATATCGATACTATCCTAGCTCGTTTTAGCATGCAAAACTCCAAGAAAGGTTTTCTACCTTTTCGGCATGGAGTATCTTTATCTAAAGAGATGTCTCCTAAGACATCAAAAGAGATAGAGGAAATGAAGATAGTTCCTTATGCTTCAGCTATAGGAAGCCTAATGTATGCAATGTTATGCACGAGACCGGATATCTATTTTGTCGTGGGCATGGTTAGCAGATATCAAAGTAATCCAGGAAAGGGACATTGGACTATCATAAAGCATATATTAAAGTACCTGAGAAGGACTAGAGATTATATGCTAGTTTACCAAACAGATGATTTGCTCTCTATAGGTTACACAAATTCTGACTTCCCATCAGATAGGGACAATAGTTAGTCTACCTCAGGTTATGTGTTTACTTTAGGAGGTGGAGTCATAGTATGGAGGAGTGTTAAGTAGAAATGCATTTCAGACTCCACCATGGAAGCTAAGTGTGTGGCAGCCTTTGAGGTAGCCAACAAAGCTGTATGGCTTAGGAACATCTTGATGAACTTAGATGTGATTCCTAGTTGGCCCAAAATCATCACAATTTATTGTGATAATAGTGGTGCAGTAGCAAACTCAATGGAACCACGAGCCCATAAGGCGAGTAAACACATTGAGCGCAAGTACCACCTGATACAAGACATTGTAAAGCAAGGAGAAGTTGTTGTCGCCAAGATTGCATCAGCAGATAACCTGACAAATCCTTTCACAAAGGCCCTTCCGGCGAAATCTTTTGATCGGCATGTTGAGGGGATGAGAATCAGATGTATGGCAGCATATATGGCAGCATAGTCTTTTAGTATTAGTGGGAGATTGTTAGAATGTATACTAAAAGTCTAACTTTTTGTATAAACATTTATTTTGAAATAAGAGTAACATTGATCAAATGTTTACATTTATATGCTAAATGTAGTTGTTCATTTAATTTATATTCAAGATAACATGGTGTGTGGTGTCACATAGAAGATCATGTTATCAGTTCCTTATAAATTATAAATAGTTGCTCACAACCAAGATGGAATGGGATAAACAATTGGAATGATTGTAGTGTAATCTGGTATTAGTTTATCTTGACTACAAAATTACACTAGTACACTCTGAGTGTATTGAGCATGACCATTTGAGATTGTTATTTTTATACTAACTGTAAAAAAGAATAGGACCTCTGTTATTATGGAAGTGTGTACTCCTAATCATGATATAATAACAAGCACGTATACTTGATATTTATTTCTTTAATTTATCAAAGGGTGAGATTTAGTTCATTAAATCAATAGGCCCGATAAGTTAGGAAATGATATTATTTATATGGTGTGTTGTTTATTATAGAATGAAACTGTGTCCTAGTGATCTAGGTTGGTGATGTCCCCTTGAGAAGCACATAAGGATTGTCATGTAAACCTTGCAGATGGACTTCGTCCGACATGACAATAAGGTTGAGTGGTACTACTCTTAGAGCTAAATATTAATTAAGTGAGTTGTCAGTAACTCATTTAATTAGTGGGCATTCGATATCCAAACACAAGGAGACTAACACACTCATGATAAGAAGGAGCTCATATTGTAATATGGGATTGGTGCGGTAGTGTAATAATAACTCTTTAGTGGTATGAGTTATTATTGATGAACTTGAGTTGGGTGTTCGGGGCGAACACGGGAAGCTCAAGCTCATCAGGAGACCAAAAATAATTCCTCCTCTCAGTCGCTGTTGTAGCCTCTTATTTATAAAGCCTTATAATCTACCCAAAGCCCAGCTTCTTAACCAAGCTTAGGGTCCGGCCACATCCTTGCTTGGAGCCCAAGCAAGGGGCCAGCTGGAACACCCACGAAATTATAAGATAAGTATATGGGTATTATTTTCTTTAGAGCATAGAAATAAAAAGGATAAGAGAAAAGGGAAAATAGAAACAAAAAAATAGGATAAGAAGAGGTGAGGTCAAGGATTGAACCTTGAACCTCCCACAATTAATGGAGATAAATTGATGTATGATAACCACTAGAATAATGAATAATATTTGGATAGAAAGGAATGAAAATTTAGTTAAAGATGAGAAGAAAATAAAAGAAAACTAAGCAAAAGAGCAAGAGAAAACAATTCCTCCTCTCGTTCGCTGTTGTAGCCTCTTATTTATAAAGCCTTATAATCTACCCAAAGCCCAGCTTCTTAACCAAGCTTAGGGTCTGGCCACATCCTTGCTTGGAGCCCAAGCAAGGGGCCAGCTATAACACCCACGAAATTATAAGATAAGTATATGGGTATTATTTTCTTTAGAGCATAGAAATAAAAAGGATAAGAGAAAAGGGAAAATAGAAACAAAAAAATAGGATAAGAAGAGGTGAGGTCAAGGATTGAACCTTGAACTTCCCACAATTAATGGAGATAAATTGATGTATCATAACCACTAGAATAATGAATAATATTTGGATAGAAAGGAACGAAAATTTAGTTAAAGATGAGAAGAAAATAAAAGAAAACTAAGCAAAAGAGCAAGAGAAAACCAAGTGACTTACCTTCTCTTCCTCTTGGTTAAGAGAAGAAGAAAGCAAAAGGTAAATTGCCTACTTCCCTACCTCTCTCTAGTTTTCGTGGGAATTAAAGGAGTGGGGGAAAAGAGAAGTTGAGGGAATGAATGAAGACATGTTTCATTGGCAAAGGAATAAATAGATTGGGAGAAGAAAACAAGAGATTAAATTCTTTTTTCTTCCTCCTTCTTTCTCCTTCCTCATTCTTCACCGAGACCAAGATCCTTTCCCTCTCCTTATTCCAAAAGCTAAGCTAAGTTCCTCTCCAAGAAAACTAAATTTTGAGAAGAAGCCTTCAAGTTATATCCCTTCCAAGCAAAAGAAGCAAAAGGAGGTACAAGAATAAGAAGCTTTCTCCTTCCTTGGCACTTAGGATATCTTTTTCCTTAAGAAAAACCACAAGCGAAAGGATGTAAGTTTCCCTCACCTGTGGTACAATAGCTTGGGTATTTTTCTATGAGATTTGGTTGCCTAAAAACCTTGGATACCTTCATGAAACTTTCGGCCAAGACAAGACCAAAAAGAAAGATCTAGGAAATTTAAAGACCTAAATTTTGACATGCTCAATAAGCTTCTTGTAACATGTATTTTATGGTAGGGATTTATCTAATGTTCATATGCTAGAATGTTGGTTAGAACTTAGAGTCATACCCGTAGACTCTCGGCCAAACATGAACAAAGGAAATAGGTAAGTTAAGACTCAAACCAAGCATGTTTCTTATTTTTGTTTATGATATGTGCCTCATGATGAGGAAGTTGTTATCCTAATATCTCATGCCCATATGATGATTAAACTTCATTCCATGCTCATATGTATTCGGCCATGATATGACGAGGGGCCTAGAAAAATTGTTAAACCTAAACTAATTATGCCATGATCCTCCTTAAGACAAGTTATGAAATTAATATGACATGCTCATGTTGTTCCTTGAAATAATTGCTATGAAATTTGTTTAGGGTTCTCATGCTTTTTATGACACTTGAACCCTAGTTTTAAGTCTTACAAGTTTCGGCCACAACATGTTTAAAGGCCTAGCAAACTTAGCACCTAACCTAATTATGCTCATGTTGTTCCTTGAAATAATTGCTATGAAAGTTGTTTAGGGTTCTCATGCTTTTATGACACTTGAACCCTAGATTCAAGCCTTACAAGTTTTGGCCACAACATGTTTAAAGGCCTAGGAAACTTAGCACCTAACCTAATTATGCTCATGTTGTTCCTTGAAATAATTGCGATGAAATTTGTTTAGGGTTCTCATGCTCTCATGACACTTGAACCCTAGATTCAAGCCTTACAAGTCTCGGCCACAACATGTTTAAGGGCCTAGGAAACTTAGAACCTAACCTAATTATGCTCATGTTGTTCCTTGTAATAATTGCTATGAAATTAGTTTAGGGTTTCCATGCTTTTAGGACACTTGAAACCTAGTTCCAAGCCTTAAGGGTTTCGGCCACAACAAGTTTAAGGGCCTAGGAAACTTGGAACCTAACCTAATTATGCTCATGATGTTCCTTGTAATAATTGCTATGAAACTTGTTTAGGGTTTCCATGTTTTTATGACACTTGAAACCTAGCTCCAAGCCTTAAAGGTTTCGGCCACAACAAGTTTAAGGGCCTAGGAAACTTGGAACCTAACCTAACTATGCTCATGATGTTCCTTGTAACATTTGCTTAGGTTTCACATGCTTGAATGTTGTTTTTAACCTAATGTAATGATTGATAAGATTCGGCCATGATAAGATTTATAAGCTTAGTAAACCTAGAACCTAACCTAAAGCATGCTCATGATGTTTCCTTATGGTATATGATATGATATTGGTTTTAGGGTTCACATGCTTGTATGTTGATTTCTAACCTAAGTCACATCTATATGTTTCGACCATTACATGACATTAGGGTTAGAAATCTAAATATGATTTCCCATGTATCTCACATGAAATGTTTTTAATGTGGTAAGAGCTTGTTATGCTTCTATGTTTAATTATGTACACTTATGATCTATGTATGATGGTAACCCTTATGCTATGCTGTGTGTTATGATGGTGAGCTGTGTGCCCAGATTATGCATGCTATTTATGATGAGCTGTGTGCCCAAATTATGCATGTAATTATGATGTGCTGTGTGCCCAAATTTTACATGCCATTATGATGAGCTGTGTGCCCAAATTCTGTATGGTATGATATGATAAGAAATATGATGTGCATGAAATATTAAGAACCATGATATGTATGACATGCTACTTTACTTTATATGGCGTGTACCAAGGGTGGGCTCCATAAGCGCCCCGGGGTAGATGGACTAAGAAATGGGCCTCGTTAGGGATGGGCTCCTAAGTGCCCCTAGGTCGATGGACTAAGAAACGGGCCTAGTATGTGTGCCTTGTAGGGTTCAAGACTTGCTACCTTGGACCTACATAGGACGCGCGTATTTATGTATGTGGTACAAGCCGGGGCCCTAATCATGTTATTATTATGTTTAAGTATGTATGTAATAAGTTTTCAAAGGACATGTTGCATATATTATTGCATGAATCATGTTTTTGAAAGTCATCTCGCATAACACTTTATGATTATGTTACGATATACCATGATGTTTATGATTAGGACATGTTATGTTAGGATGAACTTTATGATTATGTTATGATATGCCATGGTCATGATTATGATATGCTAGGATGTACTTTATGATTATATCATGATATGCTATAATGCTTATGATTATGTTATGTTATGCTAGGATGAACATTATGATCATGTTACGATATGCTTTGATTATGATTATATTATGCTAGGATGCATGTTATGATATGCCATGATACCTTACGATTATGTTATGATATGATGCCTCTATACATGATATGATGAGTTGTCTTTATGCTTTATGCCTTGGAGATTTAATTATGCTATACGGTTTTTGTGAGTAGGAAAGAATCAAATTGAGCCTTGTGTACTCACAGCTTACTTTCCTTGTACCACAGATAAGGGTAAAGAATGGATATACTAAGGGAGCAGCAGGAGGGGGCAAGAAGGACGTGTGTAGTAGTGACTCGGCTAAAGAGAAAGACCTGCTTCTAGTTAATAAGAATTATATTTATGTCACTCTTTTATGACTCCATGACATTTCATCATGCTCTTTGATATTATGGTTTAAATTTATGTTAAGCATGTTATGTGACTCATATGATAGGTAGTTAGTGATGATGATTTGAAAAGTAAAGAAAAAAGTTTAAAAGAAAAAAAAAATTATACTATAGATAAGACTTCCGCTGTTTTAAGAAGAAAAGATAAGTAACCCCCGTCAGCTTGAGCAGGAAGGGGCGGGGCGTTACAGTTGGTATCAGAGCCAGGTTTAGCCTTTTCACTACACACATGTCAAGCCTCCATCCTGCCGCTCCAAGTAAGAATCTATATACTGAAATTAATTCTTCTATGATGCTTTAATGTTATGCATGTTTACTTATTTTTCTTTTATGATGATAAGTCACAATTCTAGTTTAGGTATGCATGATGGTAGGATAAGAATAATAACGATCTTATGTTAGCCTGGATAGAAATAACGATAATTTATTGTCATTTAATGAAGATAAGCATGGCTAGGAGACGTACTACCCGAGCAGACGAGACAGCAACTCCACCAGATCTGACTCAGGTAGTTACCGACCTCCAGCGTCAGATCACGGAACAACAACAGCTGATCACGACTTTGATGGGTCAGCAAGGAAATCCTGCCACCCCGCCAGTAAATCAGAATGCAGCGCCCGTCATCCCAGTAGTTGCACCAGTACCACCGATAGCCCCTGTCCCAGTGGTCCGACAGGAGACTTACTTGATACAGTGGCTAAGGCTGAAGCCGAAAAACTTCTCAGGTACTTGCGAGCCATGGGACGCCCAGGCCTGGTTCAAGACAGTGGAAAGCATAGTGGAATTACTAGACTAGCCCGTATCGGAAAAGATCAAATGCGTATCATTCTGCTTTTCCGGAGACCCAAGAATGTGGTGGGAAAGAGTGAAGGCAAAGAGACAGATTAATCTAATGAACTGGATGGACTTCGAGACAGAGTTCTTCCATATGCAAGTGACGAACCGGCATTACGACGAGTTCACCGAGTTTCGGCAAGGTGACCTATCAGTGAACGAAGCAGTAAAGCGCTTCAACCTTCTGGCACGCCTATGTCCAGAGTTGGTTCGCACAGAAAGAGAAAGGATCAGACTGATGCTGAAGATGCTTCGACCTGAGATAGCACTGAACGTGGTCGGCGGAATTAATAGATCGCAGACTACAGAAGAATTGGTCAGCAGTGCCCTGATTATGGAACATTATCAGAAAGCGATGAGCGAGAATAAGAATCAGTCCCGAACAGAAACACAGAGACCTTCAGGTACCAAAACAAGCTAGAAAGGGACCCCTACAGGAAAAAGGAAACAATGGGACAATGCAAAAAGTGGCCCAGTGAATAAGCAACCGAAATACCCTCAGTGCACTATTTGTGGGAAACTGCATTCCGGAGTATGCCACAAGGGTACAAGAAAGTGTTATAATTGCGGAGGGGAAGGACATCTGGCCAGAGACTGCACTAACCGGTTTCAGGCACCACCCCAGCAGAATAACCAGAATAAGAGTACCCCCTCACAACTACATCAGATACAAGATACTATTGAAGGAACACCAATTTGCCAAGGGAGACTGGAAGCCCCACCAGCTACAACGGACGCCAGGGTTTTCTCGCTTACTAAAGAAGATGTGGCGAGCGCCTCTACTGTCGTTACAGGTCAGCTGCCTATTTTTAGTCAGTATGCTTTAGTATTATTTGATACTGGGGTGACACACTCGTTCGTCTCAGCACCATTTATGAAGAAATTAGACATGCCACCTCAAACACTAAATGGCACGTTCTTGATAACCCTACCATCCGGGGAAGTTATGCCATCGGATCATATATTGCGGGTCGTACCTATTCGAATCGCAGACAGGGAACTCTACTGCAATCTGATAGTACTCGACATGCGGGATTATGACATTATACTAGGCGTGGACTTCCTGAGCAAGTACGGCGCCTCAATCGAGTGCCGTAAGAGAAAGGTAGTCTTCCGACCTGAAGCTGAACCGATGTTTGAATTTATTGGGGAATCTGGGAAAGAAACTGAAAGATTCTTATCAGCTATAAAGGCCCAGAGGATGTTAGACAAAGGATGTACTGGATTTCTAGCACACGTGGTTGATACAAGTCAAACCGGGGGCCAGAAGCTAGAAGAGGTCAGGGTGGTATGCAACTATCCAGAAGTATTTCTTGATGAACTACCGGGATTAGCCCCTGATAGAGAAATGGAATTTACGATTGAATTAGTTCCTGGTACTAAACTAATCTCTAAAGCACCTTACCGGATGGCGTCGACTGAGTTGAAGGAACTTCAAGAACAACTACGGGAGTTACTCGACGAGGGACTTATTCGCCCTAGTCACTCTCCATGGGGAGCTCCGGTACTGTTTGTAAAAAAAGAAGGATGGGTCTATGCGAATGTGTATAGACTATCGGGCGCTGAACAATGCGACGATCAAGAATAGATACCCTCTTCCACGGATCGACGATCTGTTCGACCAATTGAAGGGAGCAACTGTCTTCTCGAAGATTGACCTAAGGTCCGGCTATCATCAAGTGAAAGTGAAACAAGATGAGATACCAAAGACAGCCTTTCGAACAAGATACGGACACTATGAGTTCGTAGTTATGCCCTTCGGAGTGACAAATGCCCCTGCTGTGTTCATGGATTTCATGAATCGGGTATTTGCGGTATATCTCGATAAATGTGTGATCGTCTTCATTGACGATATTCTCATCTACTCAAGAACCCAGGAAGAACATGCCGAACATCTGAATATTATACTGCAGATACTCCGAGAAAAATAACTATATGCAAAGTTCTCCAAATGCGAGTTCTGGCTAGACTGAGTAATATTCTTGGGTCATGTCATCTCCAAGGATGGAGTCATGGTAGATCCAAGCAAGATTGAAGCCGTAAGTAACTGGAACAGGCCAAAGAATGCCAGCGAAATCAGAAGTTTTCTGGGATTAGCGGGCTACTACAGGAAGTTCGTAGAGGATTTCTCCAAAATTGCGGCCCCTATGACGAATCTCACCAAGAAAAACAAAAAGTATGAATGGACGGATGACTGCGAGAAGAGTTTTACGGAATTGAAACGGAGACTGACCAATGCTCCGATCCTTACTCTTCCGGAAAGTAACAAAGGCTTTGATATGTATAGCGATGCTTCCTTACTAGGACTGGGAGCTGTACTGATGCAAGACGGCAAAGTCATCGCCTATGCCTCTAGACAACTCAAAGAGCATGAAAGAAATTGCCCCATTCATGACTTGGAACTAGCAGCGGTGGTCTTCGCTCTAAAAACATGGAGGCATTACTTATATGGAGCCCAGTGCAGGATTTATACAGACCACCAGAGTCTGAAATATTTCTTCACACAGAAAGACCTAAATATGAGACAACGTAGATGGCTCGAACTAGTCAAGGATTACGATTGCGAAATCTTTTATCATCCCGGGAAAGCGAACAAGGTGACCGATGCACTCAGCCGGAAGACCGGTACCACCTGACATCATTATTCTAAGTTCGAGGACGAACTTTCTATGAGGTATGGGGTACTGTAAAACCCACAAAATTATAAGATAAGTATATGGGTATTATTTTCTTTAGAGCATAGAAATAAAAAGGATAAGAGAAAAGGGAAAATAGAAACAAAAAAAATAGGAAAAGAAGAGGTGAGGTCAAGGATTGAACCTTGAACCTCCCACAATTAATGGAGATAAATTGATGTATGATAACCACTAGAATAATGAATAATATTTGGATAGAAAGGAATGAAAATTTAGTTAAAGATGAGAAGAAAATAAAAGAAAACTAAGCAAAAGAGCAAGAGAAAACCAAGTGGCTTACCTTCTCTTCCTCTTGGTTAAGAGAAGAAGAAAGCAAAAGGTAAATTGCCTACTTCCCTCCCTCTCTCTAGTTTTCGTCGGAATTAAAGGAGTGGGGGAAAAGAGGAGTTGAGGGAATGAATGAAGACATATTTCATTGGCAAAGGAATAAATAGATTGGGAGAAGAAAACAAGAGATTAAATTCTTTTTTCTTCCTCCTTTCTCCTTCCTCATTCTTCACCGAGACTAAGAGCCTTTCCCTCTCCTTATTCCAAAAGCTAAGCTAAGTTCCTCTCCAAGAAAACTAAATTTCGAGAAGAATCCTTCAAGTTCTATCCCTTCCAAGCAAAAGAAGCAAAAGGAGGTACAAGAAGAAGAAGCTTTCTCCTTCCTTGGCACTTAGGATATCTTTTTCCTTAAGAAAAACCACAAGCGAAAGGATGTAAGTTTCCCTCACCTGTGGTACAATAGCTTGGGTATTTTTCTATGAGATTTGGTTGCCTAAAAACCTAGGATACCTTCATGAAAATTTCGGCCAAGACAAGACCAAAAAGAAAGATCTAGGAAATGTAAAGACCTAAATTTTGACATGCTCAATAAGCTTCTTGTAACATGTATTTTATGGTAGGGATTTATCTAATGTTCATATGCTAGAATGTTGGTTAGAACTTAGAGTCATACCCGTAGACTCTTGGCCAAACATGAACAAAGGAAATAGGTAAGTTAAGACTCAAACCAAGCATGTTTCTTATTTTTGTTTATGATATGTGCCTCATGATGAGGAAGTTGTTAACCTAATATCTCATGCCCATATGATGATTAAACTTCATTCCATGCTCATATGTATTCGGCCATGATATGACTAGGGGCCTAGAAAAATTGTTAAACCTAAACTAATTATGTCATGATCCTCCTTAAGACAAGTTATGAAATTAATATGGCATGCTCATGTTGTTCCTTGAAATAATTGCTATGAAATTTGTTTAGGGTTCTCATGCTTTTTATGACACTTGAACCCTAGTTTTAAGTCTTACAAGTTTCGACCACAACATGTTTAAAAGCCTAGGAAACTTAGAAACTAACCTAATTATGCTCATGTTGTTTCTTGAAATAATTGCTATGAAAGTTGTTTAGGGTTCTCATGCTTTTATGACACTTGAACCCTAGATTCAAGCCTTACAAGTTTCGGCCACAACATGTTTAAAGGCCTAGGAAACTTAGCAACTAACCTAATTATGCTCATGTTGTTCCTTGAAATAATTGCTATGAAAGTTGTTTAGGGTTCTCATGCTTTTATGACACTTGAACCCTAGATTCAAGCCTTACAAGTTTCGGCCACAACATGTTTAAAGGCCTAGGAAACTTAGCACCTAACCTAATTATGCTCATGTTGTTCCTTGAAATAATTGCTATGAAATTTGTTTAGGGTTCTCATGCTCTCATGACACTTGAACCCTAGATTCAAGCCTTACAAGTCTCGGCCACAACATGTTTAAGGGCCTAGGAAACTTAGAACCTAACCTAATTATGCTCATGTTATTCCTTGTAATAATTGCTATGAAATTGGTTTAGGGTTTCCATGCTTTTAGGACACTTGAAACCTAGTTCCAAGCCTTAAGGGTTTCGGCCACAACAAGTTTAAGGGCCTAGGAAACTTGGAACCTAACCTAATTATGCTCATGATGCTCCTTGTAATAATTGCTATGAAACTTGTTTAGGGTTTCCATGTTTTTATGACACTTGAAACCTAGCTCCAAGCCTTAAAGGTTTCGGCCACAACAAGTTTAAGGGCCTAGGAAACTTGGAACCTAACCTAACTATGCTCATGATGTTCCTTGTAACATTTGCTTAGGTTTCACATGCTTGAATGTTGTTTTTAACCCAATGTAATGATTGATAAGATTCGGCCATGATAAGATTTATAAGCTTAGGAAACCTAGAACCTAACCTAAAGCATGCTCATGATGTTTCCTTATGGTATATGATATGATATTGGTTTTAGGGTTCACATGCTTGTATGTTGATTTCTAACCTAAGTCACATCTATATGTTTCGGCCATTACAAGACATTAGGGTTAGAAATCTAAATATGATTTCCCATGTATCTCACATGAAATGTTTATAATGTGGTAAGAGCTTGTTATGCTTCTATGTTTAATTATGTACACTTATGATCTATGTATGATGGTAACCCTTATGCTATGCTGTGTGTTATGATGGTGAGCTGTGTGCCCAGATTATGCATGCTATTTATGATGAGCTGTGTGCCCAAATTATGCATGTAATTATTATGTGTTGTGTGCCCAAATTTTACATACCATTATGATGAGTTGTGTGCCCAAATTCTGTATGGTATGATATGATAAGAAATATGATGTGCATGAAATATTAAGAACCATGATATGTATAACATGCTACTTTACTTTATATGGCTTGTACCAAGGGTGGGCTCCATAAGCGCCCCGGGGTCGATGGACGAAGAAACGGGCCTCGTTAGGGATGGGCTCCTAAGTGCCCCTAGGTCGATGGACTAAGAAACGGGCCTAGTATGTATGCCTTGTAGGGTTCAAGACTTGCTACCTTGGACCTACATAGGATGCGCGCATTTATGTATATGGTACAAGCCGGGGCCCTAATCATGTTATTATTATGTTTAAATATGTATGTAATAAGTTTTCAAAGGACATGTTGCATATATTATTGCATGAATCATGTTTTTGAAAGTCATCTCGCATAACACTTTATGATTATGTTATGATATACCATGATGCTTATGATTAGGACATGTTATGTTAGGATGAACTTTATGATTATGTTATGATATGCCATGATCATAATTATGATATGCTAGGATGTACTTTATGATTATATCATGATATGCTATAATGCTTATGATTATGTTATGTTATGCTCAGATGAACTTTATGATCATATTACGATATGCTATGATTATGATTATGTTATGCTAGGATGCATGTTATGATATGTCATGATACCTTACGATTATGTTATGATATGATGCTTCTATACATGATATGATGAGTTGTCTTTATGCTTTATGCCTTGGAGATTTAATTATGCTATACGGTTTTTGTGAGTAGGAAAGGATCTTACTGAGCCTTGTGTGCTCACAGCTTACTTTCCTGGTACCACAGATAAGGGTAAAGAATGGATATACTAAGGGAGCAGCAGGAGGGGGCAAGAAGGACGTGTGTAGTAATGACTCGGCTAAAGAGAAAGACCTTCTTCTAGTTAATAAGAATTATATTTATGTCACTCTTTTATGACTCCATGACATTTCATCATGCTCTTTGATATTATGGTTTAAATTTATGTTAAGCATGTTATGTGACTCATATGATAGGTAGTTAGTGATGATGATTTGCAAAGTAAAGAAAAAAGTTTAAAAGAAAAAAAAATTATGCTATAGATAAGACTTCCGCTGTTTTAAGAAGAAAAGATAAGTATCCCCCGTCAGCTTGAGCAGGAAGGGGCTGAAATACTTACAATAAAGGGGAAGAGAGGAAGAGGATGGCCGGCCACTCCAAGGAATAAAAGAGGGAGAGAAATAATAGAGGTTGAAGGCACCCTCACCCCTTCTTTTATATTCCTTGGCCTAGGCAAATTAGGAAATTTAATTACAATAAAATTTCCTTAATTCCCTTGACATGATTTAATTGAGAAAAATAAAATAAAATTTTCCCAATTAATCTCTAATGGCCGGCCACATTAAAAGAGATAAATTAGACAAGTTTTAATCAACAATTAAAACTTCCTAATTTGTTTCCGGAAATTTTAAAAATTAAAATTTCTCTTTAAAAATCTCTTCATGGTTGATAAAAAAAATTTTCTATAATTTTAATTTTCAACATGTGAATAATTTTTCAGAGAGAAAAAATAAAATATCTTTCCAATCTACAAATAAGGAAAGAGATCTAATCTCTTTCTTTTAATCTTTTGTAGATCTTTTAAAAAGAGATATTTTAATTTTAATTCTCTGTAATAAATTATATCTTCCACATAATAAGAAATTAAAATTAAAATTCTTTTAAATTTAATGGGGGCCGGCCACCTAAGCTTGAGTTCAAGCTAGGGTCGGCCTCCCATGAATCAAGGCTTGGCCGGCCCTAGCTTGAACCACAAGCTAGCTTGGCCGGCCCCCTTCTCATGGGTATGAAGGTGGGTATAGTACTCTATAAATAAGAGGCTACGATAGGGACCGAGAGGAGGAATTGGTTTTGGTCTCTCGATAAAATTAAGCATCCCATGTTCGCCCCGAACACACAACTTAATTTTATCAATAATAATTCATTCCACTAGAGAACTATTATTGAACTACCGCACCAATCCCAAATTACATTTTTGAGCTCCTTCTTATTATGAGTGTGTTAGTCTCCCTGTGTTTAAGAAATCGAATGTCCACTATTAAGTGAGTTACTGACAACTCATTTAATTAATATCTTAGTCCAAGAGTAGTACCACTCAACCTTATCATCATGTCGGACTAAGTCCACCTGCAGAGTTTAACATGACAATCTTTATGAGCTCCTCTTGAGGACATTATCAACCTAGTATCTCTAGGACACAGTTTCCTTCTATAATCAACAACACACACTATAAGTGATACCATTTCCCAACTTATCAGGCTTATTGATTCATCGAACTAAATCTCACCCATTGATAAATTAAAGAAATAAATATCAAATATATGTGCTTATTATTATATTAGGATTAAGAGCACACACTTCCATAATAATCGAGGTCTTTGTTTCTTTATAAAGTCAGTATAAAAGAAACGACCACAAATGGTCCTACTCAATACACTCTAAGTGTACTAGTGTAATTATATAGTCAAGATAAACTAATTCCTAATTACACTACGACCTTCCAATGGTTTGTTCCTTTCCATTTTGGTCGTGAGCTACTGTTTATAATTTATAAGGTACTGATAACATAATCTTTTATATGTGACACCACATACTATGTTATATACAATATAAATTAATTGAACAACTACAAACAAATGTAGATAAATTGACCAAATATAATTCTTTATTTAACATAAATGTTTACAAAAGCTTAGGCTTTCAGTATACACTCCAACAGTTAGTTCTTATAAATTGTAAGTTTTGAACTTTATAGATTCTTAAGTTCTTTTGTTTTAGAAGATAATACCATGTTAGCTCCTATAAATTAGTAGGTTTCAGATTTTCATAGGTTCTTAAGCTCCTACTTTTAGAAGATGATACTATGTTAGTGCCTACCATTTGTAAGGTTCAGATTTCATAGATTCCTATGCTCTTTTGTTCATTTAGAAGATGATACAATGATAGCTCCTAGAAGTTATAAGTTTCAGAATTTGCTTAGTGTTCTTGTGCTTACTCTTGCTTCACATCATGATAGTTCA
Organism: Zingiber officinale; assembly: GCF_018446385.1. Taxonomy (NCBI): domain Eukaryota; kingdom Viridiplantae; phylum Streptophyta; class Magnoliopsida; order Zingiberales; family Zingiberaceae; genus Zingiber; species Zingiber officinale. The sequence goes on from NC_056002.1 coordinate 74,358,202, forward strand.
GTAGGTTATGTGTATGATATGAATGTACATGCTTATGTTTAGGTTCACAATTGTGCCATGTCTAAGGTTCTATGCATGCTTATACTATGTTGATGCATAAGTCTATGCTTATGCTTATAATATGAATTTGCATGCTTATGTTAGGATTTACGATTTATATCCATGTTTATGTAGTGATCAAGTTTATGTTAAGTGCATGATTATGCTTATTTCCACATTTATGTAATTATGTGGTTGAGTGTGACCAGTGTCCTTAGCCTAGGAGCTCACTGATGTGTGTAGATTATATACACTTTTATGCATATTTTGACACATATTCACGCAGTTTACTTACGCTTGAACTATGTATTTTTACACCTCTTGTCATATTTTCAGCATAATTACTCCTTTGTCAAAGATCTACTCTTTGTATATTTTTTTTATTGATAGGAGTCACTTTTAGGGTGAAAATGATGCTCACAGGTGATACACAGAGCAAATGAAGGTAAATGACATTAGCGTGTGATCCCCCACGGTCGTATCAAAGCAATAGAGGAGAAGATAGTCACGGCCGTATAAAGCCACACGGTCTTGTGGCCTGACCAGAAGAGGAGCAAAATACGGTCGTGTGATCCCACATGGTTATGCCACTCATCCAGAGGCAAAGAAGAACACACCCGTGTGAAACCACATGGTTGTGTCACCTGACCTATAGCCAAGAAGAAGCTAGCCGTGTGGATTCCACATGGTCGTGGCACGGGTTGTGCCAGGCCTGTGCCCTGCACTATATAAGGGGGTCTCTTCCCCTTTCCAAGGGGAGGAAGGTTCTCCCTTTGTGAGATCCATCTTGGTGCTGATCTCTATCCTTCTCGGTCTCTATTCAGCCATCCAAAGCCATTTCCATCACCTTATCGACTTTAGAAGTAAAGGATTGGATCTGAAGCTCACTCTATGTGATTGGATAAGCTTCTCTTCCCTTCTTCTAGTTGGGTTTTGGATCCTTGTAATTCTTATATATTTGAATCTTTTTCTTCTAGCCATGGAGTAGATCTTTTGTTCTAGGATTAAGGGAGTAATTGTGGTGTGGTTTAATGTAAGAACTCATGGATATGCTGATTTTCTATATAGATGATATTATCATACCTTATATCTATTTCATCTTATATGAATGCATGTGTTTATGCTTAATTCTCATGTTTGATTAAATGGTTATATAGAATTGTTGATCCCGTAGTGGAATGCCTTAGATTATATGACCGAAGGTCCCTAGTGACAGGGGTAATCCATTAATAGACGTCTAGAGTATCACCTTGAAAGGAGAAGCAACTCTTCACAAGGTCGTAGGTAGTTGTACGTAATTGTCATCTTCATCTCTATGGTTATTGAGTATGTGTGTGTTCTTGTGATGTATAACCGAAGGGCCCTAGTGACATGGGTGTTGGGACCGAAATGTAGCTAGAGGGGGGTGAATAGCTCGTCGCGATCTTGTGCTCATCGTTGCTTGCTTCTTGTGATGATGTGCAGCGAAAAATACAAGAAACAACACACTACAACGCTAACACGTAGATTTACTTGGTATCCACTTCAAGAAGAGGTGACTAGTCCAAGGATCCACACACTCAAACACCCTTCACTATGAAAACCACTTCTTTACGGTAACTACCAAAGGCGGAGAAGCCTTACAAGCTCACATTATAACAAGAATATAAAGAGAAGCAAATACAAGGGAAATCTTACAAGATTAGTACAATAAACCCTAACCCTAGCTTCTTCTTCTTGTTATAACTCGCCTCTTGACTTGGACGTGCCTCCAAGAACCTTCAAGAATTGGCGATGCAAGCTTGGGAGAAGTTGCTGTGAAGTCGCTGATCACTGGTGGTGAAGATGTGTCGAGAAAACGCTCCGCCAACAACTATATCCTGCACAACGGTCGAATCCCAATTGATTGGATTACTCCCAATCGATTGGGCAGGCTCTGAATCGATCAGCCGATTGATTCAGAGAGCCTCTGTGCTCTCTATAAATGGCTAGATTGATCGACCAATCGATCCAGCTATTCTCGCGAGCTTTCCTGCACTGTAGCGCAAATTCCCAGCCTCCCAATCAATCACCGGATCGATTGGAGGCTCCCAATCGATCGGGTGATCAATTGGGAAGCATTATGTGCGAATGTGTCGGCTTCCCAATTGATCCATGGATCGATTGGGAAGGAAGCTTCTCGCAGGGACTCACCAATCGATCAACCAATCGATTAGGCATGAGCCAATCATTGGTTGATCAATCCAGCTCACTTGTGACTTGCCAAATCAAGTCCAAACGCCCCTCAAACCAACATACGGTCAACCATGACCTGTTGGTACATCATGCCTATTATTTGGCTACACCCAACCAACCTTGAAATAGCCTTCTAGCCTCCTCCATCAGCCATGCTTCCCTCGGATATCTCCCATCCTTCACGCCTTGCCTTTATGAGCTTCCTTCGACCTCATCCTAGTTGTCGGATTATACCACCATACTCGACTAACCTCGAACTAGCCTTTTAGCCTCCTCCATCAGCTTTGTGTCCCTCGGATATCTCCCATCCTTCACGCCTTTTCTTCAGGAGCTTCCTTCGGCCTCATCCTAGTTATCAAGTTCTCCTTGCCAAGTCACATACTTGGATTTACAGCCTTTGATAAGATAACACTTGGACTTTCAATTGCCTTGCTCTACTAGGACTTTCTCTTTTGCCTAACCTCCAGTTAGGACTTCCACCACTGCCTAAACTCCCGTTATGACTTCCAGATGCCTAACCTCCAATTAGGACTTGCCAAATTCCTAACCTCAAGTTAGGACTTACCTAGTCAAGTCTCCTGTCAACCCTGACCTACTTGACTTGTATTCTCATCAACCTGGTCAACCCTTTGACCATCTCAACAACCGGATGATTGCCCTAGCAATCTCCATATATTGTTGATGTGAGTAGATTGTATACACTTGTTTAGCATGTTTTAACGCACATTCACATATTTTGCACATGCTTTGTCTACGTATTTTCATACTTCCAACTTTTATTTTAGCATATTTACTCTTTTTATTCAGAGATATGCTTTTGTGCATTTTCTGTACACAGGAGTCAAAATTGGTGAAGGTTTCGTGTTTAAGGCTAAATCCGCAAGCGAAGCAAAGGAGGAAGGCACCATTCTTGTACCTCACTCGGCCCTGCCATGTGTGGATGTAGCAGAGATGGAAGTTGCCACAGTCGTGTGAACCTCACACGACCGTGTAAAGATTTGAAGCCAGATGGAGCACTGACAGTGCACACCACACGGCCATGTGAGATTTCCAGAGACCAGGAAGGTACTGGCCGTGTACATCACACGACCGTGGAGGATTTCCAGTGAGCAAGAGGGCCCTGGCCGTGTACACCACACGGTCGTGCCAGGTTTCTAGAGGCGAAGCCAGTGCAGGCCGTGTAGATCTACACGGCCGTGAAAAGGGACCATTGGCAGAAGCAAGCCATGGTCGTGTACCACACACGACCATGTAAGGTTGACAGAGAAGGGAATGGCTCTGGCCGTGTGAACCTCACACGGTCGTGCCTCGGGGCCGTGTGGCGCCCAAACCTCACCTCTATATAAAGGTTTCTTCAAGATTTGAAAGGGGATATTCTCCCTTTTGGGGGGAATTCAAGATTTTGGCGTTCCTCCACCTTCTTGGAGGGATTCCGATGATTCTAAGGGTGGATCTTCAACGTTTCAACTCCGGGGAGCGAGGATTGGATCCGAAGACGGTTCTTCATCGTAGATAAGCTTGTATTCCCTTTCTTTCTTGGATTTGGGGATCAAGATGTTTATCTTTTCTTCTTCTTTTGGATTCTTTCCTTGTTCCATGGATTAGATCTCTTATTCTAGGATGGAGTGAATATTTGTAATGAATATTTGATGTAAACTCTTGTGGATTTGCCAAGATTCCTATTTCTATGATTTTACCCTGTTTTGTATCTATTCTTTCTTGTGTGGATTGTTGTGATTAGGGCTTAATTACCATGCTTGATTGAATGTTTGAATATCTTATGGATCTTGTATGGATTGCTTCTCATTCGATTTTCCGAGGGACGTTCGTGACAGGAACATGCCCATGTAAGGATGTTTGAGAGGTAATCTTGAGAGAGAAATTAGGTATTTCAAGAGGTAGGATAGATTGGATGTGTTAATCTTTATATCTTAATGAGGTTGAGAAGTAGTGGATTTCTACGTTGATTTTCCGAGGGACGCGCGTGACAGGCAAACCCATGTAAGGACAACATAGGGTTCATTCCTAATTGATCAAATTTAGATATATTTCAATCCTAGGCCGGTTGTCTATTGCAAGAGGGAACCGAAAACCTTCTACAAATGATGAACAATTAAGAAATAAGATTTGGTAGATCATTACATTGAATAACATTACAAAGAAACCAAAACTCCTAGAACATACCTTTATCATTACCCTTATTCTTGTTTCTTATTCTTTCATTTCTTTGTTTACATTTCATAGTTACACTTAGGCTTTGTAAATCAATTGATTGGTTGTTTAGCTATCTTGCTTTGAGACATCTTTAGTTCTTATTCCAGTCCCTGTGAATTCGATATCTTTTATTATTACTTACGACATATCCGTACACTTGTGGAGGTCAACAATTGTCAAACATCAAAACTCAAATCCCGACTCAAGCTTGACTCAACTCAAGCTTAGTCAAACTAGTCAAACTTTACCAAGGAAAATTGCCCCAACAATCTTCCCCTTTTTGATGTTTGACAATACCTCTAAGTTAATACCTCTAAGTTAAGCTAAATCCCATAGCCTTAACCTCTTCCTTATCACAAGGCTAAATCCCATAGTTTTAACCTCTTCTTGGGATGAAGGCCTAACTTAACTTCCAATTCTCCCCCTTTGTCACACATCAACAACTGAAAACAAACTCTTCTCCATAAGAGTTAACTCTACATTGTTTACAACCTCACAATGAAGATCTCATATTCTTCATTGCCGCCAAAGCTCCCCCTTGAGCTCTACTTCTTCTCAATGTTCATCCAAGAATATTTTTCACTCTACTAATGAAGGTCCGATCCCGTTCATTAACCCAATGCTCCCCCTTGAGCAGTAATCTACTCCACAATGCTCATCCGAGAGCATTTATCATCCTAACAACGAAGATTGGTAATCTTCCATTGCTCCCTAATACTCGACCCTTAGTATTATCCATCATGAAGGTTTAACCCCCTTCCAAGGTCTTTGAAACTATTTGTATGTTTTCAAAGAGTAACTCCCTCTAAAAATATGGTCAAACTTCTATTATTGCACCAACAATGACTTGGGGTTCCTAAAGAATTAGGAAAACCAACACTCGAAGTTTTGAGGTTCAAAATTCAATAATGAAACTAAACCTCAACCTAAACTTCACCTAAGTCTACATTAACCAAACCATGCTTATTTTCATCATGAAAACTCCCCCTAAGTGTATACAAATATATTCCAAAGGAATAGGAATGGTTAATGACCCTTGAAAACCAAAACTTGAAGTTTTAAGGTTCCAAAATTCAGAATTGAAACTAAACCTTATCCTAAACTTCACTTTGGTTTCGCTTAACCAATCCATACTTGTTTTCATCATGAAAAACTCCCCTTAAATGTATACAAAGGTGTTTCAAGGGGTTAGGAAAGGTTTTATAGACTAAAGTTGGTTTAAAATGCTGAAAATAGCCTTTTTCAGCCAGAATTTGTACTTCAATCGATCAATGGATCGATTGAAGCAGTGTGGATCGATCGGTGGATCGATCCATGACATTTCTGTTCGTGTAAAATGCCTTTTCAATCGATCGCCCGATCGATTGAGGAAGCTCAATCAATCGGGTGATCGATTGAATGCCTGATATGCATGAAAGTATACTTCAACCAACTTCAAAAATTCCCTAAAAATTCTACAAATTTCCAAAAATCGTGAAATTTCATGTAGATATTACTGAGGGTATATACTATCAAGGAAAAATAGTTTTCTATGAAAATACTTCTTATTTTCAAAGATTGCCACAAATTTGAAAACTTGTAAAAACTTTAGCGTTTTCTTCAAGTTTGTGTTTAACTATTCAATGATGATCACTATCAAAAGATAGTCTTCACCAAGATTTTCCAAAAGTATTTTAAATTCATTTTCAAAACCAATATCCAACCATATTCCATAGGCTCAATGCACATGACTTGTACATTAACTTTCCCAATGATTGGAAAACACATAACTATGTATTTTGATGAACTTAAAACTCAACAAGATTCACTAAATCAACATCTTGAGTTTTGTTCATCATCCTAACATCTCACTTGTATCTAACGTGTATTCAAACACGTACAAGTCACCTTATAGTTCTTTGTGAGATGTATATTTGGTCTTGCTCTAAAACTAAGGGATCATGCATCTCTATCTAGGCATTGTAAAAATCATGATCATCCATCTAGGATGTCACTTGCTATGATCCCTCTTGTTGGGACACTTCCATACATAATAAATACCTTTTTTCCTTAATTACAGGGAAATTGACATAATGCATGATGATTAATGACATACATCAAAATAAGCAATTTTCAAGAGAAAAGCATGCTATAGCTACATGATGTCTGTATGACATGACATGGTATTTTTTGTATTTTTCATAATAAAATATGAATGCTAAATATAATGTCATGGCATATGATGGGAAAACAAAGCATGGCAAATTAGCATAAATAAAATACCTAGATTACCTATCTAAATGTTCTTAAACCTTAGCTAATCTTAAAATTAAGTCCTAGATTGTCCTTGACTTCCTAAGAACATACCAAAATCCCAACTTGGTAGTTCATATGATTCTCCAAATTGTGCCAATTTGATTCACACATAATTCCTTAAGATTTGGCACATGTTACTCTTTGCAAGAGTGACAATTTGGATTAAGGTTTATATCTCCCTTAATTCCATAAGAAAATGCTGAATTTTAAATTTGGTATTACTTTTGCTTCTCTCAAGTGTGTGAATTTAAATTAAATTCAACTCCTCAAATTTTGACACGTATTACTCCTCTTAAGGATTAAACGTTTAGATTGAGACTTAAGTTTGCTCTTAATTCCTCAAGATCATACTAATATCTCAACTAGACAATTCTTATCCTTTTTCCAAGTGTACTAACTTATATTAAATATGATTCCTTAAGGTTTGACACAACTTATTCTTCCAAAGAGTAATTAATCTGATTAAGGTTTAAATTTTGCCTTAACCCCTCAATAAAATACCAAATTTCCAACTTGGTATTTCTTTTTGCATTTGTGCCAATTTAAATTTAAGTCCAAATCCTTAAGACTTGACACATTTTACTCCTCCAAATAGTAACACTTTAGATTAACACTTAGATTTCCCTTAACTCACTAAGAAGATACCAAAATCCCAACTTGGTATTTCTTATAGTTTCCTTAGGTGTGCCAATGTTAACCTAATTTCAAATCCTCAAAACTTGGCACCTTTTTGCTCTTCAAGGCTTAATCACATTTGATTAAAGCATGAGTTTTCTCTTAATTCCTTAAGAAAGTATCAAAGTTCTAACTTGATTTTTCTTATACTTTTCTTAAATGTGCCAATTTAGATTAAGTTCAACTCTTCAAATTTTGGCACATATATTACTCTTTCAAAGAGTAACCTCATAATCTTTTTCATTTTCAAAGGTTAACAATAACCTTGAAAATGCTCTCAAGTGTCAACTTTAACAAGGTTGGGTTAACTACCCTTCCAATTTGAGTTGACACTCTCTAAACCTATTTAGGGTGTAGAGAATATGCTCCTAGGAACCCAAAACCTATTGGTGCTCCTTGGATGCTCTAGGTACTCACTAGGGATGACTTCCCTAGATACCTTCCTAAGGATATTTCTAGGCTTCTTAGAAGCCTTGGTCACTTCTACGAGGCCGCTCTTCTACAGACTAACCGCCAAGAGAGCAAGAAGCTAGAGAAAGAAGAAAATGGAGAGTGAAGGGTCCCTCGGATGGGACATCCGGATTCCACCTCTATACGACAAAGAGGACTTCAATTTTTGGAGGACTCGATTGGAGACTTGGTTCCAAATGGATTGAAACCAATGGATGGTCTTGGAGGACCCATTTGAAGCTCCAACGGACAAGAAGGGGAAATGCCTCCGATCTCGACATTGGACCGAGGAACAACGGGAACAAGTGGAGGCCAATAAAGAGGTAACTAAAATTTTGCTAAATTTATTACCTTCTAATATCATTATTACTTTCTAGCTCGCCTTCACCCGCACCGTCGACTTCCTAACAAACGGGCTCTGATACCAATTGTTTGATCGAAAAAAATTTAGATATCTCCACAATGGTATGATATTGTCCACTTTGGGCCTAAGCCCTCATGGTTTTGCTCTTGGGCTCTATCCAAAAGGCATCACGCCAATGGAGATATCTTTTCTCTAATAAACCCATGATCTTTCCCATGTGTTTTCAATGTGGGACAACCCCAACAATCCCCCCCCCCCCCTGAAACAAAGGACCACAGGCTTCCTATGGCCGATCCTCGACCCACCAGGTCTTCCTACCCCTCTGTCCATCCGACCTTATAGGACTTCCTTGCCTAGTCGGAACTAGGACTTCCTGCCTGGTGTCTGTTCCTCTTGATCCGAACATAGGAGCCCCCACTTTCTTTGTTCGAGGTTAATATTGTACCCACATGGCTAAATCAGACCATAGCTCTTGTGCACAGTCGACGGTTAAACCTTCTGGTAGTTCGGGCTCTGATACCAATTGTTGGGAACGAAATGTAGCTAGAGGGGGGGGGGGGGTGAATAGCTCGTCGCGATCTTCTTCTCGTCGTTGCTTGCTTCTTGAGATGATGTGCAGCAGAAAATACAAGAAACAACACACTACAACGCTAGCACATAGATTTACTTGGTATCCACCTCAAGAAGAGGTGACTAGTCCAAGGATCCACACACTCACACACCCTCCACTATGAAAACCACTCCTTTACAGTAACTACCAAAGGCGGAGAAGTCTTTCAAGCTCACAATATAATAAGAATATAAAGAGAAGCAAATACAAGGGAAATCTTACAAGATTTGTACAATAAACCCTAACCCTAGCTTTTTCTTCTTATTGTAACTCGCCACTTGATTTGGACGTGCCTCCAAGAACCTTCAAGAATTGGCGATGCAAGCTTGGGAGAAGTTGTCGTGAAGTCGTTGAGAAATCGCAGATCGCTGGTGGTGAAGATGTGTCGAGAAAATGCTCCGCCAACAGTTATATCCTATGCAACAGTCAAAACCCAATCAATTGGATTACTCCCAATCGATTGGGCAGGCTCTGAATCGATCAGCCGATCAATTCAGAGAGCCTCTGTGCTCTCTATAAATGGCTAGATCGATCGACCAATCGATCCAACTATTCTCATGAGCTTTCCTATGCTGTAGCGCAAATTCCCAGACTCCCAATCGATCACCTGATCGATTGGAGGCTCCCAGTCGATCGGGTGATCGATTGGGAAGCATTATGTGCGAATGCGTCGGCTTCCCAATCTATCATGGATCGATTGGGAAGGAAACTACTCGCAGGGACTCACCAATCGATCAACCGATCGATTGGGCATGAGCCAATCGATCGATTGATCGATCCAGCTCACTTGTGACTTGCCAAATCAAGTCCAAACGTCCCTCAAACCAACATACGGTCAACCATGACCTGTTGGTACATTATGCCTAGTATTTGGCCACACTCGACCAACCTCGAACTAGCCTTCTAGCCTCCTCTATCAGCCATACGTCCCTCGGATATCTTCCATCCTTCACGCCTTGTCTTCAAGAGCTTCATTCGGCCTCATCCTAGTTGTCGAATATACCACCATACTCGACTAACCTCGAACTAGCCTTCTAGCCTCCCCCATCAGCCTTGCGTCCCTCGGATATCTCCCATCCTTCACGCTTTGTCTTCAGGAGTATCCTTCGGCCTCATCCTAGTTATCAAGTTCTCCTTACCAAGTCACATGCTTGGATTTACAGCCTTTGCCAAGATAACACTTGGATTTTCCAATTGACTTGCTCTACTAGGACTTTCCCATTTGCCTAACCTCCAGTTAGGACTTCCACCACTGCCTAAACTCCCGTTATGACTTCCAGACACCTAACTAACAGTTAGGACTTCCCAAATGCCTAACCTTAAGTTAGGACTTACCCAGTCAAGTCTTCTATCAACCCTAACCTACTTGACTTGTATTCTCATCAACCTGGTCAACCCTTTGAGCATCTCCACAACCAGACGATTGCCCTAGCAATCTCCATATATTGTCAAAGATCAAAACTAAAATCCCGACTCAAGCTTGACTCAACTCAAGCTTAGTCAAACTAGTCAAACTTGACAAAGGGAAATTGCCCCAACAATGACCCCCTCTTGAAGTTTGACAATTCCTCTATTTAATAGTAAGTTGGTCCAAATATGATAGTTAATGTCTGTAGGAGAGAACCGGTAATGAATCTAACTTTCTACAAATGCATGTAAATTGAGGATAGGAAATTGGTCAACCATGATACATTGATAAACATCACAATGAAATCGATCCCCTAGAACATTTCCAAAACCAAGATCCTCTCTTTGTTTCTTATTCTGAATCTTATTCCTCTTACTTAGCACGTAACTTGTAATTGCCAATTGTTTAACTAGTGATCAAGACGTGCAAAAATTACCGGAAAGCTTGTCTCATTTTGCCTTCCCATAATGAGGACGCTCTAGTACTTAGAGCATTATTCATTACGTTATTGTGTCTATCACTTGGTCTGTTGCCAATAAACTATTACCGATTGGAGGATCTGCTTTCTGGATTTTATGATGATCTTCTACTAATTGGAAAGGTGAATCGAGTCTATAGGATAAACTTGCTCTTTTCATTAAAAATAGTGCCCATTCATGTATTCGAGAATAAGATTTGAACCTTATGGGAGATAATGATGTTTATCATCCTCTCAAGTCTTTTCTTAATCTATCTATCATAGACCCCAAAACTGGTTGCGACAGGAAAGTCACAATTGGCTTTACTAGAATTATAGCAGTGGGAGAAATCTCTAAAGTTTTATTAAATTAGAAATCTCTAAAGTCTTATTAAATTTCATCCTTAGTAAGACTTTCGAAGTGGAGTATTGACATAATAATAAATTTATTATCATGTGATCAAAAGGTTACGGGTTCGAATCCTTAAAATAATCTCTTGTAAAAAGTAAGATAAAATTGCGCACAATGAATCCTTCTCTGGAGCTGGGACCCCGTATGACAAGAACTTTATGCACCGAACTATTCTTTTAATGAGACCTTCGATCATCGATTCATAAATGATTTAATGAGATAAGATTTCATCGAATCATAAATGAAATCTTTATCTTTACTAATGATCAAGTTCTCCGTGATGAAAAAGAACTTTCTAATCTTTTGTGGGAACAAAGCTTGGTTGGAACTATGGATTCGATTGGACGCGATGATGAACCACTTATCTGTTATCACGATCAGCTTATTTATGTGGGCTCAGATAAGAAAGTTGACCTCTGTGATCCAAAAGATTATTGAAGAAGCCTCTCCTCAGTTGGGTACTTCCTAATTTCTCATTTGGTTTGTAGTCCGATCCGAAATGCATAGTGGTATTCGGTAGTCCTATAGTATTCGTTATTCCGGTCAGAAATGCACATTGGTATTCTTTCTTGGTGTAGTCCCCCTTCTCATACTCAAAAGATGAATAAAGGATTAGGACAAGGCCCAGCGATGGGGGGAAAGAATAGTGGGTATGTTGGGCTTCTTTCACTAGAGGGTGGGATCGGATGTCCTCTAAAGGAAAGGTCGATAGAGAAACACAACACAACAGTACACACAGGACAACACACGAAAGTTCATTTTAAACTATAAAAGTGAGGGTTTCAAAATAGCATTGTATGATAGGTCGTTGAAAGTCTTGTCTAACTCGAGATACTCGATGTTTTTTGAGCGGGCCGTGCAGTGCGTTAAAATGCTAAAGAGAATGGACACGAGAGGAATTGTCCTACTCAAAGACCTAGAAGAGTTATTGAACCAAACACAAAAAATCAACTAAAAGAGATGACGTGTGGGCACAAAAGAGGGGATTAGGAATCACTCAAGTGGTAAAAGGTGATTTGTTCGCCCCCGCTAATCCGTCCCTAGGCCAACACGGAGGAGATAAATCACGGATGACTACTAGCCATTAGTGCAAATGGTCAAGACATGGGGAGGTTATGCTCGGTTACGTCGAGTTTCGATCCCAATACCTCATGTAGTAATATCCCATGTCTTAACCATCGCACCGCTCCGAGAGGATGGATTAGGAATCACTCAAGCTCTATAAACGAGTCAAAATTGATACGAGATTAATGATCAGACCAAAGTTAGGCATGCTTGGGTGCCTAAAATAGGGACACACATGCTTGAGGAGCATGCACCATTAATGGATAAGACTAAGTGAAAGCATCGCTATAACAAACAGGTGACCTTATATGTCTTACTTTAAACTAATCCTACATCTGAATCTAAAGAAGCCCTGAGAACTAAAAACACGGAGACAAGCTAGAGCTGTACTTGATCTGTTCTCAGTTGTAACACCCCTAGAAAGCCTAGATAAGAAAGTAAGGATAATGAGAGTTTGAAGGTAGTGAAAAGAAGGTGTAAATATTCTAAGTTGAATATTAAGATGGGAAGGATTTAGATGATTAAAACTTTATGAAAGAAAATAAAGTTGAGAATATAAATCATCTATATTTATAATACATGGAATTAATGTAAACAAAAGGAAGGAATATGAGATAATATATATGTGTATGAAATATTTATGCATAATGCATAATATGGTGATATATGAATTATTATGTACAAAAGAATATCAATAATATGTTAGAAGAGAAATAGGATTGAACCTTGGACCTCTTGTAAGGAACATGTATAGGATATCAAAGGGGATAGGAGAATTATTGATAAGGAGAGAAAGGACTAAGTAGTTAAGAATAAGAAAGGATTCTTTTTACTTAAAAGGAAAAGGAAGTAAAAAGAAGTAAAAATATACATAACCAAGTTTTGATCCTTGGTTCTCTTGTGGATGCATGCATATGTTAACCAAGTGTGATAGGAGAGGATATTGTAAGAGGAGAGATAGGAATTTTAATTAAAGGAAAGAAAAGAGAGAAATTAAAGGAAAGAAAAGAGAGAACTCAAGAAGCATTTCTCTAGAATATTCTTATCATTAAAGAGGAGAAATAAATAAGGAGGATGAATCAAGTCAAGTTTTCCTCCCCTCATTTTAGTATAAATAGGCATGGAGGGGTGGCTTCATCCTCAACTCACTCTCCTCCTCTTCTCCTAGAGGTGCCGAGACACTCCTCTTTCTTTCTTTCTTTTTGTTGCCGAGCAACACAAGAGGAAGAAGCCTCCTCTTCTTCCTCCTCCTCTCCACCAAAAGACCTAGCCACTTCTTCCTCCATTGGTGCCGAGCAAAGCAAGCAAGGAAGAAAGGTCCACAAGCAAGTTCTCAACTCTAGGAAACTTAAGCAAAGAAGGTAAGCTTCCCTCACCTGTGGTACAAGGCTTTTATGTGATTTTCGGATTTATAAGGATTAGAAAACCTAGGAAAGAATTTAAGAAAATTCGGCAAAAGAAAAGGTTTTCAAATCTAAGATGATTTAAACAAGACCTCATTTCATGATAAGATTTTCTATGCTATGTAGAAGGATTCTTTTCCATGATTTTATACTGATATGATGTATGATCAGAGGAGTATCTAACCCTAGGATTTAACCAAAAATATTTTAAAGAGGCTAGGAAGATTATTGTCTAACCAAACTAGTGCAAGGTTCCTTCTATGAAATGCTAAGGACCTTTCTATGGTTTTCTTGCTTGGAGATTAATTGGAACCAAAAGAAAACTCACTTGTATGCTTCGGACCAGAAAGGTTAAGGGTTAGAAAGACTAAACATGCTCCTATGATAGGATATAAAGTTTCTTAAAGGGTGTTCACATTGCTAGAAACTCATGAACTCTTTTTAGGATTTTTTCGGCCATGATAAAAGGGATAGCTTAGATTAGCCTAAACAAAAATATTAATATGCTCAAGACCTCTGTGATATTATGATATGAAAGTTGATTAATGCTCTCATGTTTAATTGGAATGTAGAAAATTAGTTACATGATATAAGACATGTAAGATCACAAGAGTCCTAGCTTGTTTATGATCCAATTTTGTGTATGATGTTCTTAGTAACTTTTGCCATGATATTTACTTAGGCTTTCCATGCTTTAGGCCACTTAAGAAACCTAGCTTAAGGACTGGTAGGTTTCGGCCATGAAGGAAAATAAAAGAAAAAGGGAAAGAAACCTAGGAAATGCTATACATAATGAGAAGAAATGAAATTATGTTATGTAATATGCCATGATATGTTATAGCATAAGGAAATGCTATACATAATGAGAAGAAATGAAATTATGTTATGTAATATGCTATGATATGTTATAGCATAGGAAATGCTATACATAATGAGAAGAAATGAAATTATGTTATGTAATATGCCATGATATGTTATAGCATAGGAAATGCTATACATAATGAGAAGAAATGAAATTATGTTACGTAATATGCCATGATATGTTATAGCATAGGAAATGCTATAAATAATGAGAAGAAATGAAATTATGTTACGTAATATGCCATGATATGTTATAGCATAGGAAATGCTATACATAATGAAAAGAAATGAAATTATGTTACGTAATATGCCATGATATGTTATAGCATAGGAAATGTTATACATAATGAGAAGAAATGAAATTATGTTACGTAATGATATGTTATAGCATAGGAAATGCTATACATAATGAAAAGAAATGAAAAAGGAAATGCATGAAAGATTGTTAGGGACATGATATGATAAGTTATTTTTTTTGTATGGTTTGTACCAAGGGTGGGCTCCGTAAACGCCCCGGGGTCGATGGAGTAAGACTCGGGCCTCGTCAGTAATGGGCCTCTGAATGCCCTAGGTCGATGGAGTAAGACTCGGGCCTAGTATGTATGCATGGTAGGGTTCAAGACTTGCTACCTTGGACCTACCTATGAAGCGCGCGCATTATGTATGTGGTACAAACCGGGATCCCCTCTAATGATGATATTAATTCAAGTACTTATAAGTATAAGTTTTCAAATTCATGATGCATTGCCTACATATGTGCTTGAATTATCTGATGATTAGATATAATGTCATGTGATATTATATGAATATGAATATGATACCCTTGTATGTCGTATGCTTATGATACCTCGCATGATATTGATATGCAATGATATGAATTCGGTTTTAGTGAGTAGGAAAGGAACTTACTAAGCCATGAGTGCTCATAGCTTACTTTCCTTGTACCGCAGATATGGGGGACGGATATTCGGAACGACGGAGCAGCAGGAGGAGCAGATAGTGATGTGTGTGGTGGTGGCTCGGCAAGAACGATTCGGACAAATAATATTTTTAGTTATATGATCAATATATGCACAATCGAACTAATCAGAATATGTGATATCATGCTTATTTAAATAAAAGGAATGATTTAAAATTTTCCGCTGTTATAGTATAACTAAAGCATGTACGTAAGTAGTATAAGATCGTAGCGCCGCCCTTGGGTAAGAAGGGTGGGTGTTACATCAGTGGTCAGAGTTAGGCAGAGTGCGTTGAATTTACGCAGGCGTGGCTTATAGGTGCATCTTAAAAGAGCGATCTAAGTAGCGTTTACAGTGTGTATTATTGAACTGAATTGCACAAAACTAGGATCCATGACTCAATATGAGGGCAGTGCAGATCTATTATGGGCTTACTCAAAAGGGTATCCAAACTCATATGTCAAGAGTGGCGGCACTCATCACACAAGCATATTGCAATAGAAAAGATTTATCCGAGGAGTACTCACTAGGGACAAGATGATGATGCCCGGAAAATGAAGTCCCCCAAGGTCATAGACAAAACTCGAAGAGTCGATCTAGCTAAAGGGAAAACTACATCCTATGGGCTAGCATCCTCATTCCGAAGAGATCAAACTCATGACGAAAGCCGGGATACATCATCTGACATAGCGTGAGAAGGCAACGATTGAAAACATTGACCTGACTGGTATCTAAATATCGTAAGTTCAATACAGCTCTCCGTCTCATATCTGGGTAATAGAGGCAGGTAGGCTAAACCTGGGTTAGAACCCTCTCTTCTTTCTTTGGGGTGATTCAACTCCAATTCCTTTATATTTTTCCCTAAAAGGGGGTAATTCTTTCTTCTTCTTTTGATTTGTATGTGTTGTGTGTTTTCTCGTCTTGTAGCTTGTGTTGTAGTTATGTCTATTTCATTGTTTGCTTATGCGGTTGTTGTCCTTGTGTTGTCCGGTGTAGTTATGTTGCTCTTGTCCTTGTCCGTTGTAGCTCTGTTGTTGTTGTCCAGTTGTGCTTGTGTTGCTCTTGTCTGTTGTAGCTCAGTGATGGGTATTAGCTGGGTAAGGGACTCCCACCCAGCCCATCACCGAGTGACTGGGCTATTTCTGTCCAGCTATTCAATTCCTTGCGAAGAGAAAAAAGCACCATTATAATGATCAAATAAATCTTCATAATGATTTGACACTCCTTGCTAAAACAATGGAGGAGTGGGTGCAACAAATTTATTTAAGTTTGCTCTTGCACGTCGAAATGAAAAAGATCATCTTAGATTGATCAACTCCTTTCTTCCTAAAAAATAGGAGTCAATTGTTCTTCTTCTTAAACAAAAAATGATGCCTTTCTGAAAGCCTATTGAGAAGTTTTCTTATTACAAAGAGTAAGAATGATTTCTAAATTTGATTTATTTTTAACTTTTCTAAATGAGTTAGATAGTCAAAATCTCAATTGTTTTTCTCTTTGTAAAAAGTTTGAAAAGCTTTCATTAGAGGACAAAACATGTGGTTCTTCGCCTTCATCTTCTACGAGTATAGTGCAAACATCATATGGTTATTGTAATTCGATGATTAGCTTTTGGCACAATTGTTCACAATCTGATAGATGCATTTCCATTATATGAGTCAATTAAGAGCACCCTTTATTGACCTTCTTTTCTGATCCTGTCCGAAAGTCGAGTCGACGGATGCTAGGGATATGGTGCTCCTGTTGACTGTGCGAAAACTTCGAGCAAAGCGAACCTGCAATCACGACCTGCAACCACAACCACGTCAGTGCCGAGCCAGGGAAGGGTCCCCTGGCGTTGGCCCTCCGACGCTCAAGTCAATCACCGGCGATGTGGAAGCAGTAGAACGAAGAAGTAGAAGAACAGTAGCAACAATAATGTGCACGTACCAACGAGGAAGCTTGGACCCCTTTATATAGGGCTCTTGTAGCGCGCGTCCACGCTTCTCGAGATATGCACGCTTCTCGAGATTTTTTTTGAGAAGATGTATCAGTAAAGTGTCCCTGACACAATACCTTAACGAGTTGATCACATCTCTGACATGACAGTGAAAGCTTCCGTCGTACGATCCTCTACCTGACCATGTCGTCAACCATGTCGTCTGTCAGGGGCAAGGGCTCCTAGAAGGATGTCGCCGGATCCTCCTTTTGTCCATTACTGGGCCGAGCGGGTAAGCCGTTCGCCCAACCATAAGCCGTCCGGACGCTATCATTCTCGGGCCGAGCGGGATGGCCGCTCGGCCAACCTTCCACTGTCCGAGTGTAACACCCACGAAATGATAAGCTATACCTATGGATATTTTTCTTTTAGAATAAAAGAAAAAGAGAAATAGAAATAGAAACCAAATGAAATAAAAAGAAAGTGAGGTTAAGGTTTGAACCTTGAACCTCCCACAAATGATAGAATTAAATTGGTGTATGGTAACCACTAGAATAATCAATGATATATGAATAGAAAAGAATGGAAATTGTAGTTAAACGTAAGAATATAATTAAGTAAAGGAACAAGAGAAAATCAAGTACCTTACCTCCTCTTCCTCTTGGTTAAGAAAAGAAGCAAGCAAAGGACAAGTTGCCATTCTTCCTTCTTTTTGTTCCATTTTCGTGGGAATTAAGGGATTGAGGAGATAGAGGAGTTAAGGGGATGAATGGGGACATGTTTCATTCTCATTGGGAATAAATAGGAATGAGAGAAGAAAAGGGAAAGAAAGTTGATTAATTCTTCCTCCTTCTTCTTTCTCCTCCTTCCTTCTCCTTCTTCCTTCTCCACCGAAACCTAAACCTCTCCCTCTCTCATTTCCGAAAATCCAAACTAAGGTTTTTCTTCCTAAGAAAAACTAATTCACAAGAAGGAGTCCTCAAGATCTACTCCTTACAAGTAAGAGAAGAAAAGAGAGAACTAAGAAGAGAAGTTTCTTCTTCCTCTTCACAAGGGTACCATCTTCCTTAGGAAAAACAAGCAACAAGTTGTAAGTATCCCCTCACCTATGGTACAAGTTGTTTACGTGTTTTCCATAAGGTTAGAATGCTTAAAAAAAAAAACCTAGAATCACTTCTTGAGATTTCGGCCAAAACTTGAACAAAGGATTTAGAGAAGTTTAAGACCTAACTAAGCATGCTCAATATGTTCTTATGATATGTGCCCTAGTATAGGAGTTAGTGAATGTTTCTTATGCTTATATGCTTACCTAAAACTTAGATACATGCTCTTGAACTTTCGGCCAAAGTATGAATAAAGGATTAGGAAGGCTTAAGACCTAAACTAAACATGCTCACTATGCCCTTATGATATGTACCCTATGATAAGAGATTAGTTTGGTGTTTTTATGCTTGTATGTTGCTTAAAACCTAAATACATGCTCATGAAGTGTTCGGCCATGATAGAGAAATTTACTAAGAGAGGTTAAAAAAATTTAGTCTACCATGATCATGACTTTTCTTATGGAAAAGAGTAGGAAGATTTCTTAGGGTTTCATGCTTGTAGGTTGTTTGGAACCTTAATATGTTGCACCTTAGGGCTTCGGCCACAATGAGAATTAAAACCTAGGAGAGCTTAAGACTTACTCCAACATGCTCATGACTCTCCTTATGACATGATATAAAGCTAATTTAGGGTTATCATGTTTGAATGTTGCTTGAAACTTAGATGCATGCCTCCTTATGTTTCGGCCATGATCAATGTTAGGGTCCAAGGAAGCTTTAAAATTAAATCTAGTATGCTCATGAATTCCCTTATGATATGATATGAAGTTAGCTTGATATTCATGCTTATATGTTGTTTAGAGTTTAAATTCCCTCTTCATGAACTTTCGACCATAATAGAATTCAAGACCTAGGGAAGCTTAAAAATCGGTTTAATATGCTTATGACTTCTCTTATGATATGATATGAAGCTAACATGAGATTCTATGCTTGTATGTTGTTTAGAGCTTAAGTTCCCTCTTCATGAACTTTCGGCCATAATAGAATTCAAGACTTAGGGAAGCTTAAAAATTGGTTTAACATGCTTATGACTTCCCTTATGATATGATATGAAGCTAACATGAGATTTTATGCTTGTATGTTGTTTAGAGTTTAGGTTCATACTCTTTGAACTTTCGGTCATGATGGGATTAGGAGGCTAGGTGTAACACCCATGGAGTACTTAGCAAGATTTTAGATATTTTTATCATGAATAAAAATAGGCCTTATGTGGAATTAACAAAAAAAAAAAAAATAGAACCAAAAAGAGAGATGACCAAGGCTTGAACCTTGGATCTCCTACTAGATATATACATGTGTTAACCAATAGAGCAAGAGAAATTATTGTTAAAGAAGGAAGTGACAATATAGTTAAGGGTAAGAAAAGAGATTTTTGTTTCATTGAGAAGGAGAAGTTAGAGTTGCCTCTCCCTCTCAAAAGAAAAGAGGATTTTTACTTCCTCTTTTCATTAAGGAGAAGTAAAAGAAAGGAGAAGGAAAAATACATTTTCCCTTCCTCCTCTCATGATGAATAAAAGGGGAAATTAAGAAGAAACTTCATTTTTTCTTCTCTTCCTCCTCCCTCCTCCCTCCTCTTCCTCACTGTGACCAAGGAGCCTCCCCTACCTCTCCTTGCCGAAACCCAAAAACAAGGAAGACCCCTCTCTAGGAAGGCTCCACAAGCAAGATCCCTCTTTCCTTAAGCGAATAAGGAGGTAAGTATTCCCTCACATGTGGTACAAGTTGCTTACGGTTTTCTCGAAAGACTCGAACTCTTAGAATTTGAAATAAAAGAAGAGAAGAAACCATGCTTATGAACTTGATAGGTTATGATATGATTTTAGTTAGAAAGGAAATTATGTGTGTGATGTTAAACTTAATCTTTTTATTGAGATGTTTATTAACTTTTTCTCCTTTTTATAAGTTTCAGCCATGATAAAAAATATAGGGTTCATGAGACTTAAAACCTAATCTAACTTGCTCCTAGATTTATTTATGATGTATTAAGAAAGTTGCTAGAGATTCATGTTCATATGTTAACTAGATATTTTATTCTTGCTTGAAGAAGGGTTCGGCCATGATAGAAATATAGGGTTCATGAGGCTTAAAACCTAATCTAACTTGCTCCTAGATTTATTTATGATGTACTAAGAAAGTTGCTAGAGATTCATGTTCATATGTTATCTAGAGATTTTATTCTTGCTTGAAGAAAGGTTCGACCATGATAGAAATATAGGGTTCATGAGGCTTAAAACCTAATCTAACTTGCTCTTAGATTTATTTATGATGTGTTATGAAAGTTGCTAGAGATTCATGTTCATATGTTTTCTAGAGATTTTGTTCTTGCTTGAAGAAGGGTTCAGCCATAATAGAAATATAGGGTTCATGAGGCTTAAAACCTAATCTTACTTGCTCATAGATTTATTTATGATATGTTATGAAATTTGTTAGAGATTCATGTTCATATGTTGTTTAGAAACTATGTTTTTTGCTTGAGGAAGTTTCGGCCATGATGGAAACATTAGGGGTTATGAAACTCAAAACCTAATTTAGTATGATCATAGACCTCCATGTGATATGTTATGAAATTAACTAAAAAGATTTATGTCTACATGTTGTTCATAAGTTTATTTCCTAGTTGTAAAGTTTCGGCCAAGATAATGATTTAGGGTTTCATAAAGCTCTAAACCTAATTTAGCATGTTTATAAGTTTCCTTGTGATATGTTATCAAATTGGCTAAGTATTCATGTTAAGAGATTTATTAGAAGTCCACTTCTTGTGCATGATGTTTTGGCTATGATAATTTTAGGGTTCATGAAGCCCAAAAACCTAAGTTAGTATGCTCATAGGTTTCTTGATGATATGTTATAAAATGGGATAGAAACTTGGACTTATATGTTGCTTAGGAGTTCATTTTCTACATGATGGAGTTTCAGCCATGATGAATCCTTAGGGTTCATGAAGCTCCAAAACCTAATTTAGTGTACTTATGGACTTCTTTATGATATATGATGGAATTAGCTAGGTGTTCATGCTACATGTGGTTTAGAAGTGTACATCCTTGGCTTATGAAGTTTCGGCCATGATAATAATTTAGGGTTTCACAAAGCTCAAAACCTAATCTAGCATGCTCATAGACTTCCTTATGATATGGTAACAATTTGGCTAAGTATTTATGTTCATGTGTTGCTTAGAAGTTTACTTCTTGTTATGATGTTTCGGCTATGATAAGATGTTAGGGTTCATGAAACTCAAAACCTAATTTAGTATGTTCATAGACTCCTTATGATATGTTATAAGATTTGCTAAGTATTCATGTTGTATGTGGCTTTGGAGTATTCTTTTGTTATGAACTTTCGGCCATGACTATAACTTAGAATTCAAGAAAGTTTTTAACTTAAAGTTAGCAAGTCCTGAATTTGTTTATGATATGTTTTATGTTAAGTGTGCATGCTTTATGATAAGATCAGTAACATGTTGATTATGTATGTTATGAATTATGCATGATATGATCCTTATGATGATTATGTACTCAAGCATGTATGATTTCAACATGTTGCATGCTCATATATGTAAGCTTATGAACCAAGCATGATAATGGTTTTATATGATGGCCATGTGCCAAGAATGCATGCCTTATGATATGATAAGAAAATGACAAAGAGTTACTTCCCTTAAGTTGAGATTAAGAGCACTCTTCATGTTAAGACAAGAGCATGACCTTATGATGATATGATATGGCAATTATGATGATATGATATGCATGACATGCACTTTACTTTGTATGGCTTGTACCAAGGGTGGGCTCCATAAGCGCCCCTAGACCGACGGACTATGAACGGGTCTAGTAAAAAGGGATGGGCTCCTTAGTACGCCCCTAGACCGACGGACTATGAACGGGTCTAGATCCCTAGTAGGTTGGGGGCTAGCTACCCTGTCCTAGGGATTGCACGCATTTATGTATGTATGTGGTACAAGTCGGGCCCTCATGATGATGATATTATGTTCAAGTATTAAAAGATATGTATAAAGACATTTTGCACTCAACATGGCATATGTTTTAAAAAGGCATTTTGCATAATGCACTCATTCTCATATGATATGTTTCTTTCCATGTTCATGATATGTTATGCTTCTCATGGTTTACCTCATATGATTACTTTGTTTATGATATGTTAGAAACATGATTCATAATAATATGTTATGATAAGAAACCATGCTCACATAGTGATGATTATGTTATTTGTTCATTGATGATATGCTTGTATGATTATGCTTGAGATACGGATTTTTGTGAGTAGGAAAGAATCTTACTCAGCCCGTGTGCTCATAGCTTACTTCCTTGTACCACAGATAAAGTCAAGGGATGGATGACCTAGGGGAGCTGCAGGAGAGGCAAGGAGGAGTGTGTGGCAGTGGCTCGGCTGGGACGGATAAGACCTGCTATAATGTTTTGTTATGTTTGACATGAACCATTGTATTTATGTTACACTCCAGTATAACTCTATGACATTTCCACTGCTTTAAGTTATAAGAAAGAATTTTTGAATATGTATGTATCCTGGAATGGTTAAGTAAGTAAGTAGCCCCGTCCCTTTGAGTAGCAGGGTGGGCGGGCGTTACACTAGGAAAGTTTAGAAGTTGATTTAACATGCTCATGACTTTCCTTATGATATGATATAAAGTTAACATGATATTCTCATGCTTGTATGTTGTTTAGAACTTAGTTTCATGCTCCTTACTTTTCGGCCAAGAACAAGATTTAAATACCTAGGAAGCTTGGAACCTAAACAAAACATACTCATGATGTTCCTTAAAGTATATGATATGAAATTGGTTTAGGGTTCATATGTTTTGTGCCACTTGTAACCTAGGTTCATGCTTACAATGTTTCGGCCACAACTAGGTTGAAAGACCTAGGAAGCTTAGAACCTAACTAAATATGCTCACGATGTTCTTTATGATAAATGCTATGAAATTGATTTAGGGTTCATATGCTTTTATGTTGCTTGTACCCTAGGGCAATACTTTGAATGTTTCGACCTCCCTATAGGATATGGTGATTAAGATCCGATTATGAATCATTATGTGCCTCAGATGCTACGTTATGAATTAAGAGATGTTAGTTAATGATCTCATATATGATTATGTTTCTCTATGATAGGTGATGTGTTCATTTATGTATGCTTATGAACCATGCATGATAATGTCTCTTATGATGGGCTATATGCTCAAGTATGCATGATTTATGATATGACAAGTATTATGCTCATTTATGTATGCTTATGATCCATGCATGATAATGTCTTTTATGATGTGCTATGTGCTCAAGTATGCATGTTTTATGATATGACAAGCAAAGGCCTAAGAGTTGCTTCCCTTTTTGTTGGGATTAAGAGCACTCTTTATGATATGACAAGTGAAGGCCTAAGAGTTGCTTCCCCTTGGGGACTAAGAGCACTCTTCATGATATGACAAGATATGATATGTTATGTTATGACATGTACCATGATATGTTATTTTACTTTGTATGGCTTGTACCAAGGGTGGGATCCATAAGCGCCTCTAGGCCGACGAACTATGAACGCCCCTAGGTCGACGGTCGTAGTACGGACCTAGTTTCCTAGTAGGTTCGGGGCTAGCTACCCTGTCCTAGGGATTTCGCGCATTTATGTATGCATGTGGTACAAGTCGGGCCCTCATGATGATATTATGTTCAAGTACTATATGATATGTTTTAAGACATCTTGCACATGACATGACACATGTTTTAAAAGACATCTTGCATGATATTTCTTCATGATATGATATGCTCTTATGATTTATATGACATGATGCTCTTTTATTTATGATGTGTTACCTCATGATATTTCTTTATGATATGATATGCTTTTATGATTTATATGATATGATGCTCTTATGAGTTATGACATGATATAGCATGATGTTTTTTATGAGATGATATGTTATGATGCTAGGTTTACACGATATGATGTAGATGATTGTGGTTCCATTGTTATATGCTTATAATATGAAATTCATTTTTGTGAGTAGGAAAGGATCTTACTTAGCCTGTGTACTTATAGCTTACTTTCCTTGTATCGCAGATAAAGGCAAAGAATGGATGAACTAGGGGAGCCGCAGGAGAGGCAAAGAGATGTGTGTCGTGGTGGCTCGGCTAAGACAAATAAAAGACCTGCTTATATTTATTTATGTTAATGTTTCATATGATTTCATGATACTTATTCAGGTTTATGATAGAATATGACATCGTGAATTCGTTCAAAAAAATAAATGAATTCTTCCGCTGTGTTACTTTAGAAAAAGAAATATTAATATGCATGTATGTTCCCCTTGTAAGTAAGTAAAGTAACCCCGCCCCACTAGTAGGAGGGGTGGGCGTTACAAGTTGGTATCAGAGCAAAGTTAGCATTCCCGCTACACACACATCAAGCCTCCGTCTTACCGCTCCAAGTAAGACTTTCTGTACTTACTCTATTCTATTTATGCATGATAAGAGATGTTTTTATCATCTATGAACCTATGTATGACTGATATAGAATTCCTTTATGTATGATAAGCGATGTTAAATGTGCACGAATATAAGTTGGGATAACTCTAGACTTATGCTAGCCTTATTGTTATTTATGGAAATAGATATGGCTAGAAGACGCGGTAACAGGACCGAGGAGACAATGACTCCACCAGATCTGACCCAAGTGGTCACAGACCTCCAGCGTCAGATCACGGAACAACAACAAGTGATCACTGCTTTGATGGGTCAGCAAGGAAATCCTGTCACCCCACCAGCAAATCAGAATGTAGTGCCCGTCATACCAATAGCTGCACCAGTACCACCGATGGCCCCTGCCCCAGTGGTCTCACAGGAGACCTATTTGATACAGTGGCTAAGGCTGAAGCCAGAGAACTTCTCGGGTACTTGTGAACCATGGGACGCCCAAGCCTGGTTCAAGACAGTGGAAAGTATAGTGGAACTGCTGGACTGGCCTGTACCAGAAAAGATCAAGTGCGTATCATTTTGCTTCTCTAGAGACGCAAGAATGTGGTGGGAAAGAGTTAAGGCCAAGAGACAAGTTAAGCAGATGAACTGGACATACTTCGAGGCAGAGTTCTTCGAGGAATTCTTCCATATGCAAGTAACGAACCGGCATTACGACGAGTTCACCGAGTTCCGGCAAGGTGACTTATCAGTGAACGAAGCAGTGAAGCGCTTCAACCGTCTCGCACGCCTCTACCCAGAATTGGTCAGCACGGAAAGAGAAAGGGTTAGACTGATGCTGAAAATGCTCCGACCCGAGATAGCATTAAATGTGGCCGGCGGAATTAATAGACCGTAGACTACAGAAGAGCTGGTCAGCAGTGCTTTGATCACCGAACACTATTAGAAGGCAATGGAGGAGAATAAGAATCAGGTACAGACAGGAGGACAGAAACCTCAAGGTACCAAAACAAGCTGGAAAGGAAATTCTAATGGAAAAAGGAAGCAATGGAACAACACTAAAGGGGGACCAGCAAATAAGCAACCTAAATACCCTCAGTGTACCATTTGTGGGAACACTACAACAAAAACTGCAAACGACAACGGATATTATCCGTTGTCGTAGGGTCAAAAAACTGTTGTAACTGAGGGTGTTGCAGAATGTATTGCTCTACGACAACGGTTTTGAATCCGTTGTCTTTGTAGACATTTGATAACGGTTTTTATCCGTTGTTGTTTATATGCCCAAAATTTGACTATGAAGGATACGACAATGTTTTAAAACCATTGTGGTAGATAATTTCAACAACAGAAATAAATCGTTGTGGTAGACATTTTTTACAACAGATATAAACTGTTGTGGTAGATAATATTTGACACGTTTTGTTTTTTTTTACAATAGTTTTAATATATTTTACAACGGATAAAACCGTTGTCTTTTATCACTTTTTACAAAAAAATTTCGTTGTGATTTACCTAGTTTTTACAACATTTTTAACTGTTGTCTTTAATGTTCATTAATACCAAACAACCAATCTTATTTTATTATAAGCAAACCACCAATACAAAACTAAATATTTACTAAATTAAATCCAAAATAAACATCCATATATAATTCATCTTGTAGTCACACATATACAAGATGAGTAGTATCAAACTATGCATAAATCACATGTTTTCTAGTACTGTTCTCCATATGACTTCTACACATTAGCAAGGCAATTTACAACCTAACAAAGCTCACTTCTTGCATCAAAAGTCTCAAGCTACACGAATTGACTGAGTTACGTATCTGCAACAGAAAAATTAAACAAAACTTATCATTTCCAAATTTAGATTTATTCATATAAATCTACATAAAAAACAAGCAATATAACCAACTTATGGTCTAAGAAATAAAACTTATGCAATACAAGCAATTCCAGGATTTCGCATAGCTCTAATATAAAACAATTCCATGACAATGGGCAATTAATACCAGAATTCCAGAATTCTGATTTAGATTTTTTCATATAAATCTACATAAAATACAAGCAATATAACCAACTTATAGTCTCAGAATTAAACTTATGCAATACAAACTTATGCAATACAAGCAATTCCAGGATTTCACATAGCTCTAATATAAAGCAATTCAATGACAACGGTCAATACCAAAATTCCAGAATTCTGATTTAGATGTATTCATATAAATCTACATAAAATACAAGCAATATAACCAACTTATAGTCTCAGAATTTAACTTATGAAATACAAACTTATGCAATAAAAGCAATTCCATGATTTCGCATAGGTCTAATATAAACCAATTCCAGGACAACACTCATTTCCAGAATTCCAAAATTAGATTTATTCATATAAATCTACATAAAATACAAGCAATGTAGCCAACTTATAGTCTCAGAATGTAACTTATGCAATATAAACTAATGCAATACAAACTAATACACTACAAACTAATAAAATACAAGAAATTTAACCAACTTAGAGTTATCTTGGTAACTTCCATTGGAAAACTTATACACATAGATTTAAATTCGCAGAATAAGTTTACTATGCTTGTGCCTATCTATTAGATCAATGAATGTCATTGACCTTTCCATTGAATTTCTAAATAATCAGTCAAAAATATTCTTAAAAGATACTCGTGGCAATAAGAAATTAACTAAACCTGCGGAAAATGCATCTAAACATTGATTTAGGATGCAGACTTGTTGAGTTATAGGCAAGATTGACAAAATGACAAGAACTTGTCTAGGCAAATGTTGAAAATAGACAAGGAAATTAAAATCAATTAAGTTCACTATCAACATTCAAAATATATATATGCGAACTTTAATACAAATTCTCTGTGTTGTAGAGAAAAAATAGCAATCTATGGAAGGTTCAAGGAAACAAACAATTAGAGAACCCGACTATTAGAATTACACAAGGAAACAAGTAATGTTATCTGTTAGAAGTATTGTTATAACAATTATATCTTCAATTAAGAAACAAAGCAAATGGAAGAGAGACAACTAACTGAGCAAATGGAAGCAAATGGAGGTATTGATTTCCTATGCTCTGGATGTCGATACAACAACCTACAAAGAAAGAAAAACAAGCATCATCAAGAACAATATATCGAAAAAAATCCTTAAAATATTCTAAGAGAATAGTTTCTATGCATCTTTATGAAGGTCTTAACCAAAAGATAGTTTGATTAGATTAGTATCACTGAATTATTGAATCTGCAATTTGAGTTATCGATGCTCACTCGCTATTTCAAGCAACAGAATGCGTAGATCTTCATGCCGAATAGAGCACGAATGGTACTGCAAGGCATGTAAACAAAATCAGCTACTAATGCATTGTGTACAGTAAGAAGAGGCATTCACCATTTGTTGCAGTCCTGATAACTTGCATAGTGAGGTTAGTATCTAAATTAACTTTCTACCTACTCCTGCCTTGATGATTCTTCTAGGTGATACAACTAAAGGAATGGAACATATCAATTCCTAGAAAATTTTGCCTGCAAGTGATAAATGGACGAAGATGTGCTTGCATAGTGAGGCGTGAATGACTTGGTTTATCACCTGCAAGTGAAAATTTATTAGTGTGTTGCAACTACAGACATCACAAGCTAGGACACTTCATCCTAAGTTGAGAATTTTGCATAGCAGGCACAGTTTCAGAGAGGAGTGAATGGCTTGGTTTATCTCCTGCAAGTTTAGAGAGGAGTGAATGACTTGGTTTATCTTGTGCATTATGTACTCCTGCCAATTTATCTCCTGCAAGTGAAACTTTTTTAGAGAGGCACGAATGTCTTGGTTTATCTTGTCCATTATGTACTTCTGATGGTTCATCTCCTACAAGTGAAACTTTTTTGGAGAGGGGTGAATGACATGATTTATCTTGTACATTATGTACTCCTTGTGGTTTATCACCTGCAAGTGAAATATTTATTAGAGTGTGTTGCAGCTACAGACATCACAAACTAGGACGTTTCATCCTAAGTTGAGAATTTTGCATAATAAGCACATTTTTAGGTGATGGTCTATGTTGAATAATGCTACCAATAGCAGCATCCATCTCTTGAAAAAGGCTCACCATCCTTTCTACGTGAAAAGCATGCCTAGTGTCTGCAAATATTTAGAAGAAAGGCTAACACATGAAATGATTTATAATTTCAGAGCTGTGTAAAAGTTGTTAATTGTAACAAATTTATACCTTCGTATCGAAAAGGGTTTTGACAAGAAAGGCAAATAGAACGTTCACTGGTTAAAGGAGTGATAATACAGTCGCTAAATACGCTCAGAGCAATGACTTTGTATTTAGTATTATCTATCATTAGATTTGGAATAACACACAAATGAACACAAATACCTGCAAACTATGTGATTACAAGGTAATAATTTTGGTGTTCTAAGCAAACCATTGCTGCAAGAAAATAAACGATAGTAAAACATATTATTTCATTCTAAATAAACTCTCAAATGAAAAGAAAATTATTCTTATCACTGAAGCTAGAGAATTGAAGCCTTAGAATGACTGAATAACACTACCATATGAAGCATTTCAGCTCCTTCTCTAATTTGATGAGATAATTGAGAAATGGACTCCACAATTGGGATATCTCTTTCGCATAAATCATCTTTGTAACACTATTAAAAGAAGGAAAACATTAAAAAGAGAAATCCACATGAGTTCTTCCATTTTACATCTACGTAGCCTCCATTATAGAGTTGAAAGTAAACACAATAGAATTACCTCCTTAATCACGTGGCTTGTAGCTTACAAAAAGGTTGGTCTTTGGGTGCGTTGGCTGAAAACGTAGAGATATTATGACGAAGGGGGAGAAGATGAACAAAATAACAGTATAAGGTAGGAGTCTCTCCTGCTATGATTTCTTTTTTCTAATAAAAGAAGTAGCACTGAGGAAGAAATGCATAGACATAAATATAAGAACATAATTTAAGGCTTTGCTGCTGCCTTAAATTCTGATAAATGGACGGAGAGTGGGAAAAAAAGACACATCTTCACCAACAAGATGGAAGTAGGAAATAAAAATTTGTCATCAACAATGAATTTGAATGTACTTTTTCCACAGTAGTATTATGCTCAAGGAGTCATCAACAAAGTATATAGTTCAACATAGTAAAAATTTAAATGCGATTGTAAAAAAAATAATAAATTATAGGATTAGACAAGGAAATTAAACTAGCAAATGAAACAAACACAGGTACAAAATTTAGGACATCCCAACAGATATCAAATATTCCTTGGACGGTAGAAAAATACTAGGTATAACGTTAAAGATGTATACATGGAGACTGTGAGATAGGAGGAAAAACAAGATTAAGTCATGGCATATAGATGAAAACCATAAGGAGAGTACAAACAAGAAATTTGTAGAGCAACTCATAAGATACAAAAGGTCATCATCTAACAATTCACAAAGAGATAACTTCCACATTGTCGGTCCTTGCATAATTCGAAAATAACTAAATAAACTACTCACACAACCCAACCATTATTAATTTTGGACCATAAAGAGAGGCAATAAATAAGGAAAATTTTAGCTAATTCTGCTCATGGTAGAAATGCAAGAATGAAGTATTGAGCAAAGGAGATAGCTAGCTATGAACAAACAAATTATTGGCAGTAAGGAATCAAAATCAATAAGTCACGGAGTCACAAACAAAGTGTTCAACCATCTTTTGGAGTCTAGTAATTTATACCTAGTAATGAATATAGTCTAGTACGCAATCCGCCCATTCGGATCGCACTTCGTCAATTTCTTCGTTGGAGTAAATTGTTTTCTTGAACTGTTAACAAACCCAGATTAATTTAGTAAAAAAAATCAGTAATGAAGAAGCAAAGTCAAATAAAAAAAATTATTTGAGAAAATTGAGAATATGTCAAATATTACCATTGAGCTAAGTGAATCCTTCTCGCCGGTAGCATTTCCTTCAATAATTTCTCTCATAAATTTCATCACATAAAACCCACATTGTTTAGCATCAGGTTGTTGAGGACCCTATGTTAACAAAAAATTATCAATGAATAATACACAGTTAAATATTTTTAAATTAATCATAAGTAAACATATGTATTTATATATAATATATAAACCTTTACGACTTCCCACATAAACTTCTTTTTCCCTTTTCTTTGCTTGTTCATTTCCTCTGTGCATACAAATGCCCTCCTAAACTTCTAGAAGCCCAGTTACCATATAAAATAGCAGGAAATGTGCAGTGGTAACATTTCACAATCTAAGTGCCTTGTGGGTCGAGGTAGGTCACTGACACTAATAATCTTCATATAGCATGCATGATTTATTATTAGCGCTTAAATTTTCTGTTATTTGATCATATAACAGCGCTCATTTAGTGGGTTCACACTCCACAGGTCAATTAGTACAAAATTGTATATCACAAATACAGTGTGTATATACATCAGCTAGTCAGCATCCTTAGAAATGGAGAATAGTTGCAAATAAATAAGAAATAAACAACATGCCAACAACCAAAAGCCAAAATATTGAGGAGCGTTAATACACCCATTAAGTATAGTAGCCATGAAGATTTTTTCATGTTTTAATCAGCATGCCTAATGGAGTAACTGCTTGACTGTATTGATAAGAAAGGAAACAACAGTGCAGCATCAACGCTAACAATAAATCACTATCGCCTGCTTGGTAAGAAGGGATTAACAACCTTGTAAAGAGACATGACAACAAAAGTGTTCATTTAATAACTAGTCCGCTATCGCCTGCTTGATAAGTTAATCACTTTGAACATAGGAAAGAGACATGATGACAAAAGGGGTTATTGATTCATTGATTAACTATTTCTCTATCGTCTGCTTGATAACTTCTACTCCCAATGGTTTTCCATATCAACAATATTTGATAGACCAATGAACTAGCAGTAGACCTTGAAAAAATAGTTGGTGCAACATCGAGCAATCACAACGTAAAACCAGCGGAATCAGTATTTAAAAAAAAGTTTGAACTGACAGGATTCACGAGAGCCGGACGCTAAGAAGAATTACATGCATCCTTATGGGACCAAATCCACTCAGTTACTTGCCCGATGATTAATGCAATAACCATCCAGCAAACAACGATTCTTCAGAATCCACTCGGTCATTTGCCCCATCATCAATGCCAAATTAAAAGTTTCCTTTCACACGAAAACCTATCAATAGAATCGCCACACACGACCAATCCACTAGATCTCCAAAACACTGCTCACAAAAAAATTCCAGCCGCCAATACGAAGCCAACAGACCAGTATCCAAACCACAAAAATAGGAAGCAAAAACCGCGATGATTACCCTAGGGGGAGTCCGCCAATCTGTCGCTTTCCCTGTTCCCCTCGCTCTCCTCCACGCTAGTTCCGTTCTCCGCCATTTTTGGCCGCAGAAGTAGACGGTGAGGAGGTGAGGAACGAATCTGATGCTTCAGTGTAAGAAGAGACAGATTTAAGGACCTGTAAGTTGCAACGATCGTTACCGTGCAAGTTTGCAAGAATCGTGACTATGGCTCAAAAGTAGGTTTCGTTACTGTGCAAATCAAAAGCTAAAAAGAAGAAGAAAAGAGAATGTTGCGCTAGCAAATACAAGCATAGTGGAATCAAAAGTAGATTTCATTTTTTGAGACAAAATTTATTAATGAAGACAAGACCTAGATTATGAATCTACCTTGACTATGGCTCTAGCACAAATCCAAAGAAGACAAGACCTAGGTTATGAATCGACGGAGTAGGAGTGCCACCTTTGGCGAAGAAATACACCTCGTCCGATCAAAAGGTTCCACGAGTGAAAAAAACAGCAATGGAAGGTCAAAGGGCCTCGTCGAACTCAGAAACCCGCTCACCAGGAAACGAGAGGAGCACACCGTCGTGGAGGAAGATCCAGGGGAGGTGTGAAGAGATTGTATGAGGAGAGGGAACGAAAATTGCCTTAGGTTTGGGAGCGTGAAGGAAAAACACGGCGCCGAAAAGAAAACAGCGAGGGAAAGGAAAACAACGAGGGGGAAAATGACCAAATTTAATTACAACGGTTTTTTCAAAACTGTTGTCGTAGCCGCTAAAAACGCGGATAAAGACAACGGTTTATAAAACTGTTGTAAAAAGTGTTGTCGTTTTAAAAAAAGTTACTCAATGACATCAGTTAATCCAAAACCGTTGTCTTTTATATTTAATGGGGAGTTCAAAGACAACGGTTTTGGTAAAAATCGTTGTCTTTGAGCAAATACGCAACACTTTCTCTTAAAATCATTGTCGTAGGGGTGTTGTCGTTTGCAGTTTTTGTTGTAGTGGAAGCAGCATTCCGGAGTATGCCACAAGGGTACAAGAAAGTGTTACAATTGCGGATGGGAAGGACATATGGCCAGGGACTGCCCTATCCAGTCCCAAACACCATCCCAATAGTATAACCAGAACAGGAGTGCTCCCTCACAGCTACACCAGATGCAAGCTGCTATTGAAGGGACTCCGATTAGTCAAGGGAGACTGGAAGCCCCGCCAACTACGACGAACGCCAGGATTTTCTCTCTTACCAAAGATGATGTGGCGAGTGCCTCTATAGTTGTCACAGGTCAGCTACCTATTTTTAGTCAGTATGCTAATGTGTTATTTGATACTGGGGCGACACACTCGTTTGTCTCTACACCCTTCATGGAGAAGTTAGAGATACCACCACAAGCCTTAAATGGAAAATTCTTAACAATCCTGCCTTCGGGAGAAGTAATGTCATCTACTCATATGCTGCGAGCCGCAACCATCAAAATTACAGACAGAGAACTCTACTGTGATCTGATAGTGCTTGACATGCAAGATTATGACAGTATATTGGGCATGGACTTCCTGAGCAAGTATGGCACTTCAATCGAGTGTCGTCAAAGGAAAGTAGTTTTCTGACGTGAAGCTGAACCGATATTCGAGTTCATTGGGGAACCCAAGGGAAATTGGTGCTACGGGGCTGAAGACGTGACCAGACAACTCTCTACCCTGACTATAGCACTGACACTGTTCGATGATGTATTGGAGATGCAAACTCGTGACCTAAGCATCCAGCGGATAAAGCAAAAAGTATTAGATGGAAAGAATGACGGATTCCATATCGCTGACAGTGGAATATTATACCTCAAGAATCGTTTATGTGTTCCCGACGACCCAGAGTTGCGAAAGAGGATACTAGAAGAAGCCCACGCAACACCCTATGCAATGCATCCGAGATTCACCAAAATGTACCAAGATCTGAAAAAGAAATTCTGGTGGTCCGGTATGAAAAGAGATGTGGCTCAATACGTCAGTACTTGCCTGACCTACCAGAGGGTTAAAGCAGAACACTAGAGGCCTGGAAGATTACTGCAGCCCATCCAAATTCTAGAATGGAAATGGGAAGATATCTCTATGGATTTTATTTCAGGATTTCCTAAGACAACGAACGACTATGAAGCTATATGGGTAATCGTGGATAGATTAACCAAATCCGCCCATTTTCTAGCAATCAAGATGACTTATTCAATTGAGCAACTGACTCAATTATATGTCAAGGAAATTATTAGATTACATGAGATTCCTAAGACCATCATTTCTGATAGAGATGGTCGCTTTGTTTCACATTTTTGGGAATGCGTTTAGAAGGCTCTTGGCACGAAGCTATTATTCAGTACTGCCTTCCACCCTCAAATCGACGGACAAACAGAAAGGGTGAACCAAGTACTAGAAGACATGTTACGGGCTTGCGCCTTAAACTTCAAAGGGAGCTGGTGCCGATATTTATGCTTAGCGGAATTCGCCTACAACAATAGTTACCAGACTACTATTGGAATGGCGCCCTACGAGGCTCTGTACGGGAGGAAATGTAGATCCCCCATATGTTGGTACGAAGGCGGTGAAAAGAAAGAGATGGGATTTCAAACAGAATTCATCGACAACACCACCCGTGCTATACAGAACATCCGCCAAAGAATAGAAACTGCTCAGAGTCGACAGAAGAATTACGTGGTTAAGCGACGAAGGCCATTGGAATTCAGTGTCAGAGACTCAGTATTCCTCAAGGTAGCGCCTATGAAAGGAGTAATGAGGTTTGGTAAGAAGGGAAAGCTAAGCCCGAGCTATGTGGGACCATATCAAGTTCTGAAAAGAATTGGCAAGGTAGCTTATGAAATAGAGATGCCTCGGGAGATGTCAGCCATCCACAACGTGTTCCACGTTTCGATGCTAAAGAAATATATTCCGAGCACGGACCAACTGATCGAACCACGGACAGTAAAAGTGCAAGAGGACATAACTTATGAGAGCCGACCGGTTTAGATATTAGATCGAGATGTCAAAAGACTGAGTAACAAAGAAGTACCCTTAGTAAAGGTCCTGTGGCAAAATCAACAGTTCGAAGAAGCCACTTGGGAATGAGAAGACGATATGAAATGGAAATATCCGGAGCTATTTTAAGTTCGAGGATGAACTTTCTATGAGGTATGGGGTACTGTAACACCCACGAAATGATAAGCTATACCTATGGATATTTTTCTTTTAGAATAAAAGAAAAAGAGAAATGGAAATAGAAACCAAATGAAATAAAAAGAAAGTGAGGTTAAGGTTTGAACCTTTAACCTCCCACAAATGATAGAGTTATATTGGTGTATTGTAACCACTAGAGTAATGAATGATATATGAATAGAAAAGAATGGAAATTGTAATTAAAAGTAAGAATATAATTAAGTAAAGGAACAAGAGAAAATCAAGTAGCTTACCTCCTCTTCCTCTTGGTTAAGAAAAGAATCAAGCAAAGGACAAGTTGCCTTTCTTCCTTCTTTTTGTTCCATTTTTGTGGGAATTAAGAGAGTGAGGAGATAGAGGAGTTAAGGGGATGAATGGGGACATGTTTTATTCTCATTAGGAATAAATAGGAATGAGAGAAGAAAAGGGAAAGAAAGTTGATTAATTCTTCCTCCTTCTTCTTCCTCCTCCTTCCTTCTCCTTCTTCCTTCTCCACCGAAACCTAAACCTCTCCCTCTCTCATTTCCGAAAATCCAAACTAAGGTTTTTCTTGCTAAGAGAAACTAATTCACAAGAAGGAGTCCTCAAGATCTACTCCTTACAAGTAAGAGAATAAAAGAGAGAACTAAGAAGAGAAGTTTCTTCTTCCTCTTCACAAGGGTACCATCTTCCTTAGGAAAAACAAGCAACAAGTTGTAAGTATCCCCTCACCTATGGTACAAGTTGTTTACGTGTTTTCCATAAGGTTAGAATGCTTAAAAAAAAACCTAGAATCACTTCTTGAGATTTTGGCCAAAACTTGAACAAATGATTTAGAGAAGTCTAAGACCTAACTAAGCATGCTCACTATGTTCTTATGATATGTGCCCTAGTATAGGAGTTAGTGAATGTTTCTTATGCTTGTATGCTTACCTAAAACTTAGATACATGCTCTTGAACTTTCGGCCAAAGTATGAATAAAGGATTAGGAAGGCTTAAGACCTAAACTAAACATGCTCACTATGTCCTTATGATATGTACCCTATGATAAGAGATTAGTTTGGTGTTTTTATGCTTGTATGTTGCTTAAAACCTAAATACATGCTCATGAAGTGTTTGGCCATGATAGAGAAATTTACTAAGAGAGGTTAAAAAAATTTAGTCTACCATGATCATGACTTTTCTTATGGAAAAGAGTAGGAAGATTTCTTAGGGTTTCATGCTTGTAGGTTGTTTGGAACCATGATATGTTGCACCTTAGGGCTTCGGCCATAATGAGAATTAAAACCTAGGAGAGCTTAAGACTTACTCCAACATGCTCATGACTCTCCTTATGACATGATATAAAGCTAATTTAGGGTTATCATGTTTGAATGTTGCTTGAAACTTAGATGCATGTCTCCTTATGTTTCGGCCATGATCAATGTTAGGGTCCAAGGAAGCTTTAAAATTAAATCTAGCATGCTCATGAATTCCCTTATGATATGATATGAAGTTAGCTTGATATTCATGTTTGTATGTTGTTTAGAGTTTAAATTCCCTCTTCATGAACTTTCGGCCATGATAGAATTCAAGACCTAGGGAAGCTTAAAAATTGGTTTAATATGCTTATGACTTCCCTTATGATATGATATGAAGTTAACATGAGATTCTATGCTTGTATGTTGTTTAGAGCTTAAATTCTCTCTTCATGAACTTTTGACCATGATAGAATTCAAGACCTTGGGAAGCTTAAAAATTAGTTTAACATGCTTATGACTTCCCTTATGATATGATATGGAGCTAACATGAGATTCTATGCTTGTATGTTGTTTAGAGTTTAGGTTCATACTCTTTTAACTTTCGGCCATGATGGGATTAGGAGCCTAGGAAAGTTTAAAAGTTGATTTAATATGCTCATGACTTTCCTTATGATATGATATGAAGTTAACATGATATTCTCATGCTTGTATGTTGTTTAGAACTTAGTTTCATGCTCCTTACTATTCGGCCAAGAACAAGATTTAAATACCTAGGAAGCTTGGAACCTAAACAAAACATACTCATGATGTTCCTTAAAGAATATGATATGAAATTGGGTTAGGGTTCATATGTTTTGTGCCACTTGTAACCTAGGTTCATGCTTACAATGTTTCGGCCACAACTAGGTTGAAAGACCTAGGAAACTTAGAACCTAAATAAATATGCTCATGATGTTCTTTATGATAAATACTATGAAATTGATTTAGGGTTCATATGCTTTTATGTTGCTTGAACCCTAGGGCAATACTTTGAATGTTTCGGGCTCCCTATAGGATATGGTGATTGAGATCCGATTATGAATCATTATGTGCCTCACATGCTACATTATGAATTAAGAGATGTTAGTTATTGATCCCTTGCGTGATTATGTTTCTCAATGATAGGTGATGTGTTCATTTATGTATGCTTATGAACCATGCATCATAATATCTCTTATCATGGGCTATATGCTCAAGTATGCATGCTTTATGATATGATAAGTATTATGCTCATTTATGTATGCTTATGATCCATGCATGATAATGTCTCTTATGATGTGCTATGTGCTCAAGTATGCATGTTTTATGATATGACAAGCAAAGGCCTAAGATTTGCTTCCCTTTTTGTTGGAATTAAGAGCACTCTTTATGATATGACAAGTGAAGGCCTAAGAGTTGATTCCCCTTGGGGACTAAGAGCACTCTTCATGATATGACAAGATATGATATGCTATGTTATGACATGTACCATGATATGTTATTTTACTTTGTATGGCTTGTACCAAGGGTGGGCTCCATAAGCGCCCCTAGGCCGACGGACTATAAACAGGTCTAGTAAAAAGGGATGGGCTCCTTAGTACGCCCCTAGGTCGACGGTCGTAGTACGAACCTAGTTTCCTAGTAGGTTCGGGGCTAGCTACCCTGTCCTAGGGATTGCGCGCATTTATGTATGTATGTGGTACAAGCTGGGCCCTTATGATGATATTAAGTTCAAGTACTATATAATATGTTTTAAGACATCTTGCACATGACATGACACATGTTTTAAAAGACATCTTGCATGATATTTCTTTATGATATGATATGCTTTTATGATTTATATGACATGGTGCTCTTTTATTTATGATGTGTTACCTCATGATATTTCTTTATGATATGATATGCTCTTATGATTTATATGACATGATGCTCTTATGAGTTAGGACATGATATAGCATGATGTTCTTTATGAAATGATATGTTATGATGCTATCTTTACACGATATGATGTAGATGATTATGGTTCCATTGTTATATGCTTATGATATGAAATACGTTTTTGTGAGTAGGAAAGGATCTTACTAAGCCTGTGTGCTTATAGCTTACTTTCCTTGTACCGCAGATAAAGGCAAAGAATGGATGAACTAGGGGAGCCGCAGGAGAGGCAAAGAGATGTGTGTGGTGGTGACTCGGCTAAGAGAAATAAAAGACCTGCTTATATTTATTTATGTTAATGCTTCGCATGATTTCATGATACTTATTCAGGTTTATGATAGAATATGACATCGTGAATTCGTTCAAAAAAATAAATGAATTCTTCTGCTGTGTTACATTATAAAAAGAAATATTAATATGCATGTATGTTCCCCTTGTAAGTAAGTAAAGTAACCCTGCCCCACTAGCAGGAGGGGCGGGCGTTACACCGAGCTCCACTATTATGCCAAGTGGAGCTGTGTCTGAAAGTAGTATACGCGGTCGCGACCCTGCTTTGCTAGTTTCGAGGTTTGATATCCTAATGAGCCTGCCTAAGCTTTTGTA
Organism: Zingiber officinale; assembly: GCF_018446385.1. Classification (NCBI taxonomy): domain Eukaryota; kingdom Viridiplantae; phylum Streptophyta; class Magnoliopsida; order Zingiberales; family Zingiberaceae; genus Zingiber; species Zingiber officinale. The sequence goes on from NC_056002.1 coordinate 74,397,397, forward strand.
TGAAAAGTGCATAATTAACTGAACACCAAACACACAGAGGCAAAAAGCTAGCTATGATACTAAGTGTTGGTTGCTACACCTGGATTCTGTTCGGTTTCCCCTGTACAAAAATTAGTACAAGCACAGAACTTAACCTAGCTACCCATGTGCTCTACTGAAGTTAAACTTGGATTGCAAACGATACTTAACATTATTAATCCAAGTTGCTCTTCAGAAGTTAAACTTGGATTGGAAATGATACTTAACATTTTTACTCCAAGTTTAACCGATGTGATCTTCGTAAGTTAAATCATATTACAGAAGTTAATTAAATATCTATTTCAAAGATTGACTTCCAAGTTAAACATGGCGAGACACTAGACATTTTTGGTTATGGGATCATCCACCACATCCTAGACAAAGTCTTTCAAAGAAATTGGATATTTAACTTCTTATAGTAACCCTAGGTTTAACAACAAAGACCACAATAGAAACACAAGATAGAAACGCAAAATCAAAATAGAAAATTGATAGCACTAAATCAAAACATAAAATCGCTAGCCTCTTGTGTTGGTGTTTCAGAATCCATGCAAAGAAAACTAACTAATTAATTCGAAGCGAAAACCACTAATTAGTTACACCTTTCTTTGTAGCTAAAGACCTCTTGATCTTCTGTTATATTCCTCTCCTCCTCTTGGACGTTGTGTGCGCAATGATCTACCAAGATGGAATCCACCCGAACCACTTCTTCTCCTCCAAGACTCTCGAGCCACCAAGGGATGCTAAAATAGGAAACTTCTTCACTTCTTCTTCCCCTCCAAGCAACCGGCAACCTAGGTACTTTTTGTCTTCTCCTTCTTCTTCTTCAAGCTCCGGCCTTAGAAAGAAGAAAAGGAGGAAGAAGGGAATATTGAGGAGAGGGCCGACCACAAGCAAGGAGAAGAGGAGAATAATAATATGTGTTACACCATAAGGCATCACCTCCTCTTCTTTTATAATCCTTGCTCATGGCAAAAAAGGAAAGTTTTAAACATAATTAAAACTTCCTTATTTGTGGCCTCCCTTTAAAAAAGGAAATTTTAACAACAATTAAAATCTCTCTCTTTTAAATTTTCTATTGTACGTGACAACAAAAGGAAAGTTTTAAAATTAATCTCTCTCTTTTAAATCATGTAGACATCTACAAAAAGGAAAGATTAAAATTAAAACTTCTCTTTTAAATCATTGTTACAAAAAAGGAAAGTTTTATTAAAAATTAAAACATCTCTTTTAAACATTATAGATAACTACAAATAATGAAAGATTTTAACAAAATTAAAATCTCTCTCTAATCTTTTGTAGATAGTTATAAAAGGAAAGATTTTAAAATTTTAAAATTCTCTTTTAAAACCATGAGGATGGCTATAAAAGGAAAGATTAAAATCTCTCTTTTAAATTCCCTTAGTAGATGGCTATAAAAGGAAAAATTTAAACAACATTAAAATATTTCTTTTAACCATTGTAGATAACTACAAAAAAGAAAAGATTTTAACAAAAATAAAATCTCTCTTTTAACCATTGTAAATAACTACAAATAAGGAAAGATTTTAACAAAAATTTATTTTTAATAAAAAACTTCCTTTTCCTTTTACTTTGGCCAGCTCTATGCTTGGTCACCAAGCATGGCTTGGTCGACCCCTACTTGGGCTCCATGAAGGGCTTGGCCGGCTACATCTTGGACACCAAGATGTGCTTGGTCGGCCACAACATGGACTAGAAGATGGGCTTAGGGTGGATACGAGGCTTATATACAGAGGCTACAACATGGATCGAGTGGAGAAATTAGTTTTGGTCTCCCGATGAGCTTGAGCTTCCTGTGTTCGCCCCGAACACCCAACTCAAGTTCATCAATAATAACTCATACCACTAAAGAGTTATTATTGAACTATCGCACCAATCCCAAATTATATTATGGGCTCCTTCTTATTATGAGTGCATTAATCTCCCTATGTTTAAGATATCGAATGCTCACTAATTAAATGAGTTACTGACAACTCACTTTATTAATATCAAGCTTCAAGAGTAGTACCACTCTACTTCATTATCATGCCGGACTAAGTCTACCTGCACGGTTTACATGACAATCCTTATGAGCTCCTCAAGGGGACATCATTAACCTAGATTACTAGGACACAACTTCATTATTTAATCAACAACACACCATATAAATAATATCATTTCCCAACTTATCAGACCTATTGATTTAACAAACTAAATCTCACCCTTTGATAAATTAAAGAAATAAATACTAAGTATACGTGCTTGTTATTATATCGGGATTAAGAGTACGCACATCCATAATAACAGAGGTTTTGTTCTTTTATGTAGTCAGTATAGAAAGAAACAACCCCAAATGGTCCTGCTCAATACACACATAGTGTACTAGTGTAATTTTATAGTTAAGATAAACTAATACCAAATTACACTACAACCACTCCAATGGTTTGCCCCATTCCATCTTGGTTGTGAGCTACTATTTATAATTTATAAGGATCTGATAACATGATCTTCTGTGTTACACCAAACACCATGTTATCTACAATATAAAATAAATGGACAACTGCATTTAACTAAATGTAGACATGACCAATGTGATTCTCATTTCAAAATAAATGTTTTATACCAAAAGATATGCTTTTAGTATACATCTCAACAATCTTCCTCTTATACTAAAGACTATGCTGCCATATATGTTGCCATACATTTGATTCCTATCCTCCTAACATGCCGATCAAAAGCTTTCGCCGGAAGGTCCTTAGTGAAAGGATCTTCTAGGTTATCTTCTGATGTAATCTTGGCCACAACAACCTTTCCTCGTATTAGGTGGTACTTGCGCTCTATGTGTTTACTTGCCTTATGGACTCATGGTTCCTTCGAGTTTATTACTGCACCACTATTATCACAATAAATTATAATAATTTTGGGCAAACCAGGAATCACATCTAAGTCCATTATGAAGTTTCTGAGCCATACAACTTCTATGTCTGTCTCAGAGGCTGCCTCATACTCAGCTTCCATGGTGGAGTCCAAAATGCATTTCTACTTAACACTCCTCCATTGTTATGGCTCCACCTCCTAAAGTAAACACAAAACTCCAAGGTCAACTTACTATTGTCCCATTCAGTCTGAATTCGTGTAACCCACAGGGAGCAAATTATTTACCTTGTAAACTAGCATATAATCTTTAGTCCTTATATTCTTTTACGGCAGTCTAATGTCCCGGTCCTTGGTTACTTTGATATCTACTAACCATGCCCATGGTAAAACAAATATCCGGTCTCGTACATAGCATCGCATATATTAGGCTTCCTATAGCCGAGGCATAAGGAAATGCCTTCATGTCCTCTATCTCATTTGATGTCTGAGGAGACATCTCTTTAGATAAGGGTGTTCCATACCGAAAAGCTAGAAAACCTTTCTTGGTGTTTTGCACGCTAAAACGAGCAAGGATAGTATTGATGTATGAAGCTTGGGATAAGGACAATATCCTTTTCTTGCGATCCCTTATTTCCTTGATCCCAAGAATATGTCCACATTCTCCCAAGTCCTTCATATCAAAACACTTGGATAACCATACCCTTACGTCTGATAATCACTTTGACATTGTTGCCAATGAGCAAAATGTCATCTATGTATAGTACAAGAAATACCACCACGTTTTCGTCACTCTTCTTGTATACACAAGACCCATCCAATCACTGAATAAATCCATAAGACTGGATCACTTCATTAAACCAGATGTTCCAAGATCTCTTGCTTCATCCTATGTCCAGGGATCAGGTTCATGTTCACCAGGGATCAAGTTCAAAGACTCTCCCAAAAACAACCCTCCCACTACGATGAGGAATTACTTGTAATTGTGCATCATTTGTGACACGTGTTGCAGTTTCTTATGGTATCTCATCTTGTACCGATGGTACTAATGTAGACGTGTCAAATTTCATCAAGAACAATTTTACTCATGGGCTTGTGGTTTATTACATAGTCCTCTTCTAAAAATCGGGCATTGGTGCTAACAATGACCTTCTGATCTTTAGGACTATAAAATAAATCCCCAAAATGAATTTAGTAATTTTGAACGACTGTTGTATCATAGGAGTTATTCGTTTAAATTGCTAACCAACATATCAAACAGATAACTACTCTATTTTTCTTGACAACTACTTTGTCATCAGAAGAAACAGAATATCCATTCATAAATAGTTTTAGAAACTGAAATTAAATTCTTTCTAAATCTTGGTACATAAAGACAATTTTTTAAAATCAATAATCCTTTATTCCTTTCAAAAGATAAATATCTTCCACTGCAATAGCCGCCACTTTTGTAGCATTGCCCATGTAGATGGTAATCTCCTCTTCATCTAGTCGTTGAATTTCCTGGAACCCCTGCAATGAATTGTATATATGATTAGTGGCTCCTGTATCTGTTAGGATGTATATTAAAAGTCTAGCTTTTGTATAAACATTTATAAGAATTATATTAGTCAAATGTCTACATTTTTTGCTAAGTGTAGTTGTCCATTTAATTTATATTGAAGATAACATGGTGTGAGGAGACACACAGAAGATCATGTTAACAGTTCCATATAAATTATAAATAGTAGCTCACAACCAAGATGGAATAGGACAAACCATTGGAGTGGTTGTAGTGTAATTTGGTATTAGTTTATCTTGACTATAAAATTACACTAGTACACTATAATGTATTAAGCAACACCATTTGATGTAGTTTCTTTTATACTGACTACATAAAAGAACAAAAACCTCTGTTATTATGGAAGTGCGTACTCTTAATCATGATATAATAACAAGCACGAAAACTTAATATTTATTTCTTTAATTTATCAAAGGGTGTGATTTAGCTCGTTAAATCAATAGGCTCGATAAGTTGAGAAATGATATTGTTTAAATGGAGTGTTGTTGATTATAGAATGAAACTGTATCCTAGTAATCTAGGTTGATGATGTCCCCTTGAGGAGCTCATAAGAATTGTCATGTAAACCCTGTAAGTGGACCTACTCCGACATGACAATGAAGTTGAGTGGTACTACTCTTGGAGCTAGATATTAATTAAGTGAGTTGTTAGTAACTCATTTAATTAGTGGACATTCAATATCTTAAACACAGGGAGATTAATGCACTCATAATGAGAAGGAGCTCATAATGTAATTTGCGATTGGTGCGGTAGTTCAATAATAACTCTTTAGTGGTATGAGTTATTATTGATGAACTTGAGTTGGGTGTTCAGGGGGAACACAAGAAGCTCAAGCTCATCAGGAGATCAAAACTAATTTCTTCTCTCGGTCCCTGTTGTAGCCTCTATAAAACTTTGTATCCATTAAGTCCACTTCTTATCCAAGTAATGGGTCAGACACAACCCTGCTTGGAGTAAGGGGGTCGGCCATGTATAGGCTTGGAGCCCAAGTAGTGGCCGGCCAAATCATGCTTGGTGTCCAAGCATGGGGCCGGCCACATATGATTAAAGGAGATTTTAATGTTTGTTTAAATTTTTCCTTTTATAGAAATTCATGAAAGGGATTTAAAAGAGAAATTTTATTTTTAAAATTTCCTTTTATAGTCATCCTCATCGTTTTAAAAAGAGAGTTTTAGATTTTAAAATCTTTCCTTTTATAGCTATCTACAAAAGATTAAAGAGAGATTTTAATTTTGTTAAAATCTTTCCTTATTTGTAGTAGTCTATAATGTTTAAAAGAAAGATTTTAATTTTTGATAAAATTTTCCTTTGATACAACCATGATTTAAAAAGAGAAGTTTTAATTAATCTTTCATTTTTTGTAGTTGTCTACATGTTTTAAAAGAGAGAGATTAATTTTTAAAACTTTCCTTTATTGCCATGTACAATAGGAAATTTAAAAAGAGAGCTTTTAATTGTTATTAAAATTTCCTCTTTTAGAGGGAGGCCACAAATAAGGAAGTTTCAATTATGTTTAAAACTTTCCCTTTTGTGAACATCATGGTTTAAAAGGAAGCTTTAATTTTTGTTGTAAAAATTTTTCCTTTTTAGTATACCATGATGTGGTTGGCCATAAGAAGATTAAAAGAAAGTTTTAATTAAACTTTCCTTTTTTACTAAGACCAAGGATTATAAAAGAGGGGGAGAGGGTGCCTCATGGAGAAGACAACCTATTCTTATTCCCTTTCTATTTCCTTGGTGGCCGACCATGCTCCCTTCCTTTCTTCTTTCTTGTGGACAACGACACCACCTTCATCTTGTCACCTCTTTTACTTCCTTAGGGCCGGTAGCATCAAGGGTTGCTATATCCTTCTGGCTGGTTGCTTGGATAGGAAGAAGAAGAAGAGGAGAAGCACTTGGTGGCCGGTTGCTTGAAGGAGAAGAAGAAGAAGGAAATTTCCTATTTTAGTATCCCTTGATGGTTCAAGAGTCTTGGAGAAGAAGAAGTGGTCCCGGTGGAATTCATTTTGGTAGATCGTCGCCCACACGACGTCCAAGAGGAGGTGAGGAATACAACAGAAGATCAAGAGGTCTTTAGCTACAAAGAAAGGTATAACTGGTTGTCTTATTCCACATCATACTAGTTTTCTTTGTATGGATTTTGAAATACCAAACACATGGGGCTACCGGTTTTAGGCAATAGATTTTATGTTTCAATTTTGTGTGTTTTTTTGTTTTTCGATCTTGTGATTCGATTGTTCTTAGTGGTTAAACCTAGGGTTACTATAAGGAGATTAAATATTGAATTTTGTTGAAAGGCTTTGTCTAGGAAGTGGTGGATGATCCCATACCCAAGAAGGCCTAGTGCCTCGCCATGTTTTACCTGGAAGTCGATCTTTGAAATAAATATTTAATCAACTTTGTAACATGGGTGGATTTGAATTAATAATGTTATGCACCGTTTGCGATCCAAGTCTAAACCTCTATGAACAAATAAGTTGAACTTGAAATCAATAATGTTAAGTTCTGTTTGCGATTCGAAGTTTAATTTCTAAAGAACACAATAGGTTGTTTGGAAAGGTTCGGGACTTGTACAAAATTTTTGTACAGGGGAACCAGTACGATATTCTGAGTAGCAACCAACAGTATCTACACACCAAGTACCGGTAGATAACATGACTAACATGTTTCAACTACTAGAGAATAAGATATACCTTTATTGTTCTCCTTCTTGTGAGGACAATCCACTTTCCAATGTCCAGACTTCTTGCATGTGAAGCACTTGCCTTTGGCTTCTTCACACCTGTATGCAACCCAGTTCCTAGAGATCGATTCACTTCCTTTGTTGAACCTACTTGTTTTTTCTTCTTTCTGCCTTTTACCTTAGAAGCAGAAACGTTTCAGCAATGTGAATTTGAGAACTTTGATGAAATAACCCTTCTGGTGCTTGAAGTTCTGTCAAAAGTTTCACCAACGTATATGTCCGTTTGTTCATATTGTAGTTCAGGCGGAACTGCTCAAAACTTTTAGGCAGTGTTTGGAGAATGATATTGACCTAGGTTTCCCCATCGATTTCAGCTCCAAGAATTTCAATCTCATTTAAATGAGTCATCATCTTGAGGATATGATCTCTCACGGGTGTACCCTTAGTCATGGTGGTCATCATCAAGTTTCTCATAGCCTCCTGCTTAGCAGCCCGATTCTGGTGTCCGAAGAGTTTTTTGAGATTGCACATCATATCATAAGCAGTAGGCATGGCCTGATGCTAATGTTGCAGCACGTTTGACAAAGAAGCCAAAATGTAACACTGCGCCATCTCATCTGCCCTAACCCATTTCTTATGACACTCAATCTCCTCTTCACTAGAATCACTATTAGGTAAGCTTGGACATATCTCAAAACATATGAACTTATAGCCTTCAGCAATTAAGACAGTGTCCAGGTTTCATTTTCAATCAATGTAATTGGGACCAGTATGTTTGTTCTCTTTCAATATAACAACAACGGGATTGAAGGTCATCCTAAGAATCACAAAACATTTGGTCAAGACTTTAGAATTTAAAATAATATTGATTCCTCAAACAATATCATTTAAATTCACCAACACCTCAAACATCGTGAATTTTGTATGTCACGGTAGTGTGGACGTATACAAATTCGAACATTTGTAAGAGGAGGGTTTTACCCATTAATTATCTTGTCAACCTAACTTTATGACAAATAAAATTACCTCAAACACCATGAATTTTGTATATCACGATAGTGTGGTCGTATACAAATTCAAACATTTGTAAGAGGGGGTTTTACCCATTAATTTTATTATCTTGTCAACCTAATTTTATGACAAATTAATAGTTGATTTTTTTAAGGTCACACAAATAATAGCAGTGACTCCGATGGGGAGGATACTATTAAATGCGCCTAAATGTATACAATTACTTGATACTAAGTCCATTAAATAGGATTGTGCCCCTTCAGATGGAGAAGATCACACGCTCCTAAATAATTCCCTATAATCATCCATTAAGGAAGTTTGATCTAGTGATCCGCAAACAAATTCATCCGATGTGGAGAAAGACACTCAGAGCCAACATGCAAGTTTGAATGCATCACTTACAAACCAGTAATGGAGACCGTGGAATTTAAATAAAATTCCTCTCCCACTTAGTTATTTAGAGATGAGGAATTTTAACATGCACACAAGCACACAAACACAAGCACACACAACATAAAAGATAATAAATAAGAAAAATAATTTTCCAACTATTATGGCCTCATCCAATGTTGTCCTCTTTGTGTCGCAAACCCTAGCCGCCACCAATGGGTCATGTCATCGCGTCTAACTTTCTTCCTTTTTCCACTACGCCTCTGGTCCTCAAATATCCATGCCTCGCAAGGATACGATCCGCGACAAAAAATAAAATTTTACATTTATTGATCCTATATTCCATGAATGAATGTACGTGTAATCTAGATCGAACAGAATGTAAAATCCTAATAACTAATATAGCTCCTGCTGCATTTAATAATTACAATCATGCACACATAAAATGCCCTCGACATGTCCGAGGGTCCAATCACACACAATCACAATATGCCATAATAGTTGGAGCCTGCAACCTACAGAGTTAATCTATTTGCACACCAACTATTATCCTGTCTAAACTTATATATGAAAAGTGCATAATTAACTGAAAACCAAACACACAGAGGTAAAAACCTATCTCTGATACCAATTGTTGGTTGCTACACCTGGATTCCGTTCTGTTTCCCTTATACAAAAATTTGTACAAGCATAGAACTTAACCTAGCTACCCATGTGCTCTACTGAAGTTAAACTTGGATTGCAAATGATGCTTAACATTATTAATCCAAGTTGCTCTTTAGAAGTTAATCTTGGATTGGAAACGATACTTAACATTTTTACTCCAAGTTTAACCGATGTGATATTCCAAAGTTAAACTATATTACAGAAGTTGATTAAATATCTATTTCAAAGATTGACTTCCATGTTAAACATGGCGAGGCACTAGGCCTTCTTGGTTATGGGATCATCCACCACTTCATAGATGAAGTCTTTCAAAGAAATTGGATATTTAACTTCTTACAGTAACCCTAGGTTTAACTATAGAGACTACAATAGAAACACAAGAACGAAACGCAAAATCGAAATACAAAATCGATAGCAGGAAATTGAAACATAAAATTGCTAGCCTCTTGTGTTGGTGTTTGAGAATCCATGTAAAGAAAACTAACTAATTAATTCGAAGCGGAAACCATACCTTTCTTTGTAGCTAAAGACCTCTTGATCTTCAATTGTATTCCTCTCCTCCTATTGAATGTTGTGTGGGCAACGATCTACCAAGATGGAATCCACCCGAACCACTTCTTCTCCTCCAAGACTCTCGAGCCACCAAGGGATGCCAAAATAGGAAACTCCTTCTCTTCTTCTTCCCCTCCAAGCAACTGGCCACCTAGGTACTTCTTGTCTTCTCCTTCTTCTTCTTCAAGCTCCTGCCTTAGAAGGAAGAAAAGGAGGAGGAAGGGAATATAGATGCTGCCAGTCATAAGGGAAGAGAGAAAGAGAGGGTCGGCCACAAGCAAGGAGAAGAGGAGAATAATAATATGTGTTACACCATAAGACATCACCTCCTCTTCTTTTATAATCCTTGCTCATGGTAAAAAAGGAAAGTTTTAAACATAATTAAAACTTCCTTATTTGTGGCCTCCCTTTAAAAAAGGAAAATTTAACAATAATTAAAATCTCTCTTTTAAATTTCCTATTGTACATGGCAACAAAAGGAAAGTTTTAAAATTAATCTCTCTCTTTTAAATCATGTAGACATCTACAAAAAATAAAAGATTAAAATTAAAACTTCTCTTTTAAATCATGATTACAAAAAAGGAAAGTTTTATCAAAAATTAAAATCTCTCTTTTAAATATTATAGATAACTACAAATAAGGAAAGATTTCAATAAAATTAAAATCTCTCTTTAATCTTTTATAGATAGCTATAAAAGGAAGATTTTAAAATTTTAAAACTCTGTTTTAAAACCATGAGGATGGCTATAAAAGGAAAGATTAAAATCTCTCTTTTAAATTCCCTTAGTAGATGGCTATAAAAGGAAAGTTTTAAACAAAATTAAAATCTTTCTTTTAACCATTGTAGATAACTACAAAAAAGGAAAGATTTTAACAAAAATAAAATCTCTCTTTTAACCATTGTAGATAACTACAAAAAAAGGAAAGATTTTAACAAAAATAAAATCTTTCTTTTAACCATTGTAGATAACTACAAATAAGGAAAGATTTTAACAACATTTTATTTTTAATCAAAAACATCCTTTTCCTTTTACTTTGGCCGACCCCATGCTTGGTCACCAAGCATGACTTGGCTGACCCCTACTTGGGCTCCATGAAGGGCTTGGCCGGCAACATCTTGGACACCAAAATGTGCTTGGCCAACCACAATATGGACTAGAAGATGGGCTTAGGGTGGATACGAGGCTTATATACAGAGGCTACAACAGGGACCAAGAGGAGAAATTGGTTTTGGCCTCCCGATGAGCTTGAGCTTCCTGTGTTCGCCCTGAACAACCAACTCAAATTCATCAATAATAACTCATACCACTAAAGAGTTATTATTGAACTATCACACCAATTCCAAATTACATTATGGGCTCCTTCTTATTATGAGTGCATTAATCTCCCTTTGTTCAAGATATCGAATGTATACTAATTAAATGAGTTACTGACAACTCACTTAATTAATATCTAGCTCCAAGAGTAGTACCACTCAACTTCATTATCATGCCGAACTAAATCCACCTGCAGGGTTTACATGACAATCTTTGTAACGACCAGGCCTGTTAGTTAGAGCCCTAGAGCCAATCATTTGATGATTGTATGGACTCATGTATATCATATTCTTGTATATTAATAAAGGCATTTGTTTGGTTATTATACTTATTTATATTAGTGCCAAATAGACTAAGTATAATAGCGTCCTTGAGTAGAAGGTTCATACCTATATCAATCGATTAATTGAATCGATAGTGAGATGATATAGGGAACACTACTCTAAATCCATTCCTAGTCGAGTATTAGCATTCAGGGACAATGTTAATACAATAAGACTAGCATGTAGGTCAGCTCGATGACTTGATCTCACAAGTCATGGATATAGAGATATCAAGCTGACACAAGGGTATGCATTAGAGAATGTATACTGAATGACCCGCCATGAGAAAGTATCATGGATCGTTATATGAGTGTCATATACTTTCTCATGTGGCTATTAGTATGACTATTAGTCCTTGGACCTGAAGTCACCATGGATCCCTACATAAGGAGTTATGTACTTTGGTTTCGTCAAACGTCACCCGTAACTGGGTGGACTATAAAGGCGATTACTGGGTATATAACGAATTATGTGGAGGGATGTGAGTGACGTAGATGGAATCTATCCCTCCCATATGACGGGAGTGACATCGGTATTCTTGATAGAGTGAGACCACTAAGTGCATGGCCATGCCCAAATGAGTCAACATTAGATGTTGAGCTCATTTGATCGAGTGAGTCTACTTGGAGTTCAAGATTTAGATTGATTAGAGGATGACACGGTCTATGCCTCACATTGATCAATCTAGATGTTTAGGATAGAAGGACAATGTCATATATTTTGTGAGGAGTCACAATTGGTAGTCACAAGGTGATGTTGGATCTTGACATTCTTGTAACTTGGGTAGTAATGATGTGTTGCAAGATACCGCTCATTACTTATGCTCCTAAATGGGTTTAGGGCATTGCCAACGTTACAAGAACTTATAGGGTCACACACTAAGGACAATTAGATGGAGATTTGGTTCATATGATGAACCAAGAGGATTAGATTCATTTGATGAATCATATTGGATTAAGAGTAATCCAAATTGGGCTAATTGAGTTGGACTCAAGTTGATTCATGTATTTAATGAGTCTAATTTAGATTATGACTCATTAAATCAACTTAATTTAATGAATTAGATTCATTATAGTAAGTTGGCTTGAATTATATGGTTGGATTAGATCAACCATGAGAAGATTTGATCAAGTCTGACTTGATTTGAGAGGAAGAGAAAAAGTCATGTTTGACTTGACTTTTTGCCACATCACTAGTGAGTTGTCAAGATGTGGACCAATAGGATTGCTCCACATCATCAATGTGTGCCACCTCATGGAGGTTACAAGCCTCCATAGCATTTAATGTGGCCGGCCCACATTAAATGAGGAGGTTACACTTGTTGCCATGTCATTGAGTTAGGTGGCAAGATGTGGACCAATAGTGTTGATCCACATCATCCTAGAGTGCCACCTCATGGGGGTTACAACTCTTAATGGTCTCCACATTAATTGGAATTAATGTGGGGAGTTACACCTCCAAGATGTGGCCGGCCACTCTAGTGGGGAATGAAAATATTCATTTTTCATTCAAGTGTGATTAAGTCATCTTCTTCCTCTAGAGCTCTCTCTTCTCCCTCTCCTCCTCTCTTGGCCGAACAATACAAGGTGCTAGCACACCTTTGTTTGGTCTTCTCCATCAAGGATTGTTCGTGTGGATACTTCTAGAGGACCGTACACTTGATGGTCTAGAGATCCGGCACCTTGGACGAGCGGGAACGCGAAAGGCACGCTTCGAAGGTATAACCCTTATCTAGTGTAGATCTAAAGGTTTTACAAACTCGTACAAGAAAAGATTTTTCGAAAAGTTTTTGTTTACGAAACTTTGCACGGATTTACGGCTTTGGGTGACTCGGGGTTTCCGCGACGCGAAAAAGCGATTTTCGCGGCCCGAAGAACCCAACAGTGGTATCAGAGCCACGTGCAAAGACTTGTACGAGTTCGTTTGTATTTTTATGAAAAATATACCTTCTATGATTTTCTGTAAAAATTGAGTTTTTAGAGTTTTTATGAGTAATTTTTCTGTAGAAGCGAAGCACAAGTGTCTCGGCACTTGTAGGCTTCGGCTACCGGAATGTTTTCTTTTAAACGGCTTCGTTTTGCCCCAAATCCGTTTGGGACAGCGGGGTTGGGTGCCATTAGATCGCAAAGGAGCAACTCACGATGGTTAGATTGTGGGTAGGGGCATTGCCCTTAACCCCGCAAGGGAATTTGCTTCGCGATTGCACCCGAAATCGCTAAAAATGAACCCGCCGGGAAGATTTTTCCGAAACGGCAATGTCTCGACCCAAATCATTTTGGGACAGTGGGTTTAGGTGCTGTTGGATCGCAAAGGAACCCTCGCGATGGTTAGATCGCGGGTAGGGGCGCTGCCCCTGGGCCCCGCAAGGGGATCCGTTCCGCGATTGCGCCCGAAACCGCTAAACGGGACCGGCGGGAAATTTTACTCATAAAAATTATGAAAATTATTTTTAAATTACAGAAAAATTATGAAAAATATATAATTTTGAATTATATATTAATTTGTGATAGTCATGGCCCAAAATACCCAATAAGATTGGATTTGGGTTGTAATTCATAATACGGCCTGCGTGCCGTCATATGATTGTGTGTGCTGTATTTTTATTTTTAATTTTTTTTCCCACGGCCTGCGCGTCGTGCCTTTCTCTTATTCTGGTTGTAAATTAGATTTAGACTCGAATGTAACTCGAGTTTCAAATTGTAATGTACAAATTGGAGCGGTGGAGGGTCCACACGAGACGGAGTTCCGAGGCGGGCACGAGCAACACAAGGTGGTCAAAGGGAGGAGCTTGGAGAAGCTGTTGACCCTAGGTTGACCATTCGATCTTCTCATTGGCTTGAGAAGATCGTAGTAGGGCCATGACTAAATCACAAATAGATTAATTAATTAATTGTTATGTATCTGATGCATGTTTAATAATTAATTAATTAATTAGTGCCTTAACGATTAGATTAGATCTAAGTCGTGCACATGATGCACCCTTGCGATTAGATTAGATCTAAGTCATGCACAAGATGCATCCTTCTCGATTAGATTAGATCTAGATCGAACCAACTCTAAATGCCTAACCGTGCCGTGATACCTATCACTACCTCGATCACATGTATTGTTGAATCTGCCAAAGCAGAGCAATACATATTATCTTGGTAGGGTATGGAGGGACAATCTTGGTCCCGCCTATCAACGCATGGGTGAATACAAACTCAATTAGATTGAGTATTCCTAGTTACTCGGTTGGATCGAGTCAACTATAGGCATTCTTCCAATAGTTGGAAAGGTAGGACAAAATCACGTTTATATTAACTCTCGGGCGTATTAGCCAAAGCTAACTCGAGTTTTAATATAAATATGGATCTTGATCCAATAAACAAGAGTTGCATAGAGATGTAATTGGTAATCGTTACCTACCGATCATACTAAGCCTTGGGCGTATTAGCCAAAGCTAACTCAAGGGTTAGTATGATGTGGATCTTGTCCCACAAGAATTATAGTATTCAGTGGGAGCATCATTTAGTTAAAGGCATAATTAAATGATTTTAAAAGAATATGATATTTATTTCTGCAAATTTTATGTTGTAGATAACCATGACGTCGAATACGAACTCTTTCTCCCTGCGTTCTGTCCTTAAGAAGGACAAGCTCAACGGAGCAAATTTCCTAGACTGGTACAGGAACCTGAGAATTGTTCTCACTCAGGAATGTAAACTGTACGTTCTGGAGAAGCCCATTCCGGAGGCTCCTCCTGCCACTGCCACGCAAGTAGACCGAGATGCTTACAAGAAGCATCAAGATGACGCATTAGATGTGTCCTGTCTTATGCTCGCGACCATGAACTCTGAGCTTCAGAAGCAACATGAGTTGATGGGCACTTACGATATGGTTGAGCATCTTTGTCACCTATATCAAGGACAAGCAAGGCACTGGAAGAGGAACTCCAAAGAATACCTGGAAGATCTTAAGAAGAAGAGAAATAAGATTTCTACTTCAGGTATACATGTTATAGAAGTCAACCTCTCTATTTCTTCATCGTGGGTATTAGATACCGGATGTGCTTCGCACATTTGTACTAATGTACAAGCGCTGAGGAATAGCAGGGCATTGATGAAGGGTGAGATAGACCTATGAGTAGGCAATGGAGCACGAGTTGCTGCTATTGCGGTAGGAACTTATCATCTATCTCTTCCCTCTGGGCTTGTATTAGAATTAGATGATTGTTGTTATGTGCCTACCTTGACTAAGAACATTATATCAGTTTCTTGTTTGGACAAGAAAGGATTCTCGTTTATAATAAAGAACAAATGTTGTTCTGTCTATTTAAACGATATGTTCTATTGTAGTGCACCTCTGATAAACGGACTCTATATTCTAGATCTAGAGAGCCCTATCTATAACGTTAGTACCAAGAGGTTCTAATCGAACGATATGAACCACACCTATCTCTGGCACTGTCGCTTAGGTCATATAAATGACAAGCGCTTATCCCAACTCCATAAGGATGGTTTGCTAGACTCATTTGATTTTGAATCATATGAGATATGCGAGTCATGCCTACGAGGCAAGATGACCAAGACTCCTTTTAGTGGGCACAGCGAGAGAGCGACTGATTTGTTAGGACTCATACATAGTGATGTATGTGGCCCTTTCAATGTCGCTGCTAGAGGCGGTTACAGATACTTCATTACATTTACTGATGACTTCAGTAGATATGGTTATGTGTACTTGATGACACATAAGTCCGAATCCTTTGAAAAGTTTAAAGAATTCAAGAATGAAGTACAGAACCAGCTTGGCAAGAGTATTAAAATACTTCGATCAGATCGAGGTGGTGAATACTTAAGCCATGAGTTCCGTGACTACTTAGCTGAGTATGGGATTTTATCTCAACTCACTCCTCCTGGAACACCACAGTGGAATGGTGTATCCGAAAGGAGGAATCGTACCTTATTAGATATGGTACGATCTATGATGAGTCACACAGATCTTCCGACATATCTATGGGGATATGCTCTAGACACGGCAGCTTTCATTCTCAACCGAGTTCCATCCAAGGCCGTGATAAAGACACCATATAAGATATGGACTGGGAGAGATGCCCAGGTGTCTTTCATGAGGATTTGGGGCTGTGAGGCTTACGTACGACGTCAAGTCTCAGACAAATTAGGACCCAAATCCGACAAGTGCTATTTCATTGGATATCCCAAGGAAACTAAGGGATATTACTTCTACATTCCCAGTCAGCACAAGGTAGTTGTGGCAAAGACTGGGGTCTTTCTAGAAAGGGATTTTGTTTCTAGAAAGACTAGTGGGAGCACGTTCGATCTTGAAGAAGTTCAAGATGTGAACAATAGCACTGATGCTTCGATGAAAATTGAACTGGAACCACAAAGTGTTGTGGATGATGTTGTTCCACAAGGAGTTGAGGAACAACAACCAGTTCATGTAGACATACCTCTTCGCAGGTCTGATAGGGTACGTCGTCAGCCTGAGAGATACTCATTTCTCTTGTCTGACCATGATGACATTGTGCTCATAGAGGATGAGCCTACCACCTATCAGGAAGCTGTGATGAGACCAGATTTCGAGAAATGGCTAGAAGCCATGAGATCCGAGATGAAATCCATGTACACCAACCAAGTATGGACTTTGGTTGATCCACCTGAAGGGGTAAAACCCATAGGGTGCAAGTGGGTCTTTAAGAGAAAGACTGACATGGATGGACTTATCTATAAGGGTCGCTTGGTAGCTAAAGGTTTCAAGCAGATTCATGGTATTGACTATGATGAACCTTTTCTCCAGTAGCGATGTTTAAGTCCATTCGGATCATGCTTGCTATTGCAGCCTACCATGACTATGAGATATGGCAGATGGATGTCAAAACCGCGTTTCTGAATGGAAACCTACTCGAGGATGTGTACATGACACAACCTGAGGGTTTTGTAGATCCACAGCATACTAGCAGAGTATGCAAGTTGCATAGGTCCATTTATGGACTAAAGCAAGCTTCTCGGAGCTGGAATCTTCGATTCGATGATGCAATCAAACAATTTGGTTTCATCAAGAACGAAGATGAACCTTGTGTCTACAAGAAGGTTGTAGGAGACATAGTTGTCTTCCTCATATTGTATGTGGATGACATACTACTCATTGGGAAGGACATCCCTATGCTTCAGTCTGTCAAGACATGGCTAGGGAGTTGCTTCTCAATGAAGGACTTAGGTGAGGCATCCCGCATTCTAGGGATACAGATCTATAGAGATAGATCTAAAAGATTACTTGGCTTAAGTCAGAGTACATACATTGACAAGGTACTCCTTCGGTTTGCCATGCAGAATTCCAAGAAGGGATTTCTGCCGATGTCACATGGCGTTAGTCTTTCGAAGACTCAAGGTCCCTCTTCTAGAGAGGAGAGAGACCGCATGGATCAGATCCCTTATGCCTCAGCCATAGGATCGATCATGTACGCCATGCTATGTACTCGACCTGATGTCTCGTATGCTTTGAGCATGATGAGCAGATACCAGTCAGATCCAGGTGAAAGTCATTGGATAGCGGTCAAGAATATTCTTAAGTACTTATGATGGACTAGAGAATATTTCTTGATATATAGAGGCAATGATGAGCTAACTGTAAAGGGTTACAGTGATGCCAGCTTTCAGACCGATCAGGATGATTACCGATCGCAGTCAGGGTTCGTATTTTGCATGAATGGTGGTGCTGTCAGCTGGAAGAGTTCGAAGCAGGATACAGTAGCTGATTCTACAATAGAAGCCGAGTATATTACTGCATTAGAGGCAGCAAAGGAGGCAGTTTGGATCCGCAAGTTCATCACTGAACTTGGGGTGGTTCCTAGCATCGCTGACCCAGTTGAGCTCTATTGTGACAACAATGGAGCTATAGCACAGGCGAAGGAACCTCGCTCACACCAGCGGACCAAGCACATACTACGACGCTTCCATCTCATTCGAGAGATTATCGATAGAGGAGATGTGAAGATTTGCAGAGTACCTACAGAGGCTAACATCGCAGATCCCTTGACCAAGGCTTTGGCACAGAGGAAGCATGATGGTCACACTAGGTCTTTAGGCCTTAGAGCCTATGCTGATTGACACTAGTGCTAGTGGGAGATTGTTAGTTAGAGCCCTAGAGCCAATCATTTGATGATTGTATGGACTCATGTATATCATATTCTTGTATATTAATAAAGGCATTTGTTTGGTTATTATACTTATTTATATTAGTGCCAAATAGACTAAGTATAATAGCGTCCTTGAGTAGAAGGTTCATACCTATATCAATCGATTAGTTGAATCGATAGTGAGATGATATAGGGAACACTACTCTAAATCCATTCCTAGTCGAGTATTAGCATTCAGGGACAATGTTAATACAATAAGACTAGCATGTAGGTCAGCTCGATGACTTGATCTCACAAGTCATGGATATAGAGATATCAAGCTGACACATGGGTATGCATTAGAGAATGTATACTGAATGACCCGCCATGAGAAAGTATCATGGATCGTTATATGAGTGTCATATACTTTCTCATGTGGCTATTAGTATGACTATTAGTCCTTGGACCTGAAGTCACCATGGATCCCTACATAAGGAGTTATGTACTTTGGTTTTGTCAAACGTCACCCGTAATTGGGTGGACTATAAAGGCGATTACTGGGTATATAACGAATTATGTGGAGGGATGTGAGTGACGTAGATGGAATCTATCTCTCCCATATGACGGGAGTGACATCGGTATTCTTGATACAGTGAGACCACTAAGTGCATGGCCATGCCCAAATGAGTCAACATTAGATGTTGAGCTCATTTGATCGAGTGAGTCTACTTGGAGTTCAAGATTTAGATTGATTAGAGGATGACACGGTCTATGCCTCACATTGATCAATCTAGATGTTTAGGATAGAAGAACAATGTCATATATTTTGTGAGGAGTCACAAGGTGATGTCGGATCTCGACATTCTTGTAACTTGGGTAGTAATGATGTGTTGCTAGATACCGCTCATTACTTATGCTCCTAAATGGGTTTAGGGCATTGTCAATGTTACAAGAACCTATAGGGTCACACACTAAGGACAATTAGATGGAGATTTGGTTCATATGATGAACCAAGAGGATTAGATTCATTTGATGAATCATATTGGATTAAGAGTAATCCAAATTGGGCTAATTGAGTTGGACTCAAGTTGATTCATGTATTTAATGAGTCTAATTTAGATTATGACTCATTAAATCAACTTAATTTAATGAATTAGATTCATTATATTAAGTTGGCTTGAATTATATGGTTGGATTAGATCAACCATGAGAAGATTTGATCAAGTTTGACTTGATTTGAGAGGAAGAGAAAAAGTCATGTTTGACTTGACTTTTTGCCACATCACTAGTGAGTTGGCAAGATGTGGACCAATAGGATTGCTCCACATCATCAATGTGTGCCACCTCATGGAGGTTACAAGCCTCCATAGCATTTAATGTGGCCGGCCCACATTAAATGAGGAGGTTACACTTGTTGCCATGTCATTGAGTGAGGTGGCAAGATGTGGACCAATAGTGTTGATCCACATCATCCTAGAGTGCCACCTCATGGGGGTTACAACTCTTAATGGTCTCCACATTAATTGGAATTAATGTGGGGAGTTACACCTCCAAGATGTGGCCGGCCACTCTAGTGGGGAATGAAAATATTCATTTTTCATTCAAGTGTGATTAAGTCATCTTCTTCCTCTAGAGCTCTCTCTTCTCCCTCTCCTCTCTTGGCCGAACAAGACAAGGTGCTAGCACACCTTTGTTTGGTCTTCTCCATCAAGGATTATTCGTGTGGATACTTCTAGAGGACCGTACACTTGACGGTCTAGAGATCCGGCACCTTGGACTAGCGGGAACGCGAAAGGCACGCTTCGAAGGTATAACCCTTATCTAGTGTAGATCTAAAGGTTTTACAAACTCGTACAAGAAAAGGTTTTTCGAAAAGTTTTTGTTTACGAATCTTTGCACGGATCTACGGCTTTGGGTGACTCGGGGTTTCCGCGACGCGAAAAAGCAGTTTTCGCGGCCCGAAGAACCCAACAAGGCCCTCTTGGCCCATTTGGCGGCCCATTTGGCGACCTCTCATGTCGTCGACCGTCGACCCTTTAACAAACAAATGTAGATATTGATCACTGTGATTCTTTATTTCTAAATAAATGTTTATACAAAAGCTAGGCTTTTAGTAAACACTCTAACACTGATAAGTAATTCCTGAACTCTCCAAAGAGGCATTCACCACCACGATCAGACCGTAGTGTCTTGATACTTTTACCATGACGTTTCTCCACATTAGCCTTGTATTCTTTGAACTTATCAAAGCATTCAGACTTGCGATGCATCAAGTAAATATACCCATATCTCAAATAGTCATCTATGAAGGAGACAAAATATTCAAAAACCACCTCTTGCCTGGATAGACAAGACCACACAAATCAAAATGAACCAGTTCTAATACATCTTTGGCTCTATATGTTCGGTTTTTCGGGCCGCGAAAACTGCTTTTTCGCGTCACGAAACCCCAAAACCCCCATGCCACCGGATCCGTGCGAAGAGTATAGAACAAAAATTTATATGTACGAGTTTACTAACTAGATCTACGCTTAGATCTACATGTTTAGAAAGTTACCCTTATTGCGTGCCCTTTGCAAATCCCGCTCGTCCAAGGTACGCCGGATCACGAGTGTGTTCAAATGTACACACCTCTAGTAGTATCCACACGAACAAGAAGTGTTCTCTAACACTCAAGGATGGGGAAGAGAACACCACAAGTGTGCTAGCACTTCTTGATGCTCTCGGATAGGATTGGAAGATGAAGAAAGGAAAAGAAGAGAACACACTCCTCTAAAAACTCTATATGACTTTCACTAACCTTTCTTCTTGGATTAGATTCACTCTCCTTTCTTCTCCCTTGCTTGAAACCCACAACCAAGAGAAGAGAAGGAGCAAAAAGAGAGCTTGAGGAAGAAGATCATGTGAATGTGAGTGAATGAAAAATTCATTCTCATTCAAAACCAAAAAGGTAACCCCCATTCTCATTAAATGTGGCCATTAAAGAGAATAGATTTGTAACCCCCATGAAGTGGCACACTTTGATGATGTGGCACATCATCATTAGTTCTCCTAATGTAAAATCACTAATAATGTGGCAAATAGTCAAGTCAAACTTGACTCTTCCTCTTCATCTCAAGTCAAGTCAAACTTGACTTAATCTCTCTCATGGTTGATCTAATCCAACCATTTAATTCAAGTCAATTTAATAAAATAAATCTAATTCATTTAATTAAATTGATTCAATGAGTCATAATCTAAATTAGACTCATTGAACACATGAATTAACTTGAGTCCAACTCAATTAGCCCAATTAGGATTACTCTTAATTCAATTTGATTCATCACTTGAATCTAATCCTCTTGGTTCATCATAGGAACCTAATCTCCATCCACTTGTTCTTTGTGTGTGACCCAATAGGTTTTTGTAACGTTGGCAATGCCCCTAAACCCATTTAGGACCATAAGTAATGAGCGGTATCTAGCAATACATCATTATTACCCAATTTACAAGAATGTTGAGATCCAACATCACCTTGTGACTACTAATTGTGACTCTTCACAATATATGACAAGTGTCCTTCTATCCAAGATATCTAGATTGATCAATGTGAGGCATAGACCGTGTCATCCTCTAATCAATCTAAATCTTGAACTCCAAGTAGACTCACTAAAATAAATGAGCTCAATATTTTATATTGACTCATTTGGGCATGGCCATGCACTTCGTGGTCTCACTCTATCAAGAATACCGATGTCTCTCCCGTCATATAGGAGGGATAGATCCCATCTACATCACTCACATTTCTCTGCATAATTCATTACATACCCAGTAATCGCCTTTATAGTCCACCCAGTTACGGGTGACGTTTGACGAAACCAAAGTACATAACTCCTTATGTAGGGATCCATGGTGACTTCAGATCCAAGGACTAGTAGTCATACTAATAGCCACATGAGAAAGTATATGATACTCATATAACAATCCATGATACTTTCTCATAGCGGGTCATTCAGTATACATTCTCTAATGCATACCCATGTGTCAACTTGATATCTCTATATCTATGACTTGTGAGATCAAGTCATCGAGTTGACCTACATGCTAGTCTTATTGCATTAACATTGTCCCTGAATGTTAATACTCGACTAGGAATAATTAAGAGTAGTGTTCCCTATATCATCTCACTATCGGTTCAGCTAACCAATTGATATAGGTAAGAACCTTCTACTCAAGGACGTTATTATACTTAGTTTATTTGGCACCAATACAAGTAAGTATAATAACCCAAAACCAAATGCCTTTATTTATATAGAATATGATACAACAAGTCCATAATACAATCATCAAATGATTGGCTCTTGGGCTCTAGCTAACACTATACCCCTTGGCCTTAAAAGTTCTCTTTGTCATTTTACCTTCCAAGAAAGATTCACAAGTTGGAAAGTTTTCCAACACTAATGAACCCAAGAGTCCATCGGCTATAAGCCTTTGAATTCTACTCAAGTTAATATGTCCAAGCCTTAAATGCCAAAGATATGTTTGGTTCATTTCTGAAGGTTCCTTTCTTTTATTAGAATTAGAAGATGTGTTATTAATTTCCATTTGTTGCTTTGTGGGAGAAATTGGATTTAGATTATACAAATTGCCTACTAATGTATCAGAATAGATAATAACCATATTCTTCTTGATAACTACTTTGTCATCAAAAGAAATAGAATATCCATCCACAAATAATTTAGAAACTGAAATTAAATTCTTTCTGAAAGTTAGTACATAAAGATAATTTCTTAAAATCAAATTTCTATTCCTATAAAAGGATAAGTAGACGTCTCCCACTGCAACAGCAGCCACTTTCGTAGCATTACACATGTAGACGGTTATCTCTCCCTCATATAGTCGTCGAGTTTCCTAGAACCCCAATGTATTGTAGACATGATCAGTGGCTCCTGTATCTACACACCAAGTGCTGGTAGATAATACCGTTAAACATGTTTCAACTACTACAGAATAAGATATACCTTTATTGTTCTCTCTCTTACGAGGACAGTCCACCTTTCAATGTCCAGTCTGCTTGCAGATGAAGCACTTGCTTCACTCCATCTTTAGGTCCAGTACCTAGAGATATTTTCACCTTCTTTGCTGAGCCAACCTATTTCTTCTTCTTCTTGCCTTTCGACTTAGAAGTAAAAACATTTTCAGCAAAGTGTATCTGAGAACTAAGATGAAATATTCCTTCTGTTGCCTGAAGTTCAGTCAGAAGTTCCACCAACGTATAAGCCCTTTTGTTCATGTTATAGTTCAGGTGGAACTGCTCAAAACTTCTGGGTAGCATTTGGAGAATAATATTGATCTGGGTTTCCCCATCGATTTCAACTCCAAGGATCTATATTTCGTTCAAATAAGTCGTCATCTTGAGGATATGATCCCTTACGGGTGTCCCCTCTGACATGGTGGTTGTCATTAACTTTCTCATTGCCTCTTGCCTAGCAGCTCGATTATGGTGTCCGAAGAGTTCCTTGAGATTGTTCATCATGTCATAAGCAACTGTTGGTAAGTCCTGATGCTAATATTGCAGTATATTTGACATTGAAGCTAAAATGTAACACCGCGCCATCTCATCTACCTTTACCCATTTCTTATGAGACTCAATCTCCTCTTCACTAAAATCACTATTAGGCACATTAGGGCAGACCTCTAACAGTACAAACTTATAATCTTCAGCAGTTAGGACAATGTCCAGGTTTCTTTTCAAATCTATGTAATTGGGACCAGTAAGTTTGTTTTCTTTCAGTATAATGGCCAGTGGGTTGAAAGTCATCCTAAGAATCACAAAATAAACTTTGGTTAAGACTCTAAATTTAGAATAATATTGATTCCTCAAACAATACTATTTAAATTTACCAACACCTCAAAACACCGTGAATTTTGCATGCCACGTTAGTGTGGACGTATACAAATTCAACATTTATAAGAGGAGGGTTCTACACATTAATTTTATTATCTTGTCATCCTAACTTTATGACAAACAAAATTAATAGTTGGTATCCCTTTGGTCACACAAATAATAGAAGTGACTCCATTGGGGAGGATACTATTAAATGTGTCTAAGTGTATACCATTACTTGATACTAAGTCTATTAAATAGAATTGTGCCCCTTCAGTTGGAGAAGATCACATACATCCTAAATAATTTCTATAACCATCCATAAAAGAAGTTTGATCTAGTGATCTGCAAACAAACTCATCCGTTGTGGAGGGAGGCACTCAGAGACAACACGCAAGTTTGTTGCATCACTTACAACCCAGTAATGAAGACTGTGGAATTTGTTTACTAATCCCTCTCCCACTTAGTTATTTAAGGTGAGGAATTTTAACTATACAAGCACACATCATAGCAAATAAAGCAACAAATATGGAAAAATAATTTTCCAACTATTATGGCCTTTTCCATTACTGTCCTCCGTGTGCTGCCAACCCTAGCTGCTGTCATCTTTAGCCACCGCAATCGGGTCCAGTCGCTGCATCCATCTTGCTTGTTATTCCGCTGCGCCTCTGGTCCTCAAATAGTACCACGCCTCGTAAGGATACGATCCATGATAATAATAGAATTTTACATTTATTGATCCTATATTCCACAAGGGAATGTACATGTAATCTAGATCGAAACAAAAAACATAAAATCTTAAAACAAATACAGCTCCTGCTGTATTTAATACATACAATCATGCACACACATAAATGCCCTTAACATGTCCAAGGGTCCAATCACACACAATCACATTAATCCATAATAGTTGGAGCCTGCAACCAAAGAGTTAGCATATCCAACTATTATCCTGCCTAAAATATGTATGACATGTGCATAATTAAACTGAAAACCAAATACACAGAGGTAAACCCTAGCTCTAATACCAATTGTTAGTTGTTACTGGGAATATCGAACCGGTTCCCCTGAACAAAATTTTTTTACAAGTCCTCAACCATTCCTAACAACCTATTGTATTATTTAGAAATTAAATTTGGAATATCAAACGGAACTTAACATTATTGATTCCAAATTCAACTTATCTGTTCTTAGAGGTTTAGACTTAGATCGCAAACGATGTTTAACATTATTGATCCAAATCCACCCATGTTACAAATTCAATTAAATATTAATTTCAGAGATCGACTTCTAGGTTAAACATGGCGAGGCACTAGGTCTTCTTGGGTATGGGAGCATCCTCCACTTTCTAGACAAAGCCTTTCAACGAAATTTAATATTTAATTTCCTTATAGTAACCCTAGGCTTAACCAAAAAGAATAATCGAATCACAAGTTTGAAAAAACAAAAGCAACACAAACTCGAATCACAAATTTGAAACCTAGAATCACTAGCCTCTTGTGTTTGGTATTTCAAAATCTACACAAAGAAAACTAGTATGATGCGGAATATAATTACTACTTATACCTTTCTTTGTAAGCAACAAACTCTTGATCTATCGTATTTCTCTTCTTATCTCGGGCGTCGTGTGGGCGACGATCTATCGAGATGAGAACCACCCAAGCTACCTTCTTCTCCAAGCAAGTTTCGGCCACCACAAGAACTCCAAGAGAAGATGAGGTTTGACCACCACCAAGCTCCAAGGGATGCTAAGAAACAAAAACCCCCTATCTCTCCTTCTTCCTTTAGCAAGATCCAGCCACCAACCAAACTCCATGAGATGAAGATGCCACCGGCCAAGGAAGAAGAATAGGAGAGGGAGAGGAAGAGAGAGGCCGACCACCAACCAAGGAAGAGAGAAATAATATAAGAGATATTGTTATGAGGTGAGGCACCTCTACCCTCTCTTTTATATTCCTTGGTCTTAGCAAATAAGGAAAGTTTTATTAAAACATCCTTATTCTCTTTGCCAATGAAAGAAAAGTTTAATAAAATTTTCATTTTATACTATATATGGCCGGCCACCTTAATCCCCCCAAATAAGGAAAGTTTTAAATACAAAATTAAAACTTCCTAATTTGTTTCCGGAAATTTTTAAAATAAAAATTTCTCTCTTAAAATTCCCTTCATGGTTGGTCATAAAAGGAAACTTTTATAAATTAAAATATCTCTATTAAAACATGTGGATGATTTACAAAAAGAAAAGTTTTCTCTAAAATTAAAATCTTCCTTTCAATCTACAAATAAGAAAAGATATCAAATCTTTCCTTAATCTTTTGTAGAAAGTATAAAATGAAAGATTTAATTTTAAAACTCTCTTTTAAATCATGAGGATGGTTACAAAAAGAAAAGTTTTATCAAAACTTAAAATCTTCCTTTTAACTACAAATAAGGAAAGATATCAAACCTTTAACTTAATATTTTGTAGAAAACTATAAAAGGAAAGATTTAAATTTTAAACTCTCTTTTAAAAGCATGGCTTTCACATAAGAAAGATTTTAAAAAAATAAAAACCTTTTAATTTATTGTGGTCGGCCACCTAAGCTTGGGTTCAAGCTAGGGCCCACCACCTAATGAAACCAACTCACCTTGGTTTGGTCGTCCCTAGCTTGGACTCCAAGCTAGGCTTGGCCGGCCACCTTAAGGTGGGTAAGAAGGTGGGTATGGGTGGGTATAACACTTTATAAATAAGAGGCTATGATAGGGACCGAGAGGAGGAATTGATTTTGGTCTCCCGATGAAATTAAGCTTCCCGTGTTAGCCCCGAACGCCCAACTTAATTTCATCAATAATAATTCATACCACTAAAGAATTATTATTGAACTACCGCACCAATTCCAAATTACATTTTGGGCTCCTTATCATGAATGTGTTAGTCTTCCTGTGTTTAAGATACAGAATGTCCACTAATTAAATGAGTTACTGACAACTCACTTAATTAATATCTTACTCCAAGAGTAGTACCACTCAACCTTATCGTCATGTCGGACTAAGTCCACCTACAGGGTTTACATGACAATCCTTATGAGCTCCTCTTGGGGACATCATCAACCTAGATTACTAGGATACAGTTTCCTTCTATAATCAACAACACACACTATAAATAATATCATTTCCCAACTTATCGGGCCTATTGATTTATCGAACTAAATCGCACCCTTTGATAAGTCAAAGAAATAAATACTAGATATATGTGCTTGTTATTATATCAGGATTAAGAGCACACACTTCCATAATAACAAAGGTCTTTTTTTTTATGTAGTCAGTATAAAAAGAACTTATCTTAAATGGTCATGATCAATATACTTAGAATGTACTAGTGTAATTTTATAGTTAAGATAAACTGATATCAAATTACACTATGACTATTCCAATGGTTTGTTCTTTTCCATCTTAGTCGCGAGTTCCTATTTATAATTTATAAGGAATTGATAACATGATGTTCTGCGTGTGACACCACACACCATGTTATCTACAATATAAATTAATTGAACAACTATACTTAGTATATAAATGTAGACATTTGACCAATGTGATTCTTTATTTCAAAAATAAATGTTTAGAAAAAGCTAGGCATTTAGTGTACACTCTAACACATATCTCCTTTAATACTAATTGATTCTTCTGCTTCTTTTGCAGCCGAAGTCATGCTGTGTGCTCGGATGTCCGGCCTCACGAAGCTTCAGAACATAGAGATTATGGCGGCTACGGTTGAGGAGTTAGCAAACCGCGACCTACAGCAGGTTGGCTCTCAAGATGAGAGTGCGACAACTCCCGCCCTGGCGAGTGGGGGGGAGGGGGGGGGCAACTAGCCAAGCTCCCAGTGTCAAGGTCGTCGGTGGCACGCAACCACCACCTGAGCAAGTGCCCACCGTCTACTCGGAGAGCTCAGATTCCTCTGGCAAGTCATTGCTAAGGCATAAATGGCACCGCACAGAGTCTTCTCACTCTATTACCTCGGCGATGGGATCTGTCGCAATGGTCGAGGTTAGCACCTCGAATCCCTCCGCGGTTCCTGTGACTACGCCCGAGGTATCCTCCGACCGGACTCTATCGGTGGTTGAGTGGTCGCAAGAGCCTTCAATGCCGCCATCGCAGCCATCGAGGGTTCGGCGATCGACCATCCTCCCTACATCTGCGTCCGTGCTAGTTGGCCCAGCCCACTCGACTCTGGGTGGCCGGCGATCCTTCACCTGCCCATGGAGGAGTATGGCGAGCCGAGTGCCTCATCGAGTGCTCCTGAGCATCAAATCATCATACAGGGTCTTCTCGCCCAGGTCTGGGAGGAAGCCTGAGCCTAAGTAGCGGTGATACCACCGGTCGCACTCGCCAACAACCATACCCAAATGTCAACTAGGGTAAGCTCTTTGTTGTCATTATCTTTCTTCTGATCGGTTCTAATCCTTTTACCTGCTTGTAGTATTGGGTGTTGAGTCTAGCCATGTGCCACAGGCTAGCTCATCTGGAGGATGAGTTCAGGAAACTCTAGGTCTCCAGTAGCCAACCCACTGCCAATCCGAGGGAGATGGCTAGACTGAAGGCCGACTTGGAGAAGACAACCAAGCTTCTTGAGGCCGAGCGGGCTAAATCTTTCGCCCACGAGGAGATGCTAGGTCGACTCAAGAAGCAAGTCAGCACATTTGAGAAGAAGATTGAGTCAGCCACCGCTAAGAAGAACTGAGCCATCGAGGACCTGGAACTGAAGAACAAGGAGGCCTGAGATCTCACCAGCAATCTCAAAGAAGCTGAAGAATTTTTGGTGATTGAGCGAGCGAGATGGACGGTTGATGTGCGTAGATTGCATACTCTTGTTTAGCATGTTTTGACGCACATTCACATACTTTGCACGTGCTTTATCTATGCATTTTCGTACTTCCAGCTTTTCTTTTAGCATATTACTCTTTTTGTTCAGAGATCTACTTTTGTGCAATTTTTGTACACAGGAGTCGATTTTGGAGAAGAAATGATGTCCGATGCAAAAATTACAAAGTAGGAAGGCACCATCCTTTAGTGCCACACGGCCTGTAACACCCACGAAATGCTAAGCTATACCTAGGAGTATTTTTCTTTAAAATAGCAGAATAAAAGAAAGAAAGAGAAAAAAATTGGAAAAATAGAAACCAAAATAAAAAGAAGTGAGGACAAGGATTGAACCTTGAACCTCCCACAAATGATAGAGTTAAATTGGGGCATAGAACCACTAGAGTAATGAATGATATGTGAATAGAAAAGAATGGAAATGTTAGTTAAAGGTGAGAAGATGGTTAAGTAAAGGAACAAGAGAAAACCAAGTAGCTTACTTTCTTTTCCTCTTGGTTAAGAGAAGAAGCAAGCAAAAGACAAGTTGCTTGCTTCCCTCCCTCTCTCTATTTTCGTGATATTAAAGGAATGAGGAAATAGAGGGGTTGAGGGGATGAATGAGGGCATGCTTCATTTACATGGAAATAAATAGGATTGAGAGAAGAAAAGCAAGAGATTAATCCTTCCTTCTTCTTCTTCCTCCTTCCTTCTCCTTCTTCATTCCCCACCGAAACCAAAAGCTCTCCCCCTCCTCATTTCCAAAAGCTAAGCTAAGGTCCCTCTCCAAGAAAACTAATTTACAAGAAGGAGCCTTCAAGGTCTACCCCTTCCAAGCAAGAGAAACAAAAGGGAGTGCAAGAAAAAGAAGCTCTCTTCTTCCTCTCCACCTAGAGTATCTTTCCTTAAGAAAAACTACAAGCGAAAGGAAGTAAGTATCCCCTCACCTGTGGTACAAGTTGCTTTTGTTTTCACATAAGAGTAGAATGCTTAAAACCTAGGGTCACAAGTTGGAACTTTCGGCCAAGTATAGAAAAAGAAAGAGTTGGGTAGATCAAGATATAAATAAAGCATGTTTATTATGTTCTTATGATAAGTACCCTAGTATAAGAAACTAGTTAATGTTCTCATGTTGTATGTTGACTTAAAACCTAGATTTATAAACATGAACTTTCGGCCAAATATAGATGAAGGACCTAGAAAAGCTTAAGACCTAAACTAACCATGTTCACTACATCCTTATGATATGTATGCTATGTTAAGGGATTGGGTTGGCTTTCTTATGCTTGAATGTTGCTTAAAACATAGCTTACTCTTCATGTATATTTCGGCCAAGAACCAAATTAGGGTTTAGAGAAGCTAAAAAGTTAACCTAGCATGCTCATGTACCTCTTGATGATATGATATGAATTTAGCTAGGTGTTTATGTTTACATATTGTTTAAAACTTAATTTCTCTTCATGTATATTTCGGCCAAGAACCAAATTAGGGTTTAGAGAAGCTAAAAAGTTAACCTAGCATGCTCATGTACCTCTTGATGATATGATATGAATTTAGCTAGGTGTTTATGTTTACATATTGTTTAAAACTTAATTTCTCTTCATGTATGGTTCGGCTAAGAACCAAAGTAGGGTTTAGAGAAGCTAAAAAGTTAACCTAGCATGCTCACGTACCTCTTGATGATATGATATGAATTTAGCTAGGTGTTTATGTTTACATGTTGTTTAAAACTTAATTTCTCTTCATGTATGGTTCGGCCAAGAAACAAAGTAGGGTTTAGAGAAGCTAAAAAGTTAACCTAGCATGCTCATGTACCTCTTGATGATATGATATGAATTTAGATAGGTGTTTATGTTTACATGTTGTTTAAAACTTAATTTCTCTTCATGTATGGTTCGGCCAAGAACCAAAGTAGGGTTTAGAGAAGCTAAAAAGTTAACCTAGCATGCTCATGTACCTCTTGATGATATGATATGAATTTAGCTAGGTGTTTATGTTTACATGTTGTTTAAAACTTAATTTCTCTTCATGTATGGTTCGGCCAAGAACCAAAGTAGGGTTTAGAGAAGCTAAAAAGTTAACCTAGCATGCTCATGTACCTCTTGATGATATGATATGAATTTAGCTAGGTGTTTATGTTTACATGTTGTTTAAAACTTATTTTCCCTTCATGTAAGGTTCGGCCAAGAACCAAATTAGGGTTTAAAAATTTAACCTAGCATACTCGTGTACCTCTTGATGATATGATATGAATTTTGCTAGGTGTTTATACTTGCATGTTGCCTATAGCTTGGTTTCCTCTTTATGAGTGGTTCGGCCACTATGGATTTAGAAGCTTGGATATGCCTCACATGATATGTTATGAATAAGGGATGTTATTTAATGATGCCATGCATGATTGTGTCTTTTATGATGTGCTATGTACCCAAAGATGCATGCTTTATGATATGACAACTAACATGCTCATTATGTATGCTTATAATCCATGCATGTGCTGTGTGCCCAAATATCATGCTTTATGATATGACAAATAACATGCTTATTATGTATGCTTATGATTCATGCATGTGTTGTGTGCCCAAATATGCATGCTTTATGATATGACAAATAACATGCTCATTATGTATGCTCATGATCCATACATGTGCTGTGTGCCCAAATATGCATGCTTTATGATATGACAAATAACATGCTCATTATGTATGCTTATGATCCATGCATGTGCTGTGTGCCCAAATATGCATGATTTATGATATGGCAAATGGCATGCCCATTATGTATGTTTATGAACCATGCATGTGCTGTGTGCCCAAATATGCATGCTTTACTCCTCATGATATGATAAGATAAGATATGTTATGTTATGATATGAACCCATGATATGATATTTTACTTTGTATGGCTTGTACCAAGGGTGGACTCCATAAGCGCCCCTAGGCCGACGGACTATGAACGAGTCTAAAGGGATGGGCTCCTTAGTACACCCCTAGTTCGACGGACTATGAAGGGACCTAGATCCCTAGTAGGTTCGGGGCTAGCTACCCTGTCCTAGGGATTGCACGCATTTATGTATGTATGTGGTACAAGCCGGGCTCTCATGATGATACTATGTTCAAGTACTATATGATATGTTTTAAGACATCTTGCATATTACATGACATATGTTTTCAAAAGACATCTTGCATGATATGATTTATGATTTATAGGACATGACGATTTATGATATGATATAACATGATGTTCTTTATGATTTATGATATGACATGCTATGCCCTTATGATCGATATGACATGATGTGTTATGATATGATATAGCATGATGTCCTTTATGATTTATGATATAACATGCTATGCTCTTATGATTTATATGACATGATGATTATGATATGACATATCATGATGTTCTTTATGATTTATGATATGATATGCTATACTCTTATGATTTTCATGACATGGTGATTTATGATGTGATATAGCATGATGTTCTTTATTAGATAATATGTTATGATGCTATGCATTCACCATGTGATTTTAGATGATTGTATTTCCATGATTATATGCTTGGAATATGGATTTTGTGAGTAGGAAAGGATCTTACTAAGCCCGTGTGCTTACAACTTACTTTCCTTGTACCACAGATAAAGGCAAAGAATGGATGACCTAGGGGAGCTGCAGGAGAGGCAAGGAGATGTGTGTGGTAGTAGTTCGGCTAAAAGAATGGGTGCATTATGCAAAATGCCTATTTAAAACATATGCCATGTTAGAGTGCAAAATGTCTTTGTACATATCTTTTAATACTTGAACATAATATCATCATCATGAGGACCCGGCTTGTACCACATACATACATAAATACGCGCAATCCCTAGGACAGGGTAGCTAGCCCCGAACCTACTAGGGATCTAGACCCGTTCATAGTCCGTCGGTCTATGGCGTACTAAGGAGCCCATCCCTTTTTACTAGACCCGTTCATAGTCCGTCGGTCTAGGGGCGCTTATGGAGCCCACCCTTGGTACAAGCCATACAAAGTAAAGTACATGTCATGCATATCATATCATCATAATTGCCATATCATATCATCATAAGGTCATGCTCTTGTCTTAACATGAAGAGTGCTCTTAATCCCAACTTAAGGGAAGCAACCCTTTGTCATTTTCTTATCATATCATAAGACATGCATTCTTGGCACATGGCCATCATATAAAACCATTATCATGCTTGGTTCATAAGCTTACATAGATGAGCATGCAACATGTTGAAATCATACATGCTTGAGTACATAATCATCATAAGGATCATATCATGCATAATTCATAACATACATAATCAACATGTTATTGATCTTATCATAAAGCATGCACACTTAACATAAAACATATCATAAACAAATTCATGGCTTGCTAAGTTTAAGTTAAAAACTTTCTTGAATTCTAAGTTATAGTCATGGCCGAAAGTTTATAACAAAAGAATACTCCAAAGCCATATACAACATGAATACTTAGCAAATCTTATAACATATCAGAAGGAGTCTATGAACATACTAAATTAGGTTTCGAGTTTCATGAACCCTAACATCTTATCATAGCCGAAACATCATAACAAGAAGTAAACTTCTAAACAACACATGAACATAAATACTTAGCCAAATTGTTAACATATCATAAGGAAGTCTATAAGCATGCTAGATTAGGTTTTGAGCTTTGTGAAACCCTAAATTATTATCATGGCCGAAACTTCATAAGCCAAGGATGTACACTTCTAAACCACATGTAGCATGAACACCTAGCTAATTCCATCATATATCATAAAGAAGTCCATAAGTACACTAAATTAGGTTTTGGAGCATACTAACTTAGGTTTTTGGATTTTATAACATATCATCAAGAAACCTATGAGCATACTAACTTAGGTTTTTGGGCTTCATGAACCCTAAAATTATCATAGCCTAAACATCATGCACAAGAAGTGGACTTCTAAGAAATCTCTTAACATGAATACTTAGCCAATTTGATAACATATCACAAGGAAACTTATAAACATGCTAAATTAGGTTTAGAGCTTTATGAAACCCTAAATCATTATCTTGGCCGAAACTTTACAACTAGGAAATAAACTTATGAACAACATGTAGACATAAATCTTTTTAGTTAATTTCATAACATATCACATGGAGGTCTATGATCATACTAATTTAGGTTTTGAGTTTCATAACCCCTAATGTTTCAATCATGGCCAAAACTTCCTCAAGCAAAAACATAGTTTCTAAACAACATATGAACATGAATCTCTAACAAATTTCATAACATATCATAAATAAATCTAAGAGCAAGTTAGATTAGGTTTTAAGCCTCTTGAACCCTATATTTCTATCATGGCCGAACCTTTCTTCAAGCAAGAATAAAATCTCTAGATAACATATGAACATGAATCTCTAGCAAATTTCATAACACATCATAAATAAATCTAAGAGCAAGTTAGATTAGGTTTTAAGCCTCATGAACCCTATATTTCTATCATGGCCGAACCCTTCTTCAATCAAGAATAAAATCTCTAGTTAACATATGAACATGAATCTCTAGCAACTTTCTTAATACATCATAAATAAATCTAGGAACAAGTTAGATTAGGTTTTAAGCCTCATGAACCCTATATTTCTATCATGGCCGAACCCTTCTTCAAGCAAGAATAAAATCTCTAGTTAACATATGAACATGAATCTCTAGCAACTTTCTTAATACATCATAAATAAATCTAGGAGCAAGTTAGATTAGGTTTTAAGCCTCATGAACCCTATATTTTTGATCATGGCCGAAACTTATAAAAAGGAGAGAAAGTTAATAAACATCTCAATAAAAAGATTAAGCTTAACATCACACACATAATTTCCTTTCTAACTAAAATCATATCATAACCTATCAAGTTCATAAGCATGGTTTCTTCTCTTCTTTTATTTCAAATTCTAAGAGTTCAAGTCTTTCGAGAAAACCGTAAGCAACTTGTACCACAGGTGAGGGAATACTTACATCCTTATTCGCTTAAGGAAAGAGGGATCTTGCTTGTGGAGCCTTCCTAGAGAGGGGTCTTCCTTGTTTTTGGGTTTCGGCAAGGAGAGGTAGGGGAGGCTCCTTGGTCACGGTGAGGAAGATGAGGGAGGAGGAAGAGAAGAAAAAATGAAGTTTCTTCTTAATTTCCCCTTTTATTCATCATGAGAGGAGGAAGGGAAAATGTATTTTTCCTTCTCCTTTCTTTTACTTCTCCTTAATGAAAAGAGGAAGTAAAAATCCTCTTTTCTTTTGAAAGGGAGAGGCAACTCTAACTTCTCCTTCTCAATGAAACAAAAATCTCTTTTCTTACCCTTAACTATATTGTCACTTCCTTCTTTAACAATAATTTCTCTTGGTCTATTGGTTAACACATGTATATATCTAGTAGGAGATCCAAGGTTCAAGCCTTGGTCATCTCTCTTTTTGGTTCTATTTCTATTTTTATTATTTTTGTAAATTCCACATAAGGCCTATTTTTATTCATGATAAAAATATCTAAAATCTTGCTAAGTACTCCATGGGTGTTATAGTCCCCCATACCTCATAAAAGTTCGTCCTCGAACTTAAAATAATTCCGGATACTTCTGCTTCATATCGTCTTCTCGCTCCCATGTGGCTTCTTCGAACCGTTGATTTTGCCACAGAACCTTTACTAATGGTACTTCTTTGTTCCTTAGTCTTTTGATACTTCGATCCAATATCTGTACCGGTCGACTTACGTAACTTAGATCCTCTTGCACTTGTACGGTTTGCGGTTCGATCACCTGGTCCATGCTCGGAATACATTTCTTTAACATCGAAACATGGAACACATTGTGGATAGAAAACATCTCTTGAGGTAGCGCTAGGTCATAGGGCACCTTGCCCACCCTTTTCAGAACTTGATATGGGCCTATATAACGTGGGCTTAGTTTTCCTTTCTTTCTGAACCTCATCACTCCTTTCATCGGAGCTACCTTGAGGAACACTGCATCTCCGACACTGAATTCTAAGGGCCTTCGTCTCTTATCTGCATAACTCTTTTGTCGACTCTGAGCTGTTTCTATTTGTTGGCGGATGTTATGTATGGCACGGGTGGTGTTGTCAATAAATTCTGTTTGAACTCCCATCTCCTTCTTTTCACCACCTTCGTACCAGCATATAGGGGACCTACATTTCCTTCCGTACAGAGCCTCGTAGGGTGCCATTCCAATAGTAGCCTGATAACTATTGTTGTAGGCGAATTCCGCTAAACTTAAATATTGACACCAACTCTCTTTGAAATCTAAGGCGCAAGCCCGTAGCATGTCTTCTAGTACTTGATTTACCCTTTCTGTTTGTCCGTCCGTCTGGGGATGGAAGGCAGTGCTGAACAATAGCTTGGTGCCAAGGGCTTTTTGAACACATTCCCAGAAATGTGAAACAAAACGACCATCTCAGTGAGAAATAATGGTCTTAGGAATCCCATGTAATCTGACAATTTTATTGACATATAATTGAGCTAATTGCTCAACAGAATAGGTCATCTTAATTGCCAGAAAGTGGCTAGATTTTGTCAATCTGTCCATGATTACCCATATAGAGTCGTAGCCATTTGTTGTCTTGGATAAACCCGAAATGAAATCCATAGATATATCTTCCCATTTCCATTCTGGAATTCGGATTGGCTGCAGTAATCCTCCAAGTCTCTGGTGTTCTGCTTTAACCTGCTGGTAGGTCAAACAGGTACTCACATATTGAGCCACATCTCTTTTCATACCGGACCACCAAAATTTCTTTTTCAAATCTTGGTACATCTTAGTGGAACCCGGATGCATCACATAGGGTGTTGTATGGGCTTCTTCCAATATTTTCTTTCGTAGCTCTGGATCCTCAGGGATACATAATCGGTCCCTGAGGTATAATATTCCACTATCTGCGATACGGAACCCGTCATTCTTTCCCTCTAAGGTTTCTTGCTTAAATCTTTGGAGACTTTGGTCACTAGTTTGCTTCTCTAATATATTGTCGAACAATGTCGGTGCTAAGGTCAAAGTGGAGAGTTGCCCGGACATGTTTTCGACCCAGCGACGTGTAATGTTCCTAGGCTTCTCAAAAATTTTGACTATTGATTTGCCTTCAGTATTAGATAAGACTTTAGTATGTTGACTAAAGTTAGGCAGCTGACCTGTGATGACTGTGGAAGCATTGGTCGCATCCTCCTTGGTGATGGAGAAAATTCTGGCATCCGTCGCTACTGGCGGAGCTTCCAGCCTCCCTTGACTTATCTGCGGGCCTTCTATCGCAGCTTGCATCATGTGTAGCTGTGGAAGCACACCTTTGTTCTGAACCTGCGGAGGGATAAATGTCTGGATCTGAGTAGGGCAGTTCCGAGCCATGTGTCCTTCCATTCCACAGTTGTAGCATCTGTTTGTACCTATACGACATACCCCTGGGTGCTTCTTTCCGCAAGTAGTACACTGGGGGAACATAAGTTGCTTGTTGGCTGGACCACTCTTGGAATCACCCCATTGCTTCCTCTTGCCACTGGGATTTCCTTTCCAGCTGGTGCGGTTACTTTGTGATTTCTGTCCCCCTGACTGAGTCTGATTCTTGCCCTCATTCATTGCCTTCTGATAGTGTTCCGAGATCAGGGCGCTGCTGATTAATTCTTCGGCGGTCTGCGGTCTATTAACTCTGCCGGCTACATTCAAGGCTATCTCAGGTCTGAGCATCTTCAGCATAAGTCTGACTCTTTCTCTCTCTGTACTGACCAACTCTGGGCACAAGCGTGCTAAGCGGTTGAATTTCTTAACGGCTTCATTGACGGATAGATCACCTTGCCGGAACTCGGTGAATTCATCATAGTGTTTATTTGTGAGTCGCATATGGAAAAATTCTTCGAAAAATTCTGTTTCGAAGTCTGTCCACATCATCTGGTTTACTTGTCTTTGCTCCTTTACTCTGTCCCACCACATTCTGGCATCTCCAGTAAGGCAGAATGATGCACATTTAACCTTCTCGTGTTCAGGCCAATCCAGTAACTCTACTATGCTTTCCACCGTCTTGAACCAGGCCTGTGCGTCCCATGGATCACAGTTTCCGGAGAAAGTTTCTGGCTTCAGTCTCTGCCATTGTATCACATATGCCTCCTGACGAACCACTGGAGTTGGGCCTACCGGTGGTGCAGGTGCTGGTGGTACTGGAACAGCTGTAGGTATTACTGGTACTACATTCTGGTGTCCTGGTGGAGTAACAGGATTTCCTTGTTGATTTAGCAGAGCAGTGATCATTTGCTGCTGTTCCGTAACTTAACGCTGGAGCTCGGTAACTACATGCATCAAATCAGGTGGAGGTGTTGTTTCCTCTGCTCTGGTATTACGTCTTCTAGCCATCATTATCTTCATTAATGACAACATAGCTAGCGTAAGTTATTATCATTCCTAACCGGACTAACGAAAGGTCAATGTCGTTTCTAATTAGTTATAAGTTTGTTGTATTATTATCATCCCTAACCTACCATCATGCAACCTAAACTAAAATTGTGACTTAAAAGAATAAAGTAATCATGCATACTATTAGAGTACCATAAAATAAAAATAATTAAATAAACTGAGCATAAACATTATGAATAAAATAAATAAATAGCTGGGCATAAGCATAAAAGAAATAACTAAATAAACTGAGCATGAGCATCATAAAATAAGTAAATAAACTGAGCATAAGCATCATAAGAAATAAACAGATAAACTGAGCATAGACATAAAAGAAATAATTAGACTGAGCATAAGCATCGTAACGAAATCTTACTAAGCATAAAAATAATTTCTTAGTTGGAGCTGCAGAAGAGACTCGGTGTGTGTGCAGTGGGAAGGCTAACTTGGCTCTGATACCAAACTGTAACGCCCGCCCTCCCTGCTACTCAAAGGGACGGGGCTACTTACTTACTTAACCATTCCAGGATACATACATATTCAAAAATTCTTTCTTATAACTTAAAGCAGCGGAAATGTCATAGAGTTATACTGGAATGTAACATAAATACAATGGTTCATGTCAAACATAACAAAGCATTATAGCAGGTCTTATCCGTCCAAGCCGAGCCACTGCCACACACACCTCCTTGCCTCTCCTACAGCTCCCCTAGGTCATCCATCCCTTGCCTTTATATGTGGTACAAGGAAGTAAGCTATGAGCACACGGCCTCAGTAAGATTCTTTCCTACTCACAAAAATCCGTATCTCAAGCATAATCATACAAGCATATCATCAATGAACAAATAACATAATCATCACTATGTGAGCATGGTTTCTTATCATAACATATTATTATGAATCATGTTTCTAACATATCATAAACAAAGTAATCATATGAGGTAAACCATGAGAAGCATAACATATCATGAACATGGAAAGAAACATATCATATAAGAATGGGTGCATTATGCAAAATGCCTTTTTAAAACATATGCCATGTTTGATTGCAAAATGTCTTTATACATATCTTTTAATACTTGAACATAATATCATCATCATGAGGGCCCGGCTTGTACCACATACATACATAAATGCGCGCAATCCCTAGGATAGGGTAGCTAGCCCCGAACCTACTAGGGATCTAGACCCGTTCATAGTCCGTCGGTCTAGGGCGTACTAAGGAGCCCATCCCTTTTTACTAGACCCGTTCATAGTCCGTCGGTCTAGGGGTGCTTATGGAGCCCACCCTTGGTACAAGCCATACAAAGTAAAGTACATGTCATGCATATCATATCATCATAATTGCCATATCATATCATCATAAGGTCATGCTCTTGTCTTAACATGAACGGTGCTCTTAATCCCAACTTAAGGGAAGCAACTCTTTGTCATTTTCTTATCATATCATAAGGCATGCATTCTTGGCACATGGCCATCATATAAAACCATTATCATGCTTGGTTCATAAGCTTACATAGATGAGCATGCAACATGTTGAAATCATACATGCTTGAGTACATAATGATCATAAGGATCATATCATGCATAATTCATAACATACATAATCAACATGTTATTGATCTTATCATAAAGCATGCACACTTAACATAAAACATATCATAAACAAATTCATGGCTTGCTAAGTTTAAGTTAAAAACGTTCTTGAATTCTAAGTTATAGTCATGGCCGAAAGTTTATAACAAAAGAATACTCCAAAGACACATACAACATGAATACTTAGCAAATCTTATAACATATCAGAAGGAGTCTATGAACATACTAAATTAGGTTTTGAGTTTCATGAACCCTAACATCTTATCATAGCCGAAACATCATAACAAGAAGTAAACTTCTAAACAACACATGAACATAAATACTTAGCCAAATTATTAACATATCATAAGGAAGTCTATAAGCATGCTAGATTAGGTTTTGAGCTTTGTGAAACCCTAAATTATTATCATGGCCGAAACATCATAAGCCAAGGATGTACACTTCTAAACCACATGTAGCATGAACACCTAGCTAATTCCATCATATATCATAAAGAAGTCCATAAGTACACTAAATTAGGTTTTGGAGCATACTAACTTAGGTTTTTGGATTTTATAACATATCATCAAGAAACCTATGAGCATACTAACTTAGGTTTTTGGGCTTCATGAAGCCCTTCGCTTATCTCGCTCGTCCAAAAGTTGTCGGATCTCGTAGAGTGTCAAGTGAACATTCCTCTATACGTATCCACACGGACAAGAGATAGAGAAAACCCACTTAGAGTGTGCTAGCACTCTCAAGGGGTTTCAACAATGGAGGATGAGGGAGAGGGAAGAAGAGAGGAGGAAGAAGAAGACTTGAATTCCAATCAATGTGTGGTCGACCACTCTTGAGAGGTTTTAAACCTCCATGTAATACCAAGAGTCATGACTCTTGGTCTCCCTCATGAGGTGGCACACACTTGATGTAGCCTTGATGATGTGGACCATCATCATTGGCCGGCCCCATGCCTATTCACAAATGCTGTGGCATTTGGTCAAGTCAAACTTGACCCTTCATCTTCCCTCTCAAGTCAAGTCAAACTTGACATCTTATCTCCCATGATTGATCAAATCCAACCTTTAATTCAAGTCAACTTAATTTAATGAATCTCTCATTCATTGATTTAAATTGATTCAATGAATCATAATCTAAATTAGACTCATTGGACACATGAATTAAATTGACTCCAACTCAATTAGTCTAATTTGGATTAATCTTAATCCAATTTGGTTCATCATATGAACCTTATCTCTTGGTCCATCTTATGAACCTAATCTCCATTTAATTGTCCTTTGTCACGCCCCAGAGGAGTCCTTGTCCGAGAAAATTTCGGCAGCATCTCCCCTGTACGGTGGACAATCTGAAACTTTTCTACATCCTCATATACCTCAGCCACAGGCAGCTGGAATAATAAAAATAATAAAATACAACCAAACATACATCCACGCAGTTTCTATATAAGTACACAGATCAGTAATATCATGACTCGAAAACAACCCTACTCCACTACACTCAAAAAGCTCAAATCCGACAATAAAACCAACTTACCTCTTCTGCCATCTAAGCAGGCATGTAGTCAAAGCAAATCCAAACCCAAATCCATCGACATCACAAAATCCATACAATGTCCAAGTATCATCAAATAAGAACAGAATCTAAAACAAATTTAGCATAGTCTATGTAAGAAAAACCAAAAGTCCAATAATATCCTTGAGGTCTGCAGGGGACTAGCGACTGGAACTCTCTCCTGACAGCATCAACCTGAAAATATCAACAATGGAGGCGGAGTGAGTCCAACACTCAGCAGGTACAACTGATATACAAACTAAGGAAATAACACCTAGCACTAATCATGCATACAGTCTCCTGATGTAATGAAAGTAAATGCAAACTGAAATAAACAGGAGAATACTGTACTAACCAGGACCTGGGGAGAAAGACAAGCATGTAAAGTACTATCAGATTGTAGTAGAGTTATCTGTCTGTGATTCGGATAGGTATGACCCGCAGCATTTGATCCGATGGCATAACTTCCCCGGATGGTAGGGTTGTTAAGAATGTACCATTTAGGGTTTGAGGTGGTAGGTCTAATTTCTTCGTAAATGGTGTTGAGACGAACGAGTGTGTCGCCCCAGTATCAAATAATACTAAAGCATGCTGATTAAAAATAGGCAGCTGACCTGTAACGACGGTAGAGGCGTTCGCTGCATCTTCGCTAGTAATCGCAAAAACCCTGGCATTCGTCATCGCTGGCGGGGCTTCCAACCTCCCTTGGCTAATCGAAGTCCCTTCTATAGAAGTTTGCATCTGGTGTAGTTGTGAAGGGGCACCCCTGTTCTGGTTGTTCTGCTGGAATGGTGCCTGCATCTGAGTAGGACAGTCTCTGGCTAAATGTCCTTCCTGTCCACAATTATAGCACTTTCTTGTACCTTTGTGACACAATCCAGAATGCAGCTTCCCACAAATAGAACACTGGGGGTATCTCTGTTGCTTATTTACTGACCCACTTTTTGCGTTGTCCCACTGCTTTCTT
Organism: Zingiber officinale; assembly: GCF_018446385.1. Classification (NCBI taxonomy): domain Eukaryota; kingdom Viridiplantae; phylum Streptophyta; class Magnoliopsida; order Zingiberales; family Zingiberaceae; genus Zingiber; species Zingiber officinale. The sequence continues at coordinate 74,440,153 of NC_056002.1, forward strand.
TTTCCGGTAAAAGTTCCTTTCCAGCCTGTTTTGGTATTCTGGGGTTTCTGTCCCTCGGCTCGTGTCTGACCTTTATTCTCCTTCATTGCTTTTTGATAGTGCTCCATAATCAGTGCACTACTGACTAATTCCTCTGTAGTCTGCGGTCTATTAACTCCGCCGACCACGTTCAGTGCTATCTCGGGTCGAAGCATCTTCAGCATTAGTCTGACCCTTTCTCTCTCTGTACGCACTAACTCAGGACAAAGGCGTGCTAGACGGTTGAAGTGCTTTACTGCTTCGTTCACTGATAAGTCACCTTGCCGGAACTCGGTAAACTCGTCGTAATGCCGGTTCGTCACTTGCGTATGAAAGAATTCTTCGAAGAACTCTGTCTCAAAGTCCGTCCAATTCATCAGATTAATTTGCCTCTTCGCTTTAACTCTTTCCCACCACATTCTCGCATCTCCGGAGAAGCAGAAAGATACACATTTGATCTTCTCTGATTCAGGCCAGTCCAAAAGTTCTACTGTGCTTTCTACTGTCTTGAACCAGGCCTGAGCATCCCACGTCTCGCAAGTACCTGAGAAGTTTTCCGGTTTCAGCCTCAACCACTGTATCAAGTAAGTCTCTTGTCGAACCACTGGGGCAGGGGCTACCGGTGATACTGGTGCAACTATTGGCACGACGGGCACTGGGTTCTGAACTACTGGTGGGGTGGTAGGGGTTCCTTGTTGACCCATCAAGGTCGTGATCAACTGTTGTTGTTCCATGATCTGACGTTGAAGGTCGGTGACTACCTGAGTCAGATCTGGTGGAGTGATTGCCTCATCTGCTCGGGTAGTACGTCTCCTAGCCATGCCTATCTTCATTAAACAATAACAGATTATCGTTATCCCTATTTGCTGTCATAAGGTTATTACTATTCCTATCCTACCATCATGCATACCTATCCTAATTCAAAGTATAAGTAAACATGCAAATTATTAGAGTATTAACAAGAAGTTAAATTAACCTAAAACAAAGAATAAGTAAACATGCATAATATTAAAGTATCAAAACAAAAATTAAATTAACTACATCAAAGAATAAATAAACATGCATAATATTATAGCATATAAAAACAAAAATTACATTAAGCATATAAAATCTTACTTGGAGCGGCAGGATGGAGGCTTGACATGTGTGTAATGGAATGGCTAAACTTAGCTCTGATACCAAACTGTAACGCCCCGCCCCTCCTGCTAAGGCGACGGGGGTTACTTGCGACACATACATACTTAACACAGCGGAAGTCTTACTTAGAGAATTTAAAAACCTTTTCTTACTTAATGATTCACCATAGACATAAAAGAACCACATAGCATACCTATCATAAATTTTGAGTCTTAATACCCAAACACATACTTATGGTCATGGAGTCATAAAGTAAAAACATCAACATGGCAAATTTCTTATTAAACAAAAGCAGGTCATTTCTTTTAGCCAGTCCACTACCGCACACATCTTTCTAGCCCCTCCTGCTGCTCCCCTGGTACATCCATTCCTTGCCTTTATCTGTGGTACAAGAAAGTAAGCTGTGAGCACTCATGGCTCAGTAAGTTCCTTTCCTACTCACAAAGTAAAGCATATCAAAATCACAAGTCATAAGGCATAAAGACAAATGTATCATGTCAAGAGCATATCATGGCATATCGTAACATAACATAAAGTATCATGGCATAACATAACATAATCATCAAACGTATCCTGTCATAGCATAACATCATCATAACTATCATGGCATAATCATAAAGTATAAGCATGGTAAACTCCTAACATATATCATGCAACATATGCAACATGTCTTTTGAAAACTTATACAATACATACTTAAACATAATCTCAACATGATTGGGGCCCCCGGCTTGTACCACATACATAAATGCGCGCGTCCTTTGTAGGTCCAAGGTAGCAAGTCTTGAACCCTACAAGGCATACATACTAGGCCCGTTTCATAGTCCATCGACCTAGGGGCACTTAGGAGCTCATCCCTAACGAGGCCCGTTTCTTAGTCCATCGACCCCGGGGCGCTTATGGAGCCCACCCTTGGTACAAGCCATACATAAAGTAAAGTAGCATGACTTACATATCATAGTTCTTATCATTTCATGCATATCATATTTCTTAACATATCTTAAAACATGCATATTTGGGCACACAACACATGCATGAATCATAACATACATCATGAACATATCACTTATCATAAAGCATGCATATATGGGCACACAGCACATGCATGAATCATGGCATACATCATGAACATATCACTTATCATATCATAAAGCATGCACATATGGGCACACGGCACATGCATGAATCATAGGTTTGCATAACGAACGTACCATTTTATCATATCATAAAATAAGCATATTTGAGCACATAGCACATACATGGGTTATAAGCATACATGAAAGAACATATCACATATCATAAAAAGACATAACCATTCATGGAATCATTACATATCATCTCTTGATTCATTCATAGCATGTGAGGTATATCTAGGTCACTAAACCCATATGGGCGAAGGTCATGAGTAGAGGCATGATCTCTAGACAACATACAAACATAAAAATCTCATGATATCTTCACATACTAACATAAGAAAGGTCATAAGCATGTTAACCTAGATTTTTAAGCCCTCCTAGGTTTCTAATTCTTTCATGGCCGAAACCTTTCATGAAGAGAAATCAATTCTAAGCAAACATGCAACATGTAACCCTAAACTCATATCATATCATATTTCATAAGGAACTACTTAAGCATATTTAGTTTGGGTTCTAAGTTCGTTAAGCTCCTAATCTTATCATGGCCGAACCCTAGCATGTCTCATTCTAGGTTACAAGTAGCATGGAAGTGTTGAACCTTAAGCCAATATCTTATACATTTTCATGAGGAACAACATAAGCATATTTGTTTTAAATTTCAAGCTTCCTAGACCCATTAACTCAAGGTGGCCAAAACCTATAACTCATGGAACTAGGTTTTTAGTGGCATAAGAGCATGGTAACCATAACTACAATTCATAGTACTTATCACAAGAAACATTATGAACATATGTAAGTTGGTTTCAAAATTTCTCTAGGCCTTTACTCTAGTATTGGCCGAAACCTATCAAGCATGAAACTAAGTTTCTAGTGGCATAAGACCATGGAAAACACAACTACCTTTCATAGTACTTACCACAAGAAACATCATGAACATATATAAGTTGGGTTCTAATTTTCCTAGGCCTTTAATCCAAAGGTGGCCGAAACATATAAGCTTGATTTTGTTTTTCATATGGCCTAAAAGCATGGAAACCCTACACAATTTTCATGGTATCATAACAAGGAACAACATGAGTAAATTTAGTTACAAATCTACACATCCTAGCTTTCAAAACTTGGTGTGGCCGAAAGTTATATATAACCAAAATTCTATGTAACAAGCAACCATAAAAACATCAACTAGTTTCATATTATTTTATCAAGAAGGTCATGAGCCTCCTAGCCTTGATTTCAACTTTCCTAGACATTCAAATCTCATCATAACCGAACCTTCATAGGCATGAAATAATATTCATAACTAACATACAATCATGTCATAACATTTTTAGCTTCATATCTTGTCTTAGGAAAAATCTTAGCATGCTTAGTCTTAGGTTGGCCTTTACTTCTTATATGGCCGAATATTCATGAGCATGGAAATGGAGTTTCAAACAACATACAAGTAAGAGAAAAGGTTAACAACCTCATTATCATAGGGTACATAACAAAAGAATAAGGAAACATGCTTAGTTTGAGTCTTAACTTACCTAGTCTTCTTGTTCATGCTTGGCCGAGAGTCTAAGGCTTATGGATCTAATTTTTTTTTCATTATTTATTCTAGCATGGAAACCTTATATTAACCTCTTACATAAAGTACATATCACAAGAAAAATAGTAAGCATATCCAATTACAACTTTCTTAGACTCTTCTTCTTGTTTTTGGCCGAATTTTCTCAAAGCAAGTCCTAGGTTTTTAAGCAATCTATCTCAATGGAAAAACTGTATAAACTATTGTACCATAGGTGAGGGGAAGCTTACCTAGTGTTCACTTATAAATCTTTAAAGAATTGGTACCCTTGGTGAAGAGGAAGAAGGGGGCTTCTTCTTCTAGCACTCCTTTTGATTTCTCTTGCTTGGAAGGGTACACCTTGAAGGCTTCTTCTTGTAGTTTAGTTTTCTCTTAGAGAGAAACCTAAACTTGGCTTGTGGAGATGAGGAAGGAGGCTTCTAGTCTCGGCAAGGGTGAGGGAGAAGGAAAAAAATATGAAATCCTTTAGTTCCTTTCCTTTTTATGCTAAGTGGGTGGAAGTTACAAAGGTGAATTTTGCTTCCTTTCCTCCTTAATGCATGCATGTATTTTCCTAATGAGAATGTGTCTTCATTCCTTCCCCTTAACTCTTCTCTTCATTAGTCCCTCAAACCCCACGAAAATAGAGAAGGAAAGGGAGAAGACAACTTGTCTTTTGCTACTCCTTTTCTTAACCAAGAGGTAAACAAGAGGAAGGATAGCTACTTGATTTTCTCTTGTTCTCTCACTTAATTATATCTTTACTTTTATCTACAATTTCCATCATTTCCCATTCACATGTTATTCATTATCCTAGTGGTTATCATACATAGTTTTATTTCTATCCTTTGTGAGAGGTTCAAGGTTCAAACCTTTACCTCTTCTTTTATTTCTCTTATTTCTTTTTTTTTTCTTTTTGATTCTTCTAACTTTTATGCTCTAAAGCAACTAACACCCATATACTTATCTTATAGTTTTGTGGGTGTTACAAAATTTGCATTTTTTCTGTTTTGTTTTGCATTTTATTTGTTTTGCATTTGTTCTTGTCTTGCTTTGATTGTTTGTTTTTGATAGTTACTTGATTATCTTTTGACAAACCATGTGGCATACATCTTGAGAACATCAAACATCATTTATATGATTTCTTGTCTTCAAGTGAAAATGTTAGCACGTTCATTATCTAGATTCATTATATTGCAAATAATGCTAGTAGTATGCTTAGTGTATCTCTTTTCCCTATCTTAGGTAGCATGATATAAGCTAAGTATCATATGGAGATAGGTTTTAGTTTTGGCTTGACCTTAAGGATCTTACATTCACTTCACTATACTTGAGCTTGGATAGTTGATATCATTGAAATAGTCATGATTCATCTTGTTTGTTTAGTACTTGTTTCCATGGTGATTTCTCAAACTTCATTTTGGTTACTGGATGAGGCTCAAGTCATGTAAGCTCATTTGGAAAAATCAAAATATCCCAACAATTGTGCTAAAAGTACATTTGTAAATAAGATTTGCACAATGCAAATACTTATGGAAAAAAGTGAAAAAAACCCAGAAAAAAATGAATAAGGGATATAAAAAATAGTTGTCGTGAGTGGAATCTAGCAAGTCACCCCTTTGAGACCGAGTTAGATTACTAGGGAAATGACTGCTTAGCTTCTCTTGAGATTGAGCACTCCTTTGAGACCTTGGGTTGATTGAGAAATATGAACCAACTGTGTGACATGTAAGTGCCTATCACCGGAAACATTAAAAACTCAAATTTGATGACGACTTGACTAGAACGAAGATTGAAACTTGAAGGATTTTGAGTTACTTCTTGCACTGTGCATAAGATACTTATGCTTGAGCCATTCTTGACTTGTTTCCATGATCATGCTTGTTAATGAAACTTTTTGACAGAGTTAGGAAATGCATTAGGGATATGAGTGCATTGTAGAACATATGAATTTAAATTGCAGCATTTTACTTGAGGACAAGCAAAGGTTTAAGTCTGGGGGTGTGATGTGTGTAGATTGTATACTCTTGTTTAGCATGTTTTGACGCACATTCACATACTTTGTACGTGCTTTATCTATGCATTTTCGTACTTCCATCTTTGCTTTTAGCATATTTACTCTTTTTGTTTGGAGATCTGCTTTTGTGCATTTTTTGTACGCAGGAGTCAATTTTGGAGAAGAAATGATGTCCAAGGCAAAAATTACAAAGGAGGAAGCCACCATCCTTGAGTGCCACACGACCCTTCCATGGGGGGTTGCCCATGCCGTGTGAGGATCACCACCCATGTGGCTGCAGCAGGAAGGGGACTAGTCATGGTCGTGTGATCCACACATAGCCGTGCCAAGTTTTGAAGCCAGCAGGAGCCAGGTCGTGTACACCACACGGCCTTGCAAGCACTCCAGAGTTGAAGCAGTGCATGGCCGTGTAGATATATACGATCGTGTAACATTTCCAAAGGCAAAGAACACCCTGTCCATGTGCACCACACGACCGTGCAGGAGCTCCAGAGCCGGAGGCAGTGCAGGCCGTGTAGATCTACACGGCCGTGCAAGGGGAGCTGTGGCAGAGCAGGCCATGGTCGTGTCTCACACACGGTCGTGTGAGACAGGCAGAGAAGGGAGTAGCATAGGCCGTGTGAGCTTCACACGGTCGTGTGGCGCCTAAACCCCTCTTCTATATAAAGCCTTCTTCAAGATTTGAAAGGGGATCTTCTCCCCTTTGGGACAGAGCAAGATTTGGGCCATTCCTCCATCTTCTTGGAAGGATTTTCCGACGATTTAAGGGCAGATCTTCAATGTATCAACTCCGGAATCGAGGATTGGATTTGAAGACGTTCTTCATCATAGATAAGCTTTCTTTCTCTCATTTCTTGGATTTAGGGATCAAGAATGCTTGTAATCTTTATCTTTTCGATTTTCCTTCCTTGTTCTATGGATTAGATCTCTATGTTCTAGGATGGAGGGAGTATTTGTAAGATGAATTGATGTAAAACTCTTGTGGATTTGCCAATTCATATTTCTATGATTTTGTCCTGTTTGTAACTATTCAATCTTGTGTGGACTGTTGTGATTTGCCTAATTCCCATTCTTGATTGAATGTTTGAATATCTTGTGGATCTTGTAAAGATAATCTCTTATTCGATTTTCCGAGGGGTGTTCGTGACAAACAAGCCCGTGTAAGGATGTTTGAGGGATGATGTTGAGGGTGAAATAGGGTCATTCAAGCGGGTAGGATAGATTGTATGCATTCATATTTTATATCTTGATGCTATTGAGGAATGATGAATTCTTATGTTGATTATCTGAGGGACGCATGTGATAGGCAAGCACGTGTAAAGACAACATAGATTCATTTTTAATTGATCACATTTTGGTATAGATTTCAGTCCTAAGTCGGTTTTCTATTGCAAGAGAGAACCGACAACCTTCTACAAATGATGGATAATTGAGGAATAAGATTTGGTAGATCATTTACATTGATTATCCTTTCAAAGAAACCAAAACTCCTAGAACATTCATTTATCATAGCCCTTATTCTTGTTTCTATTTCTTTTACATTGTTTGCTTTTCATTAGTTGCATTTAGTTTCTGAAAACTATTGATAAGTTGTTTAGCTAATTCGTGTTGAGAAATCTTTAGTGGTTATTCCAGTCCCTATGGATACGATATCTTTTATTATTACTTACGACATTTTCGTACACTTGCGGAACGTCAACAACGGTGAGGGAAACCGAGCTCCAAGGCCAGCTTTCTTATAAGGACACAGCATTGAAGCTGGTCCAGGATGAGATAGAGAAGATGAAGGTCGAGCCGGAAGGCTCCCGGGAGGCGATGAAGATTTATCAGGACGCCGAGCCGAGCCGATTTGCAACACTAAGGAAGAACTACATCCGCTCGGACGCGTTTAATGATAATGTTGTCACTCAGTATCTTCAGCTCTGCAACCTAGCCATAGATGAGACAAACAACCAGCTCAACGCGGGTGGCCACCTTCCCGAGACCTTCAAGGATAGCGTCATCAGGTGGGATAAAATGACTCAGTCACTGCCCGACGATGCTCTTGATTATCTTGAGTGAGCTTCATCGCTGTATATTTTTGAATTCCTAATGTAGGCTCGCCCGTTTGGCTAAGCTTTTGTTTTTATCTTGCAACTGTGATCTCGCTATATAATCTTAAGTATTTTGTTTTTAATATACGCCCGCTCGTTCGGTGAAGCATTTCCTCTCACAGTTTTTCTTTTTTGCCTGTAAATGCCCCTAATCTCGTATCTACGACTAGCCACTTGACCGTGGGGCAAACTCCGATTCAAGGTCGCCACTCGACCGTCGATGTAGACATGGTTTTAACGTCATCGCTCGACGATTTGACGAAGTCATGGGTTTAAGGTCGCCGCTCGACCGTCGATGGAGACATGTGTTTAACGTCGCTGCTCGATGATTTGACGAAGTCATGGGTTTAAGGTTGTCGCTCGACCGTCGATGGAGACATGGTTTTAATGTCATCACTCGACGATTTGACGAAGTCATGGGTTTAAGGTCGCCACTCGACCGTCGATGGAGATTTGGTTTTAACGTCACTGCTCGACGATTTGACGAAGTCATGGGTTTAAGGTCACTGCTCGACCGTCAATGGAGACATGGGTTTAACGTCGCCGCTCGATGATTTGATGAAGTCATGGGTTTAAGGTCGCCGCTCGACCATCGATGGAGACATGGGTTTAATGTTGCCGCTTGACCGTCGATGGAGGCATGGTTTTAATGTCGTCACTCGACGATTTGACAAAGTCATGGGGTTTAAGGTCGCCACTTGACCGTCGATGGAGACATGGATTTAACGTCGCCACTCGATAATTTAATGAAGTCATGGGTTTAAGGTCGCCACTCGACTGTCGATGGAGACATGGGTTTAACGTCGCCGCTGGACGATTTGACGAAGTCATGGGTTTAAGGTCGTCGCTCGACCGTCGATGGAGGCATGGGTTTAACGTCGCAGCTCGGTGATTTGATAAAGTCATGGGTTTATGGTCGCCGCTCGTTCATAGATGGAGACATGGGTTTAACGTCGCCGCTCGACAATTTGATGCGCCGTTCAGCATAGGGCTTGGCAATCCTTGTTTCTTATTTCTGTCCTACATTTAAAGATACAAGGATGCAAAGACACATTGATTATTACATCAGCGCACCTCACATTCGGCTCGATAAGGCTGGAGATGGTTCGCGCTCCATGGCCTTTGTAGTCGCCATCCGTCCCCATCCTCCAAGTAGTAGGCACCCAAGTAGAGCTTCTCTATGACCGTGAAGGGTCCAGCCCATGGAGCCTCTAACTTGGTGACGGCACCGACCGACTTCACTTTCTTCGATACCAAGTCGCCGACTTGGAATGACCTTGGGATGACCCTCCGATTATAGCTTTGCTTCATTCTTTGTCGGTATGCCATCAGCCGGGTGACAACTTTAGCGCGCGATTCATCCACCAAGTCCAACTCCAAAAGCCTCCGCTCAACGTTGTCCTTGCTGTAATGTTGGATCCGATCGGATTCAACTCAGACTTCGACGGGGACTACCACTTCGCCGCCATACACTAAGTGGGAAGGAGTTGCCCCGGTCCCTTCCTTAGGAGTCGTGCGGAGCGCCCACAGCACGCTGGGGAGCTCATCGACCCAACTACCTCCCATATGATCGAGCCGAGCGCGCAAGACTCAGAGGATTTCCCGATTGGTGACTTCTGCTTGCCCGTTGCTTTGTGGATAGGCCACGTAGGTGAAGGCTTGCTGGATACCATATCCTTCACACCACTCCCTAAGCCTTTGACCGGCGAATTGTCTTCCATTATCCGAGATGAACCGACGAGGGATGCTGAACCGACAGATAATGTTCTGCCATATGAATTTTATGACCATCTGCTCGGTTATCCTTGCAAGCGGCTCGACCTCCACCCACTTTGAGAAGTAATCTACGGTCACGAGCAGAAACTTCCGCTGGCCGGTCGCTATGGGGAAAGGCCTTACATTATCCATGCCCCACTAGTCGAATGGGCAAGAGACCGTGGACGTCTTCACCTTTTTGGTCGGTCAGTGCGAGAAGCTATGATATTTCTGGCATAACAGGCAAGTGGACACCGTTCGAGCGGCATATTCCTGGAGGGTCACCCAAAAATATCCCGCTAGCAGAATCTTTCTTGCTAATGAGAGGCCGCCTGGATGTCCTCCACAGGATCCTTGGTGCACTTCTTGTAGTATATGGTCGGCGTCCTTCGATCCGACACACTTGAGCAAAGGTCGGGAGAAGGCTTTCTTGTATAACTGGTCTCCCATCAGCATGAATCGGCCGACCCTTTTTCTCAATAATCGAGCCTCCTCCTGGCCGGACGGGGTCACTCCCAACTGTAAGAATTCTACCAGCGCAGTCCTCCAATCGTTCAGGAAAGCGAGCCCTTCCATCTGATCAATGTGAGCCACCAAAGAGACTTGTTTGATCGACTGCATTATGACGATCAGTGATAATAAGCTGGCTAATTTGGCCAACTCGTCTGCAGACTGGTTCTCCGACCGAGGGATCTTCTATATGCCGACCGCCAGAAAGTGGGCCTTCAGCCTCTCGAAGGCTTCGGCATAGAGCTTGAGTCGGGCGTTACTTATCTCGAACGTCCTAATCAGCTGCTGAGCGGCCAATTGGGAGTCTGAGTGGATGACAACTTTGATGGCTCCAATGTGCTGGGCGGCTCGTAGGCTGGTTATTAACACCTCGTAGTCGACTTCATTGTTTGTTTCCCTATAGTCCAGCTGAACGGACAATTGAATCCGCTCTTTTTTTTTTGGGTGGGGGGGGGGAGATGAGTAATACACCGATTCCGCTCCCCTACCGAGTAGAGAAACCATCCACATATACCCTCCAAACGACTTCTGGCTCAGGATTTTGTACCTTAGTGATGAAATCCGCTAAGGACTGTGCTTTGATGGTCGTTCAGTGGTACTGGATGTCAAACTCGCTAAGCTCCATTGTTTATTTGATCAGTCGTTCGGACACCTCTGGATTTAGGAGAACTCTCTCCAAGGGACTATTTGTCATCACGATGATGGAGTGAGCGAGGAAGTACGGGTGGAGACTCCGAGGGACGAGTACCAATGCATAAGCCAACTTCTCGAGACTAGTGTAGTGGGACTCAGCATCTTTCAATATATGACTTAGGAAATACACCGGCTGTTCCTTGTTGTTCTGCTTAACTAGGGTCGAGTCGACCGTATGCTTGGTCGACGACAGGTAAATTCAGAGGGGCTTGTTAACATTCCGCAAGTGTACGGATACATCGTCAGTAATAAGGAAAGATATCGTATCCACAGGGACTGGTTATAATCACTAAAGATATCTCAACACGAATTAGCTAAACAACTAATCAATTGATTTATAAAAGCTAGGTGCAACTATGAAAAGTAAAATATAGAAGTAAAAGCATAAAAACAGGGATAAGGGCTATGACAAAAGGATGTTCTAGGAGTTTTGGTTTCTTTATAATGTTATTCAATGTAAATGATCTACCAAATCTTATTCCTCAATTGTCCTTCATTTGAAGAAGATTGTCAATTCTCTCTTGCAATAGAAAATCAGCCTAGGACCAAAATCTATATCTAATGTGATCAATTAGGAATGATTCCTATGATGTCCTTACACGGGCTTGGCTGTCACAAGCGCCCCTTAGATAATCAACATAGAAATTCACTACTTCTCAACCATATCAAGATATAAAAGATTAATGTATACAATCTATCCTATCCCCTTGAATGTCCTTATTTCCCCTTCAAGATTATCCCTCAATCGTCCTTACACGGGCTTGTTTGTCACGTACGTCCCTCGGATAATCGAATGAGGGATTATCTATACAAGATCCACAAGACACTCAAATATTCAATCAAGTATGGTAATTAAGTCCAGTCACAACAATCCACACAATCAAATAGATACAAAACAAGACAACATCATAGAAATAGAAAATTGGTAAATTCACAAGAGTTTACATCAAATCACATTATAAATACTCCCTCCATCCTAGAACAAAGAGATCTAATCCATAGAACAAGAAAAGAAACCCAAAGAAGATTACAAGCATCTTGTTCCCAAAATCCAAGAAGAGAAAGGGAAGAAAAGCTTATCTACGATAAAGAACGGTCTTCGGATCCAATCCTCGTTCCCGGAGTCGATTCATTGAAGATCTGCCCTTAGATCACTGGAAAATCCCTCCAAGATGGTGAGGAATCGCCCAAATCTTGTCCTCTCCCAAAAGGGAGAATCTCCCTTCAAATGGTGAAAGAAACCTTTATATAGAGCAGAGATTTTGGGCGCCACATGGCCCCGAGACCTAGCCATGTGTGAGACACGTCCTAGTTCATTCTCCTTGCTGCCCATCTCACATGGCTGTGTGGTGCACACGGCTGTGACATGTTCTTCCACTGCCAAGCTTGCATAATCGTGTGGATCTACACGGCATGTGTTGCCTCCAGCTCTGGAACTCATGCACGGTCGTGTGTGGGACACAGCCAGAGCTTGTTTGGCTTCTGGGAAAATTGCACGGCCGTGTAAATTTACACGACCGTGTTCTGGAGCTGCTTCAAAAGTGACACGGTCGTGTGTATCAACACAACTGATGTGCATAGATTGTATACACTTATTAGCATGTTTTGACGCACATTCACATACTTTGAGCATGCTTGATCTATGCATTTTCGTACTTTCAGCTTTCCTTTTTAGCATATTTACTCTCTTTGTTCGGAGATCTGCTTTTGTGCATTTTTTGTACGCAGGAGTCTAATCTGGTGAAAGTTGCGTGTTCGAGGCCAAATTTGTAAGCAAAGTGATGGAAGAAGCCATGACACTTGAACCCTACACGACCCTACAATGGGGGGTTGCCCAGGCCGTGTAAGGATTAGAGGTCGTGTAGCTGCACCAGAGAAGGAAGATGGCATGGCCGTGTGAACCTCACACGACCATGCCAAGTTTTGAAGCCCAAGGAAGCCTGGGTCGTGTACACCACAAGGCCATGTCAGTTTTCCAGACACTGGAGAAGCCTCGGCCGTGTGCACTACACGGCCTGATGTGAACCCAACGAGAGAGATATCTCAAGAACCCACAACAAATTGAAAACAGAAAGAAGGAAGGTCTAAGTTGATAAGATGGATGAAAAGAAACCTCGACCCAATGCTTAGAAAAGCACGAACCTTGGTATAGAAGATGGAAGACGCCACAACCTTGGGATTGAGGTTGATAAGTCTTCGAACGCCACAAGGAGATGCCTTGATAAGTTCAAGTTCAATGAGGAACCAAATAGTGAGAGCCTCACCGTGTTTTAGATTGAAAAATATATCAAAGATACATGTGTGGTCGTCACCCCCTTTATTTATAGCTATAAGGTGACCAAAAAACCCTAAAAGGCCAAAAGAAATCCCATTTAGTAAAGGTCCATATAGACTACTTAGCCATTTTAAGCATATGGCATTATTACAACCCAAATAAAGGTAAAAATGAGTCCAAATTGACCCAACATATCCATACTACATAGATATGAGACTTAAATACTAATTTAGCTCATCTAAGGCTCGAATTAGGTTGACTAAGCCGGATGACTTGCTCTTGGTCAAACCTTCTTCAATAGTAGCTTTGGCCTTCACATCTTCAATTAGCACATTAAGTGCTTCCTTCATCTTTTTAGCCCTAGCCCTTGTAATTGGTCCTCCATTGATGCATAATGGATCATCATTAATATCTAGAGTGGATTGAGCATGACCCATATCACTAGCTTGTTGCACAACTTGTTCTCTTTCATTTATTCCATCATTCCCCCTCTCCTCAAAAGGATTCGTCCTCAAATCTTGATCACCTACATCAAAAGGAGAAAGATCAGAAACATTAAATGTAGCACTCACATTATACTCACCTGGTAAGTCAAGCTTGTATGCATTATCATTGATTCGAGCAATGACTTGAAATGGACTATCTCCTCGTGGATGCAACTTAGTACGATGTTTAGCTGGAAATCTTTCCTTCCTCATATGAACCCAAACCCAATCTCCGGGTTCAAAGATCACTTTCTTTAATCCCTTGTTGGCTTGTGCAATATATTGTTCAGTCCTCTTTTCAATTTGCAATCGAACTTTCTCATGCAGTTGCCTCACAAACTCAGATTTTCTGGTACCATCTAAACTGGCACGCTCAGAGATAGGCAAAGGCGATAATCTAAAGGAGTTAAAGGTTTGAACCCATATACCACTTCAAAAGGAGAAAAATTAGTAGTAGAATGCATAGATTTATAAGCAAATTCAACATGTGGTAAACAATCTTCCCAACCTTTTAAATTCTTTTGAATGATAGCTCTCAACAAAGTAGATAAAGTTCGATTTACTACCTCAGTTTGTCCATCTGTTTATGGATGACAAGTTGTGGAAAACAAAAGCTTTGTTCCTAACTTTCCGCACAATGTCTTCCAAAAGTAGCTTAGAAACTTTGCATCACGATTTGAAACTATGCTCCTCGGTACTCCATGAAGTCGCACGATCTCCCTAAAAAATAGATCAGCAATATGGTTAGCATCATCCGTTTTCCTACAAGGAATAAAATGAGCCATTTTAGAAAATCTGTCCACAACCACAAAAATAGAATCCATACCTCGTTTAGACCTTGGTAGTCCTAAAACAAAATCCATGGAAATATCAACCAAAGGTTCACTAGGAATTGGTAAAGGTGTATACAGTCCATGAGGTAAAGATCTAGATTTCGCTTGCCTACATGTAATACACTTCTCACAAAATTAACTACATCCCGTTTCATTTGTGGCCAAAAGAAATGCTCTACCAACACTTCTAGAGTTTTTTTAACTCCAAAATGTCCCATTAGTCCCCCACCATGAGATTCTTGGATTAATAATTCCCTTAATGAACAATTAGGCACACACAACCTATTCACTCTAAAAAGAAACCCCCCATGTCTATAAAACTTCCCAAATGCAGTATGTTCACAAACTTCAAACACATTTCCAAAGTCAGAATCATTAGAATATAAATCTTTAATGTATTCAAATCCTAACAATTTAGTGTTTAAAGTAGAGATCAAGGTATACCTTCGAGACAAAGCATCAGCAACAATGTTTTCCATACCTTGTTTATACTTGATCACATAAGGGAATGATTCAATGAATTCTACCCATTTTGCATGACGTCTATTCAACTTACTTTGGCTCTTCAAATGCTTCAACGATTCATGATCAGTGTGAATAACAAACTCTTTGGGCCACAAGTTATGTTGCCAAGTCTCTAAAGCCCTCACCAATGCATACATCTCCTTGTCATAAGTTGGATAGTTCAAAGTTGCTCCGCTGAGTTTCTCACTAAAATAAGCAAGGGGTCGACCTTCTTGTATTAGCACAGCTCCAATACCTATTCCTGATGCATCACACTCAATTTCAAAAGTTTTAGCAAAGTTAGGTAATGCAAGTAATGGTGCTGAACTTAGCTTCTCCTTAAGTAAATTGAAAGCTGAAACTTGTTCACTATCCCAACGAAACCCAACATTCTTTTTAACAACTTCAGTCAAGGGTGCAGCTATAGAACTAAAATTTTTAACAAACCTTCTATAGAAACATGCCAACCCATGAAAGCTACGTACCTCAGTTATCGTTTTTGGTGTTGGCCATTCACGTATTGCCTTAACCTTTTCTTCATCAACCGCTATTCCCTTATCACTAACAATATAACCAAGAAACTCTATCTGATTAGTGCAAAAAGAACATTTTTGAAGGTTAGCATACAATTTTTCATTTCTCAAAACAAGTAGAACTTTTTGTAAATGATTAAGATGTTCATCTAAATTTTTACTATAAATCAAGATGTCATCAAAATATACTACAACAAAGTTCCCAATATAAGCACGTAAAATATGGTTCATTAATCTCATGAAAGTACTAGGTGCGTTAGTTAGGCCAAATGGCATGACTAACCATTCATACAAACCGTACCTAGTCTTAAAAGCAGTTTTCCATTCATCTCCCTCACGCATGCAAATTTGATGATAGCCAGACTTCAAATCAATTTTAGAGAAAATGCAAGAACCATGTAGTTCATCTAGCATATCATCTAATCTAGGAATAGGATGACGATACTTTAGCTTAATCTTGTTGATTGCCCTACAATCAACGCACATCCTCCAAGTTCCATCCTTCTTAGGCACAAGCAAAACAGGAACTGAACAAGGACTCAAACTTTCTCGGATGTACCCTTTTCTCATCAATTCTTCAACTTGCTTTTGAAGCTCCTTCATCTCCATAGGATTGCTCCTATAGGCTGGTCGATTAGGGATTGCTGCTCCTGGGATGAAGTCAATTTGGTGCTCTATTCCCCTAAGTGGTGGCAATCCATCAGGAACTTCTTCAGGAAAGACATCATCAAATTCCTGCAAAAGAGATTTAACAACACTAGGCAAAGAAGGGTTAAGATTGTTAGTGTTGAAATAAGCCTCCTTATACAAAAGTATAATCATCGGCTGTTGAGAATAAAAAGCTCTCTTAACCTCTCTTTCTTTTGCATAAAAGCTCCCTTTTTTACTCTCTAGATTTTTTGTTTCTTTTTTATTTTTTTTTTCACTCCTCTCATCCTCACTTTTTATTTTCTCACACTCCTTTTCTTTTCCATTTTTTTTTCTCTCACAATCTTTTCTTTTTTCACTCTCATTTTTTATCCTCAATTGATCTTCATATACTTGCTTAGGAGTTAATGGTACAAGAGTTACAAGTTTACCATGCATCTTAAAAGAATATTTATTTGTGAACCCATCGTGTATGACCCTCCTATCAAATTGCCATGGTCTACCTAAAAGCAAATGACTTGCATGCATTGGTACTACATCACAAAGAACATCATCATGATACCTACCAATGGATAATGAAACCAATACTTGCTTAGTGACCTTAACCTCCCTGCAATCATTCAACCATTGTAGTTTATAAGGTCTAGGATGTTTAGTGGTTGGTAAGCATAATTTCTCAACCAAGATAATACTAGCAACATTAGTGCAACTTCCTCCATCTATAATCATACCACATACCTTGTCTTTGATGTGGCAACGGGTATGAAATATGTTGTCTCGTTGTTCTTCATCTGCTTCCTTCACTTGCACATTTAGAGCACGCCTAGTGACAAGGGCTTCACCTTCAACGACATACTCTTTTACATCACTTTCCATCAATGGTGGCAAGGCATTATCATCTTGAGACTCACTCTCAATTTCAATATCACCATTTTCTTTCAAAAGCATACTTCTTTTGTTTGGACATTGTGAAGCGATATATCCTCTTCCCAAACACTTAAAGCATTTAATATCTCTATTTCTTGAAGATTGGATAGGTTCTTTACCTTTAACCAATGGAGAATTAGCATCTTTATTCTTCAAAAACTCGGTCTTACTCTTTGATGCAACTTTATCATCTCTTTTGTTCCAACTAGATTTCCAAGTGGATGAATTAGAACTTTGACCATGTTTGATTGAACCCTTC
Organism: Zingiber officinale; assembly: GCF_018446385.1. Taxonomy (NCBI): domain Eukaryota; kingdom Viridiplantae; phylum Streptophyta; class Magnoliopsida; order Zingiberales; family Zingiberaceae; genus Zingiber; species Zingiber officinale. The sequence goes on from NC_056002.1 coordinate 74,457,525, forward strand.
CTTTTGAGTTGACTTTCAACTTTCATGGACATATGCACCATATCTTCAAGCTCCACATAATGTTGCAACTCTACTATATTTGCAATTTCTGAATTCAAACCTTGTAAAAATCTTGTCATGGTTGCTTCTCGGTCCTCCTCCACATTGGCTCGAATCATGGCAATCTCCATCTCTTTGTGGTATTCCTCCACGGTCTTGGATCCTTGGGTTAGACTTTGTAGCCGTTGGTACAAATCTCGATAGTAATGTGATGGAATGAACCTCTTCCTCATAATTGATTTCATCTCTTCCCAAGTGCCAACGGGTCTCTCGTTGTTTCTTCTCCTGCTTAGAATAACTTGATCCCACTAAATAATAGCATAATCAATAAATTTGACAGCAGCAAGTTTTACCTTCTTCTCTTCAGAGTAGTTGTGACAATCAAATACTAATTCCACTTTCTTTTCCCACTCCAAATATGCGTCTGGATCACTTTTGCCTTGAAAAGAAGGAATCTTCAATTTGATATTTCCCAAGTTTCTATCAACATAATCAGTCATCCTTCCCCTTCTACCACCAATTCTGATGCCACCAGATCTGCCACTAGAAACTCTATCATCAATGTCCTCAGAAATGCCATCATCATCATCGTTGTTGTCTTCACGGTTATATTGCCTTGAAATTCGTGTGGGAACTCTACCAGCTTGGCTATTTTGCAATTCAGTAATTACAGCATCTTGTCTCTCCAATCTGTCGAGGATTTGATTGAATCTGATTTCCATGCGTTCCAAGTGTTGTCTCAAGGCACGTTGTTCAAGTGTTTCTCTAGGTCTTGCTTCTTCTCCACTTGTCACCATTAATGCAATCTGTTGTCACTCGATCACTCAATTCGCTAATGTTAGCTCTTTAAGGAACTTAGAATTGTGGCAATTCCTTGTAAACGATCGTTGACTGATTGAAAATCCCAAAGGTATAGGATAAAAGAAAGGAAATGATAGAAGAATGCAAATTGCAGAGTTGAAAAAATAAATTAAGTTCAGAAAGGAAATTTGCTAGAATTGAATCTAGGCAAAACTTATGCGAATGCGGGACTAGGAGATAAAGATATTTGAAATAAGAACTGAAAAGGATCTTGCCAAAACTTAATTTAGGCAGGTGTAGAATTAAACCTAGGCAAAAATTTAAAAGAAATGCGGAATAGGAAAGTGCAAGTATATTAGGCAAAACTTTAAAGGAAATGCGGAATAGGAAAGTGCAAGTATATTAGGCAAAACTTTAAAGAAATTGCGGAATTGGAAGGTGCAAATATACTAGGCAAATTATTAAAGAAAAATGCGGAATTGGAAAGTGTAAATATAATAGGCAAAACTTTAAAAGAAATGCAGAATTGGAAAGTACTAGTATAGAAATAACAATTCCCTATACTCAACTTTTTTTTAATTTTTTTTTTTGAATTTCGGCCCTTTTTTTTTGCCGAAAAAAATAATTTTTTTTTTGAATTTCGACGTTTTTTTTACAATTTTTTTTTTGCCGATTATTTTTTTAAATGTCAACTATTTTTTTTTTACCGAAAATAATTTGCTAGCACCAAGACGAATAAAACTCACTAGATTGAGATGATAATGATAAGCAGATAATTTTGAACAAATTGTCAAAATTTCAAGCACAAAGAGAAAAGGATAACCAAATCGATTTAGAAAAACTTGGCTCTGATACCAAATGATGTGAACCCAACGAGAGAGATATCTCAAGAACCCTCAACGAATTGAAAACAGAAAGAAGGAAGGTCTAAGTCGATAAGATGGATGAAAAGAAACCTCGATCCAATGCTTAGAAAAGCACGAACCTTGGTATAGAAGATGGAAGACGCCACAACCTTGGGATTGGGAGAAGCCATGATAAGTTCAAGTTCAATGAAGAACCAATAAGCGAGAGCCTCACCGTGTTTTAGATTGAAAAATATATCAAAGATACATGTGTGGCCATCACCCCCTTTATTTATAGTTATAAGGTGACCAAAAAACCCTAAAAGGCCAAAAGAAAGCCCATTTAGTAAAGGTCCATATAGACTACTTAGCCATTTTAAGCATATGGCATTATTACAACCCAAATAAAGGTAAAAATGAGTCCAAATTGAGCCAACATATCCATACTACATAGATATGAGACTTAAATACTAATTTAGCTCATCTAAGGCTCGAATTAGGTTGACTAAGCCGGATGACTTGCTCTTGGTCAAACCTTCTTCAATAGTAGCTTTGGCCTTCACATCTTCAATTAGCACATTAAGTGCTTCCTTCATCTTTTTAGCCCTAGCCCTTGTAATTGGTCCTCCATTGATGCATAATGGATCATCATTAATATCTGGAGTGGATTGAGCATGACCCATATCACTAGCTTGTTGCACAACTTGTTCTCTTTCATTTATTCCATCACTGCCGTGTGAGGTTTCCAGAGAGCAGGAGAGTGTTGGTCGTGTGCACCACGTGGCCGTGCCAGGTTTCCAGAGGTGAAGGCAGTGCAGGCTGTGTGGATCTACACGGTCGTGCAAGGGGAGCGTTGATAGAGGTAAGCCACGGCCGTGTACCTCACACGACCGTGTGAGGTTAGCAGAGAAGAGAGTGGAGCAGGCCGTGTGAACCTCACACGGCCGTGCCTCGGGGCCGTGTGACACCCAAACCCCTCTTCTATATAAGACCTCCTTCAAGATTTGAAAGGGGATCTTCTCCCCTTTGGGAGAAAGGAAGATTTGGGCGAATTCCTTCCATTGTTGGGTGACTTTCTGGGCGATCTAAGGGAAGATCTTCACCGATTCGACTCCAAGTGTTGGAGTGTATACTGAAAGCCTAAGCTTTGTAAACATTCATTACGAATAAAGAATCACATTTGGTCAAATTGTCTACATTTGTTTGTAGTTGTTCAATTAATTTATATTGTAGATAACATAGCATATGGTGTCATATGTAGAAGATAATGTTATCAGTACCTTATAAATTATAAACAGTAGCTCACGACCAAAATGGAAAGGAACAAACCATTAGTAGGTCGTAGTGCAATTAGGTATCATTTTATCTTGACTGTATAATTACACTAGAGTAGGACCATTTGAGGTCGTTTCTTTTGTACTGACTTTATAAAGAAACAAAGACCTCGGTTATTATGGAAATATGTGCTCTTAATCCTAATATAATAACAAGCACATATATTTGATATTTATTTCTTTAATTTATCAATGGGTGAGGTTTAGTTCGATGAATCAATAAGCCCGATAAATTGGGAAATGATATCACTTATAGTGTGTGTTGTTGATTATAGAAGGAAACTGTGTCCTAGAGATACTAGGTTGATAATGTCCTCAAGAGGAGCTCATAAGGATTGTCATGTTAAACCCTGCAGGTGGACTTAGTCCGACATGATGATAAGGTTGAGTGGTACTACTCTTGGACTTAGATATTAATTAAATGAGTTGTCAGTAACTCACTTAATTAGTGGACATTCGATATCTTAAACACAGGGAGACTAACATGCTCATAATAAGAAGGAGCCCAAAAATGTAATTTGGGATTGGTGCGGTAGTTCAATAATAGTTCTCTAGTGGAATGAATTATTATTGATAAAATTAAGTTGTGTGTTCGGGGCGAACACGGGATGCTTAATTTTATCGGGAGACCAAAACCAATTCCTCCTCTCGGTCCCTATCGTAGCCTCTTATTTATAGAGTTCTATACCCACCTATACCCACCTTCTATACCCACCCAATTGGGGCCGGCCAAGCTAGCTTGGGAACAAGCTAGGGCCGGCCTAGGTATGAATTTGGGTGGCCGGCCCTAGCTTGAACCCAAGCTAGTGGGGGCCGGCCAAATTAAATTAAAAAGAAATTTTAATTTTAATTTTTATTATGTGGAAGAAATAATTTATTAAAGAGAATTTAAATTAAAATATCTCTTTTATAAAAGATCTACAAAAGATTAAAGAAAGAGATTAGATATCTTTCCTTATTTGTAGATTGGTGAGATATTTTATTTTCTCTTTAAAATTATTCACATGATAATAAAATTAAAATTATAGAAATTTCCTTTTATTAACCATGAAGAGATTTTTAAAGAGAAATTTTATTTTTTAAAATTTCCGGAAACAAATTAGGAAGTTTTAATTTGTTGATTGAAACTCTCCTAATTTGCTCTTTTGATTGTGGCCGGCCATCACAAGTTGATTGGGAAATTTTATTTTATTTTTCTCAATTAATTCATGTCAAGGAAAATTAAGGAAATTTTATTGTAATTAAATTTCCTAATTTGCCTAGGCCAAGGAATATAAAAGAAGGGGTGAGGGTGCCTTCATGAGATACAACATCTATTATTCCTCTCCCTCTTTTGTTCCTTGGTGTGGCCGGCCATCCTCTCCCTCTCTTCCTCTTGTGGTGGCCGAACCCTTCTCTTCTATTGGATCTTTTGTGGTGGCCGGATACTACTCGGAGAAGAAGAAGAAGAAGGAGAGAAAGCTAGCATCTCTTGGAGCTTGGTTAGTATTTTGGTTTTCTTCTTTGGTGAAGTTCTTCCTTTGTGGCCGAACCTTGCTTGGAGGAGAAGAAGGTGGTTGGTGGTTTCTCATCTCGGTAGATCGTTGCCCACACAACGTCCGAGGTTAGAAGAGGAATACGGTAGAAGATCAAGAGGTTTTTCTACAAGGTATAACTAGTAATTTTTATTTCCGCATCATGCTAGTTATTTATGGAAATAATACCAAATACAAGAGGCTTACGTTCTAGAATTTCGAATATGTTTTTTCGATGTTGTGTTCTTTTGTTTTTCTTTTCCTTGTGATTTGATTGTTCTCTTTGGTTAACCTAAAGTTATTTTAGGAAATTAAATATTAGCTTTCTATAAAAGGTTTTGTCTAGTCGGTGGTGGTTGCTCCCATATCCAAGAAGGCCATGTGCCTCGCCACGTCAGTACTGGGAACCAATTATGAAAATTAAAATTTAATGGAATTAATAACTTAAGGAGACTTGGGTCGAACGTGTAAAGTTCCGCAGGAGATCCAAGTCAAAACCTAAAAGAACAAATAGATTAAGTTTTGGATCAAACGTGTTAAGTTCCGCAGGCGATCCAAAATTTAATTTAAAAGAACACATGGTAGCTAGGAAAAGGTTCAGACCTTTGTACAAAATTTTTGTACAGTGGAACCTATAGGTTTTCCGAGTAGCAACCAACACCAAGATCGAAGGATTGGATCCAAAGACCATTCTTCTCCGTAGATAAGTTTTCTTTCTCTCCTTTCTTGGATTTGAGGGTTTAGAAATGCTTGTAATCTTTGTTTCTTTCGGATTCTTTTTTCGATTTAGGGAGTAGATATCATGTTCTAGGATGGAGAGAGTATTTGTAAGGAATTCTTGATGTAAAACTCTTGTGGATATGCCAATTTTGTTAGTTAGAGCCCTAGAGCCAATCATTTGATGATTGTATTATGGACTTGTTGTATCATATTCTTATATAAATAAAGGCATTTGTTTTTGGTTATTATACTTACTTGTATTGGTGCCAAATAAACTAAGTATAATAGCGTCCTTGAGTAGAAGGTTCTCACCTATATCAATCGGTTAGTTGAACCGATAGTGAGATGATATAAGGAACACTACTCTTAATCATTCCTAGTCGAGTATTAACATTCAGGGACAATGTTAATGCAATAAGACTAGCATGTAGGTCAACTCGATGACTTGATCTCACAAGTCACGGATATAGAGATATCGAGTTGACACATGGGTATGCATTAGAGAATGTATACTGAATGACACGCCATGAGAATGTATCATGGATCGTTATATGTGTAACGCTCGCCCTCCCTGCTATCAACAAAGGACGGGGCTACGATACTCTACGTACGTATTACAGCGGAAGACTTAAAATTATTTTTCTTAACTTAATTAAAACCGAACTACACTAACATGGTTTCATAACATGATAACAAAATAAATAAAAACTTAACATCAAGTCACCCATATTGTATTACATTTCACAAAACCAAAGCATAGTTCTTAAAGGTTTTAAAGCAGGTTCTTGATTAGTTGCCTAGCCACCGCCACACACATCTTCGTTGCCCCTCCTGCTGCTCCTTTAACTCATCCAGCTTTTTCCTTTATCTGTGGTACAAGGAAAGTAAGCTATGAGCACTCATGGCTCAGTAAGTTCCTTTTCTACTCACCTAAACCAACAATCAGTACATAATCAAATAATGTCTCAACTTAACATGATCTCAACAAGTCATGGCATAACATATCATACTCTTTAAGCATATCATGCAACATAACAAACATTATAACTAGTCATGGCATATCATCTCTTAAAGCATAGCATGAAACATAACATAATCATGTCATGGCATATCATCTCTTAAAGCATAGCATGAAACGTAACATAATCTTATCATGGCATATCATCTCTTAAAACATAGCATGAAACATAACATAATCATATCATGGCATAATCATATCATGGCATATCATCTCTTAAAACATAGCATGAAACATAACATAATCATATCATGCCATATCTTAAATCATAGCCTCAACACAACATAATCATAGATTATATGCATCATGATTTTAAAAACATGTATCCGAAAAACATGTGTATGTCTCATGATCTTTTAAAACCATTTTCTTCTTACATATATATACTTGAACATAATATCAACATATTTAGGGCCCCGGCTTGTACCATACATACATAACATAAATGCGCACATCCTAAGTATATCCAAGGTAGCAAGTCTTGAATCATACTAGGAACTAGGTCAAGATCACAAAGCATGGCCTAGGGGCGTATTTGAAGAGTCCATCCCTCATTAGCCTAGATCACAAAGCAAGGCTTGGCCTAGATCACAAAGCAAGGCCTAGGGGTGTACTAAGGAGCCCATCCCTTATTAGCCTATATCACAAAGCAAGGCTTAGCCTAGATCACAAAGCAAGGCCTAGGGACTGATTAGGAGTCCACCCTTGGTACAAGCCTTACAAAGTAAAATAGCATGTATAAAAATGCATCATTTAGTCACATAGCATAGCATAAAAGTATGCATCACTTAAGCATACATTATGTCATAAAAGTATGCATCTCTTAGGCATACATCATATCATAAAAAAAAGTAGGCATATTTTAAACACATAGCACATCATAAAAACATGCATATTCTAAGTACATAGCCTATCATTAAAGCATGCATATTTCTACTCACATAGCATATCATAAAAGCATGCATATTCTAAGCACATAGCATATCATTAAAACATGCATATCCCTATCCACATATCATATCATAGAAAGGTATAAATCACAAGCATACATAGTTAAGCATAAGGGTATATCATGTGATTATACTATCATAAGAAACATGGTAACATAGTTAACTTGGGTTCTAAGCTTCCTAAACCCTTGGGTTCCTATCATGGCCGAACCCCCTTAGGTCTCAATTTAGGTAAAAACAACCTCCAAGCATGTGAACCCTCAATCATCATCACATAAATTTCATAGGAAGCATTATAAGCATGATTAACTTGGTTTCTAAGTTCTCCAAGTCCTTAAACTCATGTGGCCGAACCCTATCAGTATATAAACAAGGTCCCAAATTTCATGAAAGCATTGAAACCTTAAACCATATTTATAGCATTTTTTTCAAGTAACATAGTAAGCATATTGAGCTAGTCTCTAAGTACTTCAAGCCCTTAACGTATGTCTTGGTCAATCTTTTAACAAGTATTCATTAGGGATAAAAACAAACATACAAGCATGTGAACTTGAACTAACATCATGTATAAATTCATAACAAGACATCATACAATAGGTATGGCCGAAACTTACCCTAGCCTCATTTAGGTCACTAAACAACATATAGTATGAGAACTTGGTTTTCTACTTATCATATTTCATGTGGAGTGACATAAGCATATTTAATTTTTGTTCTAGGGTTTCTAGGGCATTTATCCATTCATGGCTGAAACACACAATGATCCATTTATGTCATGGAAAAATTATACAAATATGTGACACAATCAACACCTTATCATATTTTCATAAGAAGCACTTTTAACACATATGGTTTCATTTCTAAGGTCTCTAGGTCTTTTAAACCCTACTTGGCCAAAACTCACAGAATATAAACTTGCTTCAAATAGCCTAAAAGCATGAGAAATTATACAAGTTTCATAGCATGTATAAAGACAAGCATATTAAACATACTTGTGAATTGTGTCTTAGGCTTCCTAGGTTTCTTTCCCTTTTTCTTTTATTTTTCCTTATGGCCAAAACCTACCAATCTCTAAACTAGGTTTTAAGTGGCCTAAAGCATGGAAAACCTAAGTAAGTTTCATGGCAAAAATTACTAAGAACATCATATACAAAGTTGGTTCATAAACAAGCTAGGACTCTTGTGATCTTACATGTCATATATCATGTAACTAATTTTCTATACTCAATTTAAACATAAGAGCATTAAAAAACTTTCATATCATAATATCACAGAGGTCTTGAGCATATTAGAATTTTGTTCAAGTTTTTCTAAACTATCCATCTTATCATGGCCGAAAATCTAAAATAAGAGTTCATGAATTTCTAGCAATGTACAACATGCAATTCTTTAAGAGAACTCTATATTCTATCATACAAACATGGTTATTTAAATTTAAAGGTCTTCCTAACCCTAAGCCCTTTTCTTGGCCGAAACATATAAATGGATTTCTTTGGTTCTAAGTAACTTTCAAGCAAGAAAACCAATAAAAACCCTTAGTAGTTCATGGGAGAAATTTTGTACTAGTTTAGTTAAACAATATTTTCCCTAACCTCCCTAACATATTTTTGGCCGAAATTCTAGGGTTAGGTACTCCTCTGATCAAGCATCATTTAAGTATAAAAACATGAAGAAAATCCTTCCTACATAGCATAGAAAGAATATCATAAAATAAGGACTTGTTTAAACCATCCTAGATTTGAAAACCCTTTCTTTAGCCGAATTTTCTAAAATTCTTTTCTAGGTTTTCTAATCCTTATAGAATCCAAAAATCACATAAAAGCCTTGTACCACAGGTTAGGGGAAGCTTACATCCTTTTTTCTTGTGGATCTAAGGTGTGGTGAAGAAGAAGTAGCCTCTTCTTCTAGTTCCTTTCCCTTGATTCCTTTGCTAAGTCCTCCTTGTATCTTAGGCTTTCTTAGGGAACAAACTTGGCTTTGGGGCCAAATATGGAGGAGAGGGGACTGTGGTGTTCTCGGTGAGGGAGAGGATGAATGATAGAAAATGAGAGAAAAAATAATTTTCTCTTTTCTTGCTCCCTTTTATGTTAAGGGGGAAGAAGTAGCAAAATTGATTTTTGCTTTCCTTCTCCCTTAACCCATTTTCTATTTTTCTTACATTTATTTTATTTTCTATTTATTCTCACCATTCATGATAAAATAAGGGGGAATGAATCCCCTTAATCCCTCTTTAAGTTTTCGGCAAAATCAAAGAGGAAGAGGGAGAGAAAGGGAGGAAGGCAAGTTGCCTTTCTCTTGCTCTTTTCTCGTTTTCTTTTGGCTAGCTTTTACTCTTACCTTTATCATGAGTTTCCCTCCTTTGATATCAATATCTTCTCTCTATCCCAATTGTTTTCTACTAATTAAATCTATGAATTATAATATAAGAGGTTCAAGGTTCAATCCTTGACCTTCACTTCTTTTTATTTCATTTTATTTCTTTTTGCTTCAACTCACTTCCTATTATTTTTCTAAGGCAAAATCCCACATTCATATATTCATCTTACAAGTTTAGTGGGTATTACAGTATCCCGTACCTCATAAAAAGTTCATCCTCGAACTTTAAAATAGCTCCGGGTACTTTTGTTTCATATCGTCCTCGCGTTCCCAAGTGGCTTCTTCGAATCGTTGATTCCGCCACAGGACCTTTACTAGGGGTATTTCTTTGTTCCTTAACCTCTTGATTTCTCGGTCCAGAATCTGGATGGGTTTACTTTCGTAACTCAGGTCTTCCTGCACCTGTACTGACTGAGGCTCAATCACTGATCTGTGCTGGGAGTACATTTCTTGAGCATCGATACATGGAACACATTGTGAATGGCTGCCATGTCTGAAGGTAGTTCTAGTCTGTATGCGATTTGGCCCACTCTTTATAAAATCTGGTACGGTCCTACGTATCGTGGGCTTAACTTGCTCCTATTTTCGAACCTCATTATCCCTTTCATGGGGGATACTTTAAGGAATACCAAGTCTCCGATGTTGAATTCTAGCGGTCTGCGCCGTTTATCGGCATAATTCTTCTGCCGACTCTGAGCGGTTTCTATTCGTTGATGGATCTTTTGTATAGCTCGGGTGGTGTCATCAATAAGTTCCGTTCGGAACCCCATTTCTTTCTTTTCACCACTTTCATACCAGCATATAGGAGACCTACACTTCCTCCCATATAGAGCTTCGTAAGGTGCCATTCCAATAGTAGCTTGGTAGCTATTATTGTAGGCGAATTCTGCCAGGTATAAATATCAGCACCAGCTCCCTTTGAAGTCCAGGGCACAAGCTCTTAACATATCCTCCAATATTTGATTTACTCTTTCAGTCTGCCCATCAGTCTGTGGGTGGAAGGCTGTGCTAAACAACAACTTCGTGCCGAGGGCCTTCTGAACGCACTCCCAAAAGTGCGAGACAAAACGTCCATCTCTATCAGAAATAATGGTCTTGGGATACCATGTAATCTGACGATTTCCTTAACATATATCTGAGCTAGTTGTTCAGTTGAATAAGTCATCTTGATCGCCAAAAAGTGTGCAGACTTCGTCAGTCTGTCCATGATCACCCATATAGCATCATACCCATTTGTCGTCTTGGGTAGACCTGAAATGAAATCCATGGAGATTTCTTCCCATTTCCATTCTGGAATTTGGACAGGTTGTAATAATCCGCCGGGTCTTTGGTGTTCAGCTTTTACCCTTTGGCACGTCAGACAAGTACTGACGTACTGAGCCACTTCTCTTTTCATTCCGGACCACCAAAATTTCTTTTTCAGGTCCTGGTACATTTTAGTGGAACCCGGGTGCATTGCATAAGGCGTTGTATGGGCTTCTTCCAGTATCTTCTTTCGCAACTCTGGATCCTCTGGAATACATAATCGATCCCTGAGGTATAATATTCCTTCGTCTGCGATACGGAACCCGTCATTCTTTCCTTCTGCGGTCTCTTGTTTAATTCTTTGAAGGCTCGGGTCCCTGGTTTGTTTCTCTAACATGTTCTCGAATAACGTTGGTGTTATGGTGAGGGTAGAGAGTCGTCCGGACATGGTTTCAACTAATGGATAAGAAACGTGTTTCAGTTTCTCGATGGATTCCCTCTTCAGTTTGTTTTCAGCATTGAATAAAAATTCTAGCATACTGACTGAAATTAATTAACTGACCTGTGACAACCGTAGAGGCGTTCACCACGTCATCCTGAGCAAGTGAGTAAACTCTGGCATTGGTCATAGTGGGAGGGGCCTCCAATCTTCCTTGGTTGATTGAAGTCCCTTCTATGGCAGCTTACATCTGGTGAAGCTGTGCGGGGGCACTCCTGTTCTAGAAGTTCTGCGAAGGTGGTGCCTGAGGCTGAGTAGGGCAATCTCTTATCAAATGACCTTCCTTTCCGCAGTTGTAGCACTTTCTGGTGCTCAGACGACATACTCCAGAATGCATCTTACCACATGTGGCACACTGAGGGTACTTGGTTTGCTTATTGGCTGGACTACCTTTTGTTTTATTCCACTGTTTCCTCTTTCCACTTGAGTTTCCTTTCCAGTCAATTCTGGTACTGTGCGATTTTTGTCCTCCGGTCAGTGCTTGGTTCTTGCCCTTATTCATTGCTTCCTGATAGTGCTCGGTAATCAGGGCGCTGTTGACCAGCTCCTCTGCAGTCTGCGGTCTATTAACTCCGCCGGCTACGTTCAGAGCTATCTCGGGTCGGAGCATCTTTAACATCAACCGGACCCTTTCATTTTCAGTTCGAACCAGTTTTGGGCACAGTCGGGCTAGGCGGTTGAACCTCTTAACGACTTCATTAACTGACAGATCACCTTGCCGGAACTCAGTGAACTCATCATAGTGCTTGTTGGTCACTCGCATATGGAAGAATTCCTCTAAGAACTCTGTCTCAAAATCTGTCCACTGCATTTGGTTGATTTGTCTTTTCGCCTTTACTCTGTCCCACCACATCCGGGCATCTCCGGTAAGACAGAACGACGCGCATTTGACCTTCTCGTGTTCAGGCCAATCCAATAATTCCATTATGTTCTCCACGGTTTTGAGCCAGGCTTGCGCATCCCATGGTTCACAGTTTCCCGAGAATGCTTCCGGCTTAAGCCTTTGCCACTGAATCAGATAGGCCTCTTGTCGGACCATCGGAGTAGGGGCTGCCGGGGGCACTGGTGCGGCTGTAGGTACAACAGGTAGTGGATTCACCGGTGGGGTAACTGGGTTGCATTGCTGACCCATTAAGGTAGTGATCAGTTGGTGTTGTTCTGCGATCTGATGCTGGAGGTCTGCGACTACCTGCGTCAGATCTGGTGGAGTCACTGTCCCTCCGGTTCGGGCATTGCGTGTCCTAACCATGTTTATCTAAAAGAAATAGACTAGTGTAAGTAGTTATCGATTTTAGCCAATCTAACGTACTGGTTTGTTTCTATCTATTTGATATGGTATTATTCCTAACCTACCAATATGTACTCCTAATCTAATTTATAACTAAAAGCATAAAATGAAGCATCAAATATAAGCAAGTAAAACTTGAATCTAAAGCATAAACAACATATGGAAAATAAGGAATATAATGACAAACAATGTAACATAAGGAAATAAAGCATAAGCAATGTAGTAAAGAAATAAAACCTAGGCAGTATAACAAGAAAGAAAAATAAAGCATAAGTTATATAACATGAAACTAAACATAAGCATGTAACAAGAAAATTAAACATAAGCATATAACAAGTAAATTAAGCATAAACATTCTTACTTGGAGCGGCAGGTAGGAGGCTTGATGTGTGTGTAGTGAGCTGGCAATAAACTTTGGCTCTGATACCAACCTGTAACGCCCGCCCTCCCTGCTATCAACAAGGGACGGGGCTACGATACTCTACGTACGTATTACAGCGGAAGACTTAAAATTATTTTTCTTAACTTAATTAAAACCGAACTACACTAACATGGTTTCATAACATGATAACAAAATAAATAAAAACTTAACATCAAGTCACCCATATTGTATTACATTTCACAAAACCAAAGCATAGTTCTTAAAGGTTTTAAAGCAGGTTCTTGATTAGTTGCCTAGCCACCGCCACACACATCTTCGTTGCCCCTCCTGCTGCTCCTTTAACTCATCCAGCTTTTTCCTTTATCTGTGGTACAAGGAAAGTAAGCTATGAGCACTCATGGCTCAGTAAGTTCCTTTCCTAATCACCTAAACCAACAATCAGTACATAATCAAATAATATCTCAACTTAACATGATCTCAACTAGTCATGGCATAACATATCATACTCTTTAAGCATATCATGCAACGTAACAAACATTATAACTAGTCATGGCATATCATCTCTTAAAGCATAGCATGAAACATAACATAATCATGTCATGGCATATCATCTCTTAAAGCATAGCATGAAACGTAACATAATCTTATCATGGCATATCATCTCTTAAAACATAGCATGAAACATAACATAATCATATCATGGCATATCATCTCTTAAAACATAGCATGAAACATAACATAATCATATCATGGCATATCTTAAATCATAGCCTCAACACAACATAATCATAGATTATATGCATCATGATTTTAAAAACATGTATCCAAAAAACATGTGTATGTCTCATGATCTTTTAAAACCATTTTCTTCTTACATATATATACTTGAACATATTATCAACATATTTAGGGCCCCGGCTTGTACCATACATACATAACATAAATGCGCACATCCTAAGTATATCCAAGGTAGCAAGTCTTGAATCATACTAGGAACTAGGTCAAGATCACAAAGCATGGCCTAGGGGCGTATTTGAAGAGTCCATCCCTCATTAGCCTAGATCACAAAGCAAGGCTTGGCCAAGATCACAAAGCAAGGCCTAGGGGTGTACTAAGGAGTCCATCCCTTATTAGCCTAGATCACTAAGCAAGGCTTAGCCTAGATCACAAAGCAAGGCCTAGGGACTGATTAGGAGTCCACCCTTGGTACAAGCCTTACAAAGTAAAATAGCATGTATAAAAATGCATCATTTAGTCACATAGCATAGCATAAAAGTATGCATCACTTAGGCATACATTATGTCATAAAAGTATGCATCTCTTAGGCATACATCATATCATAAAAAAAAGTAGGCATATTTTAAACACATAGCACATCATAAAAACATGCATATTCTAAGTACATAGCCTATCATTAAAGCATGCATATTTCTACTCACATAGCATATCATAAAAGCATGCATATTCTAAGCACATAGCATATCATTAAAACATGCATATCCCTATCCACATATCATATCATAGAAAGGTATAAATCACAAGCATACATAGTTAAGCATAAGGGTATATCATGTGATTATACTATCATAAGAAACATGGTAACATAGTTAACTTGGGTTCTAAGCTTCCTAAACCCTTGGGTTCCTATCATGGCTGAACCCCCTTAGGTCTCAATTTAGGTAAAAACAACCTCCAAGCATGTGAACCCTCAATCATCATCACATAAATTTCATATGAAGCATTATAAGCATAATTAACTTGGTTTCTAAGTTCTCCAAGTCCTTAAACTCATGTGGCCGAACCCTATCAGTATATAAACAAGGTCCCAAATGTCATGAAAGCATGGAAACCTTAAACCATATTTATAGCATTTTTTTCAAGTAACATAGTAAGCATATTGATCTAGTTCCTAAGTCCTTCAAGCCCTTAACTTATGTCTTGGTCAATCTTTAAACAAGTATTCATTAGGGCTAAAAACAAACATACAAGCATGTGAACTTGAGCTAACATCATGTATAAATTCATAACAAGACATCATACAATAGGTATGGCCGAAACTTACCCTAGCCTCATTTAGGTCACTAAACAACATATAGTATGAGAACTTGGTTTTCTACTTATCATATTTCATGTAGAGTGACATAAGCATATTTAATTTTTGTTCTAGGGTTTCTAGGGAATTTATCCCTTCATGGACGAAACACACAATGATCCATTTAGGTCATGGAAAAATTATACAAATATGTGACACAATCAACACCTTATCATATTTTCATAAGAAGCACTTTTAACACATATGGTTTCATTTCTAAGGTCTCTAGGTCTTTTAAACCCTACTTGGCCGAAACTCACAGAATATAAACTTGCTTCAAATCGCCTAAAAGCATGAGAAATTATACAAGTTTCATAGCATTTATAAAGACAAGCATATTAAACATACTTGTGAATTGTGTCTTAGGCTTCCTAGGTTTCTTTCCCTTTTTCTTTTATTTTTCCTTATGGCCGAAACCTACCAATCTCTAAACTAGGTTTTAAGTGGCCTAAAGCATGGAAAACCTAAGTAAGTTTCATGGCAAAAATTACTATGAACATCATATACAAAGTTGGTTCATAAACAAGCTAGGACCCTTGTGATCTTACATGTCATATATCATGTAACTAATTTTCTATACTCAATTTAAACATAAGAGCATTAAACAACTTTCATATCATAATATCACAGAGGTCTTGAGCATATTAGAATTTTGTTCAAGTTTTTCTAAACTATCCATCTTATCATGGCCGAAAATCTAAAATAAGAGTTCATGAATTTCTAGCAATGTACAACATGCAATTCTTTAAGAGAACTCTATATTCTATCATACAAACATGGTTATTTAAATTTAAAGGACTTCCTAACCCTAAGACCTTTTCTTGGCCGAAACATATAAATGGATTTCATTGGTTCTAAGTAACTTTCAAGCAAGAAAACCAATAAAAACCCTTAGTAGTTCATGGGAGAAATTTTGTACTAGTTTAGTTAAACAATATTTTTCCCTAACCTCCTTAACATATTTTTGGCCGAAATTCTAGGGTTAGGTACTCCTCTGATCAAGCATCATTTAAGTATAAAAACATGAAGAAAATCCTTCCTACATAGCATAGAAAGAATATCATAAAATAAGGACTTGTTTAAACCATCCTAGATTTGAAAACCCTTTCTTTAGCCGAATTTTCTTAAATTATTTTCTAGGTTTTCTAATCATTATAGAATCCGAAAATCACATAAAAGCCTTGTACCACAGGTGAGGGGAAGCTTACATCCTTTTCGCTTGTGGATCTAAGGTATGGTGAAGAAGAAGTAGCCTCTTCTTCTAGTTCCTTTCCCTTGATTCCTTTGCTAAGTCCTCCTTGTATCTTAGGCTTTCTTAGGGAACAAACTTGGCTTTGGGGCCGAAGATGGAGGAGAGGGGACTGTGGTGTTCTCGGTGAGGGAGAGGATGAATGAGAGAAAATGAGAGAAAAAATAATTTTCTCTTTTCTTGCTCCCTTTTATGTTAAGGGTGAAGAAGTAGCAAAATTAATTTTTGCTTTCCTTCTCCCTTAACCCATTTTCTATTTTTCTTACATTTATTTTATTTTCTATTTATTCTCACCATTCATGATAAAATAAGGGGGAATGAATCCCCTTAATCCCTCTTTAAGTTTTCGGCAAAATCAAAGAGGAAGAGGGAGAGAAAGGGAGGAAGGCAAGTTGCCATTCTCTTTCTCTTTTCTTGTTTTCTTTTGGCTAGCTTTTACTCTTACCTTTATCATGAGTTTCCTTCCTTTGCTATCAATATCTTCTCTCTATCCGAATTGGTATCTACTAATTAACTCTATGAATTATAATATAATAGGTTCAAGGTTCAATTCTTGACCTTCACTTCTTTTTATTTCATTTTATTTCTTTTTGCTTCAACTCACTTCCTATTATTTTTCTAAGGCAAAAACCCACATTCATATATTCATCTTACAAGTTTAGTGGGTATTACAGTATCCCGTACCTCATAAAAAGTTCGTCCTCGAACTTTAAAATAGCTCCGGGTACTTTTGTTTCATATCGTCCTCGCGTTCCCAAGTGGCCTCTTCGAATCATTGATTCTGCCACAGGACCTTTACTAGGGGTATTTCTTTGTTCCTTAACCTCTTGATTTCTCGGTCCAGAATCTGGATGGGTTTACTTTCGTAACTCAGGTCTTCCTGCACCTGTACCGACTGAGGCTCAATCACTTGATCTGTGCTGGGAGTACATTTCTTGAGCATCGATACATGGAACACATTGTGAATGGCTGCCATGTCTGAAGGTAGTTCTAGTATGTATGCGACTTGGCCCACTCTTTCTAAAATCCGGTACGGTCCTACGTATCGTGGGCTTAACTTGCTCCTCTTTCCGAACCTCATTATCCCTTTCATGGGGGATACTTTAAGGAATACCAAGTCTCCGATGTTGAATTCTAGCGGTCTGCGCCGTTTATCGGCATAATTCTTCTGCCGACTCTGAGCGGTTTCTATTCGTTGACGGATCTTTTGTATAGCTCGGGTGGTGTCATCAATAAGTTCCGTTCGGAACCCCATTTCCTTCTTTTCACCACTTTCATACCAGCATATAGGAGACCTACACTTCCTCCCATATAGAGCTTCGTAAGGTGCCATTCCAATAGTAGCTTGGTAGCTATTATTGTAGGCGAATTCTGCCAGGTATAAATATCGGCACCAGCTCCCTTTGAAGTCCAGGGCACAAGCTCTTAACATAACCTCCAATATTTGATTTACTCTTTCAGTCTGCCCATCAGTCTGTGGGTGGAAGGCTGTGCTAAACAACAACTTCATGCCGAGGGCCTTCTGAACGCACTCCCAAAAGTGCGAGACAAAACGTCCATCTCTATCAAAAATAATGGTCTTAGGGATACCATGTAATCTGACGATTTCCTTAACATATATCTGAGCTAGTTGTTCAGTTGAATAAGTCATCTTGATCGCCAAAAAGTGTGCAGACTTCGTCAGTCTGTCCACGATCACCCATATAGCATCATACCCGTTTGTCGTCTTGGGTAGACCTGAAATGAAATCCATGGAGATTTCTTCCCATTTCCATTCTGGAATTTGGACAGGTTGTAATAATCCGTCGGGTCTCTAGTGTTCAGCTTTTACCCTTTGGCACGTCAGACAAGTACTGACGTACTGAGCCACTTCTCTTTTCATTCCGGACCACCAAAATTTCTTTTTCAGGTCCTGGTACATTTTAGTGGAACCCGGGTGCATTGCATAAGGCGTTGTATGGGCTTCTTCCAGTATCTTCTTTCGCAACTCTGGATCCTCTGGAATACATAATCGATCCCTGAGGTATAATATTCCTTCGTCTGCGATACGGAACCCGTCATTCTTTCCTTCTGCGGTCTCTTGTTTAATTCTTTGAAGGCTCGGGTCCCTGGTTTGTTTCTCTAACATGTTCTCGAATAACGTTGGTGTTATGGTGAGGGTAGAGAGTCGTCCGGACATGGTTTCAACTAATGGATAAGAAACGTGTTTCAGTTTCTCGATGGATTCCCTCTTCAGTTTGTTTTCAGCATTGAATAAAAATTCTAGCATACTGACTGAAATTAATTAACTGACCTGTGACAACCGTAGAGGTGTTCGCCACGTCATCCTGAGCAAGCGAGTAAACTCTGGCATTGGTCATAGTGGGAGGGGCCTCCAATCTTCCTTGGCTGATTGAAGTCCCTTCTATGGCAGCTTGCATCTGGTGAAGCTGTACGGGGGCACTCCTGTTCTGGAAGTTCTGCGAAGGTGGTGCCTGAGGCTGAGTAGGGCAATCTCTTATCAAATGACCTTCCTTTCCGCAGTTGTAGCACTTTCTGGTGCTCAGACGACATACTCCAGAATGCATCTTCCCACATGTGGCACACTGAGGGTACTTGGTTTGCTTATTGGCTGGACCACCTTTTGTTTTATTCCACTGTTTCCTCTTTCCACTTGAGTTTCCTTTCCAGTCAGTTCTGGTACTGTGCGATTTTTGTCCTCCGGTCAGTGCTTGGTTCTTGCCCTTATTCATTGCTTCCTGATAGATTTGAAAACCCTTTCTTTAGCCCAATTTTCTTAAATTCTTTTCTAGGTTTTCTAATCCTTATAGAAACCGAAAATCACATCAAAGCCTTGTACCACAGGTGAGGGGAAGCTTACATCCTTTTCGCTTGTGGATCTAAGGTATGGTGAAGAAGAAGTAGCCTCTTCTTCTAGTTCCTTTCCCTTGATTCCTTTGCTAAGTCCTCCTTATATCTTAGGCTTTCTTAGGGAACAAACTTGGCTTTGGGGCCGAAGATGGAGGAGAGGGGACTGTGGTGTTCTCGGTGAGGGAGAGGATGAATGAGAGAAAATGAGAGAAAAAAATAATTTTCTCTTTTCTTGCTCCCTTTTATGTTAAGGGGGAAGAAGTAGCAAAATTGATTTTTGCTTTCCTTCTCCCTTAACCCATTTTCTATTTTTCTTACATTTATTTTATTTTCTATTTATTCTCACCATTCATGATAAAATAAGGGGGAATGAATCCCCTTAATCCCTCTTTAAGTTTTCGGCAAAATCAAAGAGGAAGAGGGAGAGAAAGGGAGGAAGGCAAGTTGCCTTTCTCTTGCTCTTTTCTTGTTTTCTTTTGGCTAGCTTTTACTCTTACCTTTATCATGAGTTTCCCTCCTTTGCTATCAATATCTTCTCTCTATCCCAATTGGTTTCTACTAATTAACTCTATGAATTATAATATAAGAGGTTCAAGGTTCAATCCTTGACCTTCACTTCTTTTTATTTCATTTTATTTCTTCTTGCTTCAACTCACTTCCTATTATTTTTCTAAGGCAAAATCCCACATTCATATATTCATCTTACAAGTTTAGTGGGTATTACAATATGAGTGTCATATACTTTCTCATGTGACTATTAGTATGACTACTAGTCCTTAGACCTGAAGTCACCATGGATCCCTACATAAGGAGTTATGTACTTTGATTTCGTCAAACGTCACCTGTAACTAGGTGGACTATAAAGGTGATTACTGGGTATGTAACGAATTATGTAGAGGAATGTGAGTGATGTAGATGGGATCTATCCCTCCTATATGATGGGAGCGACATCGATATTCTTGATAGAGTGAGACCACGAAGTGCATGGCCATACCTAAATGAGTCAATATGAGATATTGAGCTCATTTGATTTAGTGAGTCTACTTAGAGATCAAGATTTAGATTGGTCAAAGGATGACACGGTCTATGCCTCACATTGATCAATCTAGATGTCTAAGATAGAAGGACACTTGTCATATATTGTGAGGAGTCACAATTAGTAGTCACAAGGTGATGTTGGATCTCAACATTCTTGTAATTTGGGTAGTAATGATGTGTTGCTAGATACCGCTCATTACTTATGCTCCTAAATGGGTTTAGGGGCATTGCCAACATTACAAGAACCTATAGGGTCACACACTAGATGGAGATTAGGTTCATATGATGAACCAAAGGATTAGATTCATGTGATGAATCAAATTGGATTAAGAGTAATCCTAATTGGGCTAATTGAGTTGGACTCAAGTTGATTCATGTGTTCAATGAGTCTAATTTAGATTATGACTCATTGAATCAATTTAATTGAATGAATTAGATTCATTATATTAAATTGGCTTGAATTAAATGGTAGGATTAGATCAACCATGACAGAGATTAAGTCAAGTTTGCCATGACTTGAGAGGAAGATGAAGAGTCAAGTTTGACTTGACTTTATGCCACCTCATTGGTGAGTTGGCATTGATTGGGCCAATGATGATGCTCCACATCATCATGGTTGCTTAAGTAGGATGTCATCTCATGGGAGTTACCAAGAGTTGTGACTCTTGGCATTCCATGGAGGTTACAACACCTCTTAATGTGGCCAGCCACATCAATTGCATAAAGGGGGTTTTTTCATTTGGTGAAGTAACTCTCATCTTCTTCCTCCTAGAACTCTCTCTTCTTGCTCTTCCTCTCTTCATCTTGCCGAACCCTACTAAGGTGCTAGCACACTTTAGTTTGGTGATCTCCTTCTTGTGTTCGTGTGGATACTTCTAGAGAGTTGTCTACTTTGACAATCTAGAGATCCGGCACCTTTGGACGAGCGGGATTCGCGAAAGGCACGCATCAAGGGTAAAACTCGTACTCTAATGTAGATCTAGAGTTTGTAAACTCGTACTCGTAATGTATTCGAAGTTTTATTCTTCGCACGGATCCGGTGACGGGGCTTTCGGGGTTTTCGCGATGCGAAAAAGCGGTTTTCGCGGCCCGAAAAACCCAACAAATTTCCCATTTCTAAGATTTTGTCCTATTTTGTATCTATTTGATCTTGTGTGGAATGTTGTGATTGTGCCTAATTACCATGCTTGATTGAATGTTTGGATATCTTGTGGATCTTGTAGAGGTAATTCTTCATTCGATTTTTCGAGGGATCTTCGTGACAGGAACATGCCCGTGTAAGGACATTTGAGGGATTATCTTGAAGGGGAAATTAAGTATTTCAAGAGGGTATGATAGATTTATGCATTAATCTTTATATCTTGATGGGTTGATGAGTGATGGATTCTTATGTTGATTTTTCGAGGGACGCTCGTGAAAGGCAAGTCCGTGTAAGGACAACATAGATTCATTCCTAATTGATCAATCTAGGTATGGATTTAAGTCCTAGGTCGGTTCTCTATTGCAAGAGAGAACCGGTAACCTTCTACAAATGATGGACAATTGAGAAAAAGGATTTGGTAGATCATTTACAGTAAAGAACCTTACAAAGAAACAAAAACTCCTAGAATATCCCTTATCATTGCCTTTAGTCTTGTTGCCTATTCTTTCATTCTTTGTTTACTTTTCATAGTTACACCTAGACTTTGTTAATCCATTGATTTGTTGTCTAGCTAATTCGTTTTGAGATATTCTTAGTGCTTATTCTAGTCCCTGTGGATACGATAATCTTTTATATTACTTGCGATATTTCCGTACACTTGCGGAGAGACAACAAGTTTTTTGGCGTCGTTGCCGGGGACTACGCTATAACATTAGGAATTATCAATTGAGTTAGACTAAACATAACTTTTCTTTTCATTTGCATAGTTGTAACTAATCTTTAGAATTCTGTTTTCATCATTTGCATATCTTTCAAATTCCTGACAATTCCTTTTGTTGTAATTCTAATTCTAATTCTAACTTTGCATTCTTGATTTCTAGCAATCTAATCTAACTTTTCTCTGTTTTCTCTTTTGATCTAGTTTCTTTCTTCTTTTCTTTTGTAAACATATCTTGCAATCTTTAGCATATGAATTATTCTAGACATTTTTCATTTCCCTTTTATCTTTTCTTTCTTGTTTTCATTATGCACTTTCTTTCTTGCAATTTTAATTCTACATTGTTTTTCTTGCTTCTCATATTGCATTTTATTTCTTGTCTTTGAGTCTTCAATATTTTTTTTCCTTCTAATAATTTTTTCTTGAATATCCATGAGCTCTAACATGTCAAGCAGGCCCATGAGAAATTTTTCTACACCCTTTTCTGCAAGATTTTTATCTCCCATTGTGCAACCTCAAATTGAAGCAGAAAATTTCCTACTAGTCCGAGAGTTAATTTTTATGATACAAGGTCACAAATTTGGAGGAGAAGTATCAGAAAGTCGTTATCTGCATCTTGAAACATTTTTAGAGATTTGTGATATGGTGAAATGTGAAAGAGTGTCAGCAGATACAGTTTGATTAATGGCATTTCCTTTCAGTATCAAAGATAAAACAAGGACTTGGTTATATTCTCTCCATCCTCAAAGTATCACAAGTTGGGAGCAATTGGAGAAGCAATTTCTGAATCATTTTTTCCCTCCAAGCAGAATAGTGTATATGAGGAATTGCATAACAAATTTTGCTCAGGCATATGGAGAATCATTGTTTGAAGCATGGGATAGATTCAATAGTCTTCAAAGACAGTGCCCTCATCATGGTTTTGAAAAATGGTTGATTCTGCACATATTCTATAGGGGAATTTCTTTCTCGGACAAGAGTTTATTGGATTCATTAGCTGGAGATTCTTTTATGGACAAAAGTGTAGATGAAGCATATATGTTAATTGATCAAGTGACATTGAACCTCCATGAATGGTCAAACATAAGTTGGATGAAATTTCCTTCAAACATTCAAGGAGTGCAAGCCATAAGTGCTATAGAGCCTGTCAAACAAATTGTAACTCAACCATCTATGAGTTTTGAAAATCACAAGTCACAGAACGGGGAGTTCAAACATTTAGGGGCAAAGATTGAAAGTATTGTTTCAAATTGGTTTAAGAAGATCCCTCTCCTTCGCATACAAGATCTAGTGAAAAGTGTGATGATGTTGGGTTGAGAATTGAAAAAAATCATGAAGAACTTCTAAAGAAGGGCATGATTAGAATTGAGGAGAAGAACAATAGAAGACCACATGAACTCAGTTCCATTATTCCAGGAGGTTCCCAAATGCCACAAGTTCCTTTCCCTCAACGATTGATCATACCAACACTGGATAAGCAAGTTGGATCTCTTCCACAAGCTAAAAGGGAATATGGGAAATTAGAGGTACCTTTCCCAAGACCTTCACTAAGGGTTCCTTTTCCACAAAGGTTAGTGGGGGTCAATGAGAACTATGACTTTAAAAAATTCTGTGACACTGGTAAGGTTGAGTGCAGATTTTTGAATTTGTATAAAGATGAAGAATCTTCAGATGAGGATTGTGAAGATAAAGCAGTGGTAAATAAGTTTGCAGATCTATTTCCAAATTTTACAGGGTGTTGTAGTGACATTAAATTTTCAGATGATGAATGTGATGTGGTAGATCAATTTAAAAGTGAAGTTATTAATCCTCCTATAGTTGATTCTCCTATTGAGGATATTGATGTTGGTTTGTTTTTTAATGTTTGTGTTGATGTTGTTGATATGGAACAACGTGTAGGGAGCTGTGTTGTGGAAGCAGCATCTCAAGAATCACCTCCTTTGTCCACACAATCCTTAGATGTTATAAGAGTTGCAAGGATTGAGCATGTTGTAGACCAATGTGTAGGGACTCATGTAGATATGGTTAAGTCTCAAGAATCACCATCATTGATATCATCAACACCTGAGCCAGAGCCAGAACCAACAATTGATTCAGAGGAAGTCACATCTACATGTTTAGAAATTTCAGATATTTCTCAGCAAAGTAAGGTTAGTATTTCTTGTGATCTTTTGAAAAATTTTATAGAGGTACCTATCATTGACTTTGTTGGATGTGATTCAGTTTTTATTTCTTATTCTGCTTATCTTAATATGGTTATGACTCTATCTTATCTAATATGTTTGTGGGAGATTTGTATTTTCTTTGCATGTGCAGATTTCACTTGGGCTAATAATTGGAAGCTCAATCTGAACCGTCTTCGACCACCCGAAAGAACTTTAAAGAAGACGAAGATGGAGAGAGCGATACTTCACTTTTTAATTCCTATATTGAAAGCTCCCTCCATAATAAGAGCCCTTGGTAGGAGGGTGTTGAAATATCTTACCCCTCCAAGAGCAAGATTTAGATGAATCTAATGAGGTGGTCGAGCTAATGACCTTAAACAAGCGCATCTTGGGAGGCAACCCAAGTTCATTTTCCTTATTTTCTTTTATGTCTTTACTTCTCTCTTTATAATAAACATGTATCCTCTTCTTAATTTTTCTTGTCTATCTTATTGTTGTAGAATTCAAAGTTGTGGAGGAATGTGAGTATTGGATGGAGGAGTATCTTTAAAAACATGAATGTCAACCATTTGGAGCTCATCACTTGGTAACTTCTCTTAAAATCACCTCCACATTATTTTTAGTTTTCATTAGGGCAATGAAAAGTTTAAATCTGGGGGGATGCATTAGATGCATTTGATTTTCTTTGTTTGTTTTTGGGTTTTGCTTATGTCTTGCATTTTGTTTTGATTTTTTGTGGCATACATCTTTAGAACATCAAACTCCATTTTTATGTTTTCTTGTCTTAAAGTAAATTGTTAGCACATTCTTTATCTTGATTCATGCTATTGTAAATGATGCTAGTAGTATGCTTAGTGTACCTCTTTTCTCTATCTTGAGTAGCATGATATAAGCTAAGTATCATTTGGAGATAAGTTTTAGTCTTGGCTTGACCTTAAGGATCTTATTTTCACTACACTTTGACTTGATGCTTCAATGGTTGATATCATTGAAATAATCATGATTCATCTTGTTTGTTTAGTACTTGGTTTCCATGGTGATTTTTCAAACTTCATTTTGGTTACTGAATGAGGCTCAACTCATGCAAGCTCATTTGGAAAAATCAAAATATCCCAACATTTGTGCTAAAAGTACATTTGTGAAATAAGATTTGAGCAATACAAATGCTTATGAAAAAAATGTGTGAAAAAAAAAGCAATGAAAAAAAGTGAATAAGGGATATAAAAAATAGTTGTCGTGAGTAGAATCTAGCAAGTCACCCCTTTGAGACCGAGTTGGGTTACTGGGGAAATGACTGCTTAGCTTCTCTTGAGATTGAGCACGCCTTTAAGACCATGGGTTGATTGAGAAATATGAACTAAGTGTTTGGCAAGTAAGTGCCTATCACTGGGTACTTGTCTATCACTGGAAATATTAGGAATTTAAATTTCATGACAACTTGACTAGGGCATAGATTGAAACTTGAAGAGTTTTGAGTTGTCTTTGCACTGTGCACAGGGTACTTATGCTTGAGCCATGCTTAACTTGTTTTCATGATCATGCTTACTAATGAAACCTTTTGATAGAGTTAGGAGAATGCATTAAGGATATGAGAGAATTGTAGAGCATATGAATCTGGATAGCAGCATTTTGCTTGAGGACAAGCAAAGGTTTAAGTCTGGGGTATGATGTGCGTAGATTGTATACACTTATTAGCATGTTTTGACGCACATTCACATACTTTGAGCATGCTTGATCTATGCATTTTTGTACTTTCAGCTTTCCTTTTTAGCATATTTACTCTCTTTGTTCGGAGATCTGCTTTTGTGCTTTTTTTGTACACAGGAGTCGAATCTGGTGAAAGATACGTGTTCGAGGCCAAATCTCCAAGCAAAGCGATTGAGGAAGCCATGACACTTGAACCCTACACGGCCCTGCCATGGGGAGTTGCCCTGTAACACCCATAGGATCCCTAGAAATTTTACATAAATTATGCATGATTAAATGGGTTTCATGTGGATCCATCTTTAAAAAAATATATATAATAAAAAGAACCAAAAAGAGGCATGACAAGGATTAAACCTTGGACCTCTTAATAAGTGGTTCCTGTTGGGTTTTTCGGGCCGCGAAAATCACGTTTTCGCGTCACGGAAACCCCGAAAGCCCCAGCCACCGGATCCGTGCAAAGAAAAATAAATAAAATATGAGTACGAGTTTACAAACTCTAGATCTACAGTAGATAAGAGTATTACCCTCGATGCGATGCCCTTCGCTATCCCGCTAGTCCAACGGCTTGCCGGATCTCAAGATTGTCAACGTAGACAATCCTCTACACGTATCCACACGAACACACTAGATGGAGAAGGACCAAACAAGGTGTGCTAGCACCTAGGGTGTTCGGCCAAGATAGGAGAGGGAGAGCAAGAAGAGAGAGCTCAAGGAGGAAGAAGAAGTGAATAGCCTTGAATGAGAAAAATCAATTTCCTTCACTATGTGTGGCCGGCCACAATTGTAACTCCTTTACAATTAATGTGGTCGGCCACATTAAAAGGAAAGGAGGCTTGTAACCTCCATGATGTGGCACAAACTTAAGTAACCATGATGATGTGGAGCATCATCATTGGTCCACATCATGCCAACTCACCAATGAGGTGGCATAAAGTCAAGTCAAACTTGACTCTTCATCTTCCTCACAAGTCAACTCAAACTTGACTTAATCTCTCTCATGGTTGATCTAATCCAACCGTTTAATTCAAGCCAATTTAATATATTGAATCTATTCATTTAATTAAATTGATTCAATGAGTCATAATCTAAATTAGACTCATTGAACACATGAATTAACTTGAGTCCAACTCAATTAGCCCAATTAGGATTACTCTTAATCCAATTTGAATCATCAAATGAATCTAATCCTCTTGGTTCATCATATGAACCTAATCTCCATCTAATTGTCCTTAGTGTATGACCCTATAGGTTCTTGTAACATTGGCAATGCCCCTAAACCCATTTAGGAGCATAAGTAATGAGCGGTATCTAGCAACACATCATTACTACCCAAGTTACAAGAATGTTGAGATCCAACATCACCTTGTGGCTACTAATTGTGACTCCTCACAATATATGACAAGTGTCCTTCTATCCAAGACATCTAGATTGATCAATGTGAGGCATAGACCGTGTCATCCTCTGATCAAACTAAATCTTGAAATCCAAGTAGACTCACTAAATCAAATGAGCTCAATATCTCATATTGACTCATTTGGGCATGGCCATGCACTTCGTGGTCTCACTCTATCAAGAATATCGATGTCACTCCCGATATATAGGAGGGATAGATCCCATCTACATCACTCACATCCCTCTGCATAATTCGTTACATACCCAGTAATCGCCTTTATAGTCCACCCAGTTACGGGTGACGTTTGACGAAACCAAAATACATAAATCCTTATGTAGGGATCCATGGTGACTTCAGGTCTAAGGACTAGTACTAATAGCCGCATGAGAAAGTATATGACACTCATATAACGATCCATGATACTTTCTCATGGCGGGTCATTCAGTATACATTCTCCAATGCATACTCATGTGTCAACTTGATATCTCTATATCCATGACTTGTGAGATCAAGTCATCGAGTTGACCTACATGCTAGTCTTATTGCATTAACATTGTCCCTGAATGTTAATACTCGACTAGGAATGATTAAGAGTAGTGTTCCCTATATCATCTCACTATCGGTTCAACTAACCGATTGATATAGGTGAGAACCTTCTACTCAAGGACGCTATTATACTTAGTTTATTTGGCACCAATACAAGTAAGTATAATAACCAAAACAAATACCTTTATTTATATAAGAATATGATACAACAAGTCCATAATACAATCATCAAATGATTGGCTCTAGGGCTATAACTAACAATCTCCCACTAGCACTAGTGGCAATCAGTGTAGGCTCTAAGCCCCAATGACCTAGTGTGACCATCATGCTTTCTGTGTGCCAAAGCCTTGGTCAAGGGATCTGCGATGTTAGCCTCTGTAGGTACTCTGCATATCTTCACATCTCCTCTCTCGATAATCTCTCGAATGAGATGGAAGCGTCGTAGTATGTGTTTGGTCCGCTGGTGTGAGCGAGGTTCCTTCGCATGTGCTATAGCTCCATTGTTGTCACAATAGAGATCAATAGGGTCAGCGATACTAGGAACCACCCCAAGTTCAGTGATGAACTTGCGGATCCAAACTGTCTCCTTTGCTGCCTCTGATGCAGCAATGTACTCGGCCTCTGTCGTAGAATCAGCTACTGTGTCTAGCTTCGAACTCTTCCAGCTCACAACACCACCATTAATGCAAAATACGAACCCTAACTGCGATCGGTAATCTTCCTGATCGGTCTGGAAGCTGGCATCACTGTAACCCTTTACAGCTAGCTCATCATTGCCTCCATATATCAAGAAATATTCTTTAGTCCTTCTTAAGTACTTAAGAATATTCTTGACCACTATCCAGTGACTTTCACCTGGATCTGACTGTATCTTCCTATCATGCTCAAAGCATACGAGACATCAGGTCAAGTACATAGCATGGCGTACATGATAGATCCTATGGCTGAGGCATAAGAGATCTAATCCATGCGGTCTCTCTCCTCTCTAGAAGAGGGACCTTGAGTCTTCGAAAGACTCATGCCATGTGACATTGGCAAAAATCCCTTCTTGGAGTTCTACATGGCAAACCGAAGGAGTACCTAGTCAATATATGTACTCTAACTTAGACCAAGCAATCTCTTAGATCTATCTCTATAGATCTGTATCCCTAGAATAAGGGATGCCTCACCTAAGTCCATTAAGAAGCAACTCCCTAGCCAGGTCTTGACAGACTGAAGCATAGGGATGTCCTTCCCAATGAGTAGTATGTCATTCACATACAATATGAGGAAGACAACTATATCCCCTACAACCTTCTTATAGACACAAGGCTCATCTTCATTCTTGATGAAACCAAACTGTTTGATTGCATCATCGAATCGAAGATTCCAGCTCCGAGAAGCTTGCTTTAGTCCATAAATGGACCTATTCAGCTTGCATACTCTGCTAGTATGTTGTGGATCTACAAAACCCTCAAGTTGTGTCATGTACACATCCTCGAGTAGGTTTCCATTCAGAAACGCGGTTTTGTCATTCATCTGCCATATCTCATAGTCATGGTAAGCTGCAATAGCAAGCATGATCCGAATGGACTTAAACATCGCTATTGGAGAAAAGGTTTCATCATTGTCAATACCATGAATCTGCTAGAAACCTTTAGCTACCAAGCGACCCTTATAGATAAGCCCATCCATGTCAGTCTTTCTCTTAAAGACCCACTTACACCCTATGGGTTTTACCCCTTTAGGTGGATCAACCAAAGTCCATACTTGGTTGGTGTACATGGATTCCATTTCGGATCTCATGGCCTCTAACCATTTCTCAGAGTCTGGTCTCATCACATCTTTTTGATAGGTGGTAGGCTCATCATCTATGAGCACAACGTCATCATGGTCAGACAAGAGAAATGAGTATCTCTCTGGCTGACGACGTACCCTATCATACCTGCGAAGAGGTATGTCTACTTGAACTGGTTGTTATTCCTCAACTCTTTGTGGAACAACATCATCCACAACATTTTGTGGTTCCAGTTCGACTTCCATCGAGGCTTCAGTGTTATGGTTCGCATCTTGAACTTCTTCAAGATCGAACGTACTCCCACTAGTCTTTCTAGAAACAAAGTCCCTTTCTAGAAAGACTCCAGTCTTTGCCACAACTACCTTGTGCTGACTGGAAATGTATAAGTAATATCCCTTAGTTTCCTTTGGATATCCAATAAAGTAGCACTTGTCGGATTTGGGTCCTAACTTGTCTGAGACTTGACGTCGAACGTAAGCCTCACAACCCCAAATCCTCATGAAAGACACCTGGGCATCTCTCCCAGTCCATATCCTATATGGTGTCTTTATCACGGCTTTGGATGGAACTCGGTTGAGTATAAAAATTATCGTGTCTAGAGCATAGCCCCAAAGGTATGCCGGAAGATCTGTGTGACTCATCATAGATCGTTCCATATCTAATAGGGTACGATTCCTCCTTTCGGATACACCATTCCACTATGGTATTCCAGGAGGAGTGAGTTGGGATAGAATCTCACATTCAGCTAGGTAGTCACGAAACTCGTGGCTAAGGTATTCTCCACCTCGATCTGATCGAAGTATCTTAATACTCTTGCCAAGCTGGTTCTATAATTCATTCTTGAATTCTTTGAACTTTTCAAAGGATTCTGACTTATGTGTCATCAAGTACACATAACCATATCTACTGAAATCATCAGTAAATGTGATGAAGTACCTATAATCGCCTCTAGCAGCGACATTGAAAGGGCCACATACATCACTATGTATGAGTCCTAACAAATCAGTCGCTCTTTCGCTGTGCCCACTAAAGGGAGTCTTGGTCATCTTACCTAGTAGGCATGACTCGCACGTCTCATAAGATTCAAAATCAAATGAGTCCAGCAAACCATCCATATGGAGCTGGGATAAGCGCTTGTCATTTATATGACCTAAGCGACAGTGCCAGAGATAGGTTTGGTTCAGGTCATTTGACTTGAACCTCTTGGTATTTATGTTATAGATAGGGCTTTCAAGATCTAGAATGCAGAGTCCGTTCATCAGAGGTGCACTACAATAGAACATATCTTTTAAATAAACAGAACAACATTTGTCCTTTATAATAAAAGAGAAACCTTTCTTGTCCAAACAAGAAATTGAAATTATGTTCTTAGTTAATGCAGGCACATAACAACAATCATCCAACTCTAATACAAGCCCAGAGGGCAGAGATAGAAAATAAGTCCCTACAGCAACAGCTGCAACCCGTGCTCCATTGCCTACACGTAGGTCCACCTCGCCCTTCGCCAATGCCTTGCTATTTCTCAGCGCCTGCACATTAATACAAATGTGAGATGCACATCCGGTATCTAATACCCATGATGAAGAAATAGAAAGATTGACTTCTATAACATATATACCTGAAGTGGAAGTCTCACTTCGCTTCTTCTTAAGATCTTCCAGGTACACCTTCAGTTCCTCTTCCAGTGCCCGGTCTGACCGTAATGGAAGCAGGTAGCATCCTTGGCGCCCCTCCTTTAGGCTTCAGTGCCTTGCCTTTGCCCTTGGCTTGGGACTTTCCTTTGCCTTTGGGCTTGCCCTTGCCCTTGTGTTTCTGAACCATCAGAACAGAGTGGGGCTTTGCCTTCTTAAGGTTCAGCTCAGCAGTTCTTAACATGCTAAGCAGCTCGGGCAGTGGCTTGTCAATTTAGTTCATATTGTAGTTTAGAACGAACTGACTATAGCTATCCGGCAAGGATTGCAAGATCAGGTCAGTGGCCAGCTCTTGGCCAAGCGGGCATCCCAACCTCTGTAGGTTTTCTATGTACCCAATCATTTTGAGTACATATGGGCCTACGGGAGCCCCATCTAACATCTTGCACTGAAACAGTGCCCTTGAGATCTCAAATCTCTCATGCCTCGCTTGCCCTTGATATAGTTGACGAAGATGTTCAACCATATCGTAAGCGCCCATTAACTCATGTTGCTTCTGAAGCTCAGAGTTCATGGCCGCGAGCATTAGACAGGACACATCTAATGTGTCATCTTGATGCTTCTTGTAAGCATCTTTGTCAGCTCGCGGGGCATTGGTAGGAGGAGCCTCCGGAATGGGCTGCTCCAGAACGTACAATTTACATTCCTGGGTGAGAACTATTCTCAAATTCCTGTACTAGTCCCGGAAATTTGGTCCGTTGAGCTTGTCCTTCTCAAGGACAGAACGCAGAGAGAAGGTGTTCGTATTCGACGTCATGGTTTATCTACAACAGAAAAATGCAGAAAATAAATATCATATTCTTTTAAATCATTTAATTAGGTCTTTAACTAAATGATGCTCTCACTGAATTCTATAATTCATGTGGGACAAGATCCACATCATACTAACCCTTGAGTTAGCTTTGGCTAATACGTTCAAGACTTAGTATGATTGGTAGGTAACGATTTACCAATTACATATCTATGCAACTCTTTTTTATAGGATCATTATCCGCAGTTATATTAAAACTTGAGTTAGCTTTGGCTATTATGCCCAAGAATTAATATAAATGTTATTTATGTCCTATCTTTCCAACCATTGGAAGAATGCCTATAGTTGTACTCGATCCAACCGAGTTAACTAGGAATACTCAATCTAATTGAGTCTGTATTCGCCCATGCGTTGATAAGCGGGACCAAGATTGTCCCTCCGTACCCTACCAAAATAATATGTGTTGCTCTGCTTTGGCATATTCAACAACACATGTGATCGAGGTAGTGATAGGTATCACGGCACGGTAGGCATTAGCGTTGACGTCATTTAGATATAATCTAAATGATGATGCGTATCATATACTTGATAGATCTAATCTAATTGAAGGGTGCATCATGTGCACGACATAGATCTAATCTAATCGTTAGGCACTAATTAATTACTTAATCATGCATCACATATACACAAGCAATTAATTAAATTAATTCGTGATTAGTCATGACCCTACTACGATCTTCTCAAGCCAATGAGAAGATCGGGTGGTCAACCTAGGGTCAATAGCTTCTCAAGCTCCTCCCTTTGACCACCTCATGTTGCTCGCCCCCTCCTCGTAACTCCGTCTCGAGTGGACCTTCCACCACTCCAATTTTGTACATTTACAATTTTGAAACTCAAGTTACATTCGAGTCTAAACTAATTTACAACAAGAATATAAAATAGAGAAAGGCACGACGCGCAGGTCGCGAATAAAAATACAACACACACATCACATCACGGCACGCAGGCCGTATTATGAATTACAACACATTTATTCCAATCCAATTGGGTCTTTTGGGACATGCCTATCACAAATTATACATAATTCTAAATGATGGATTTTCTATAATTTTCTGCAATTTTAATACCAATTTTTACAATTTTTATGAGTAAAAATTCCCGGCGGTCCCGTTTAGCGGTTTTCGGGCGCAATCGCGGAACGAATCCCCTTGCGGGGCAAGGGGCAGCGCCCCTACCCGCGATCTAACCATCGCGAGGGTGCCTTAGCGATCCTACAGTGCCTTAGCCCGCTGTCCCAAAAAGTTTTGGGGCGAAACCAAACCGTTTTGGAAAAATCTTCCCGGTAGCCGAAGCCTACAAGTGCCGAAACACTTGTGCTTCGCTTCTACGAGAAAATTACCCATAAAAACCATAAAAAACCTAAATTTACATAAAATCACAGAAGCTATATTTTTCATAAAAGTCAAAAATAAACTCGTACAAGTCTTTGAACCTGGCTCTGATACCACTGTTGGGTTTTTCGGGCCGCGAAAATTGCGTTTTCACGTCGCGGAAACCCCGAAAGCCCCAGCCACCGGATCCGTGCAAAGAAAAATAAATAAAATACGAGTACGAGTTTACAAACTCTAGATCTACACTAGATAAGAGTATTACCCTCGATGCGATGCCCTTCCCTATCCTACTAGTCCAACGGTTTGCCGGATCTCAAGATTGTCAACGTAGACAATCCTCTACACGGATCCACATGAACACACTAGATGGAGAAGGACCAAACAAGGTGTGCTAGCACCTAGGGTGTTCGGCCAAGATAGGAGAGGGAGAGCAAGAAGAGAGAGCTCAAGGAGGAAGAAGAAGTGAATAGCCTTGAATGAGAAAAATGAATTTCCTTCACTATGTGTGGCCGGCCACAATTGTAACTCCTTAACAATTAATGTGGCCAGCCACATTAAAATGAAAGGAGGCTTGTAACCTCCATGATGTGGCACAAACTTAAGTAACCATGATGATGTGGAGCATCATCATTGATCCACATCTTGCCAACTCACCAATGAGGTGGCATAAAGTCAAGTCAAACTTGACTCTTCATCTTCCTCTCAAGTCAAGTCAAACATGACTTAATCTCTCTCATGGTTGATCTAATCCAACTATTTAATTCAATCCAATTTAATATAACGAATCTAATTCATTTAATTAAATTGATTCAATGAGTCATAATTTAAATTAGACTCATTGAACACACGAATTAACTTGAGTCCAACTCAATTAGCCCAATTAGGATTACTCTTAATCCAATTTGATTCATCAAATGAATCTAATCCTCTTGGTTCATCATATGAACCTAATCTCCATCTAATTGTCCTTAGTGTGTCACCCTATAGGTTCTTATAACGTTGGCAATGCCCCTAACCCCATTTATGAGCATAAGTAATGAGCGATATCAGGCAACACATCATTACTACCCAAGTTACAAGAATGTCGAGATCCAACATCACCTTGTGACTACTAATTGTGACTCCTCACAATATATGACAAGTGTCCTTCTATCCTAGACATCTAGATTGATCAATGTGAGGCATAGACCGTGTCATCCTCTAATCAATCTAAATCTTAAACTCCAAGTAGACTCACTAAATCAAATGAGCTCAATATCTCATATTGACTCATTTGGGCATGGACATGCACTTCGTGGTGTCACTCTATCAAGAATATCGATGTCACTCCCGTCATATAGGAGGGAGAGATCCAATCTACATCACTCACATCCCTCTACATAATTCGTTACATACCCAGTAATCGCCTTTATAGTCCACTCAGTTACGGGTGACGTTTGACAAAACCAAAGTACATAACTCCTTATGTAGGGATCCATGGTGACTTCAGGTCTAAGGACTAGTAGTCATACTAATAGCCACATGAGAAAGTATATGACACTCATATAACGATCCATGATAATTTCTCATGGCGGGTCATTCAGTATACATTCTCCAATGCATACCCATGTGTCAACTTGATATCTCTATATCCATGACTTGTGAGATCAAGTCATCGAGTTAACCTACATGCTAGTCTTATTGTATTAACATTGTCCCTAAATGTTAACACTCGACTAGGAATGATTAAGAGTAGTGTTCCCTATATCTTCTCACTATCGATTCAACTAACCGATTGATATAGGTGAGAACCTTCTACTCAAGGACGCTATTATACTTAGTTTATTTGGCACCAATACAAGTAAGTATAATAACCAAAACAAATGCCTTTATTTATATAAGAATATGATACAACAAGTCCATAATACAATCATCAAATAATTGGCTCTAGGGCTCTAACTAACAGTTCCATGTTATAACCAGTAGCCCTAGCAGGGGTGTGCTGTTAGAAAGAGGAGGGAAATGATAGTTAAAGGTAGGAAAGGTGAAGGCCCCTTCACTTAAGAATAAAAGTTTGAGTTTTCTTCTTCTTCCTCCAATGAAAATTTCATTTGTCTTCTTCTTTTAATGAATGAGAGTAAGAGAGCTAAGGGAAGAAAAGACCATTTTTCCTTCTTCTTCTCATTATGAATAAATAAGAAAAATGAGTAGGAAAACTTCATTTGTTCTCTCTTCCTCCTCCTCCTTCTCTCCACCGAAAACCAAC
This sequence comes from Zingiber officinale, assembly GCF_018446385.1. NCBI lineage: Eukaryota > Viridiplantae > Streptophyta > Magnoliopsida > Zingiberales > Zingiberaceae > Zingiber > Zingiber officinale. Next base: position 74,493,290 of record NC_056002.1, read on the forward strand.
CTCACCTTCCTCACCATTACCGAACCAAGCAAAGGAGCTTCTCTCTAGGAAAAAGTTTCACCAAGCAAGGTTACCTTCCTTAGTAAATCAAGCGAGAGGAAGTAAGTATCCCCCTCACCTGCAGTACAAGTAGCCTCCTACGATTTCTATGTTTGAAAATGTTTTGAAAAAAAAAATTAGGATGTTATCTTGTAGGGTTCGGCCATGATGAGAAAGATGGAAACATGCTATCTATTAGTTTTTAGTTATCTATGGTTGTTAAATAGTTTTATGGACTCATGTTGTTTAAAACTTGGAATCACACTCTTGAAGTTTTGGCCATCAAAAGATAAAGTGGTTATTAGAAAGTTTAAGATATAAACTATGCTTGTTCATGATTTCTTATGGTTTGTACCTCACTACATGATGTTAGGTTAAGGATTTTCATGTTGATATTGCTTAGATTTTTTGAACCTTGCTCTTTAGGGTTTGACAATGAATAGATAAAGAGGTTTAGGGAAAGTTTAAGATATAAACTATGCTTGTTTATGACCCCTTATGGTTTATAACTTACTACATGATGTTAGCCTAAAGTTCTCATGTTTAGGTTGCATAAAAGGGTAGATCTATAATTTAGGGTTTCGCCCAAGCAAGAAACAAAGGCATAAGAGGAAGTTTAAAAATTCAACTAAGCTTGTTATGATTCCTCATGATAAATTACCCATTGTATGATATTAGCTTAAAAGGTTTTATGCTTCAAGTTGTTAAAAACCTAGATGTATGTTCCTAGGGTTTTCCGCCAAGAAGGAATAAGGAGACTATAGGAAGTTTAGAAACTTAATTATGTTTACTAATGATTTCCTCATGATGTGTACCCACTATATGATGATTGGTTTAAAAGTTTCTAGTTTCATATTGTTAAAAAAAAAAAAAAAAAGAGAATCCAAAACCAAGACATGTATGTTTCGGCAAAGTAAGAAAGTTAGGGTTAAGGAACTTTCCATGGTATCTAAAGGCCTCACATGTATGCTATGTATCATGAGATATTAGGTTAAAGATCCATGCTTAAAATGTTGCTTGAAAAACCTAAGAATCATGTCTATAAGTTTCGGCCAAGGAGGAACATTAGGGTTAGAAACCTAATTATGCTTACTAAGAACCTCTCTATTCCTATGCTATGTATGTTGTGGAAGTTTCATGCCACATGTTACTTAAAAGTTAGAATTATTTCCTTTAGGTTTCGGCCAAGAGGAGATAAAAGGTTTAGAGAAAATTTTTTGAACCAACTATGCTTGTTTATGACTCCTTATGATGTATGACCTCCTACATGATGTTAGTTTAAATTATTCATGCTTATGTTGCCTAAAGACCTAGAATCATGACATGTAGGTTTCGGCCAAAATAAGAAGACTAGGGTTTATGTTTGCTAAAGGTCCTCTATGTTATGATAAATACCATGTGATATTAATATGACGCTATCCTTATCTAAAGTTGCTTAAGATCCAAGACCAAAACCCTTGCAAGTTTCGGCCAAGTATGATTATGGTTTGTAGAAGGCTCAAAACCCCTAACTATGCATGAAAATGATATGTTTTATATGACAAGAACATGCCATGCTTCATGATATGATAAGAATATGCTTCATGATATGATGAGAATATGCTATGCTTCATGATATGATAGGAATATGCTATGCTTCATGATATGATGAGAATATGCTATGCTTCAAGATAAGACAAGAACATGCTATGCTTCATGATATGTTTATGAAAGGCTTATGTAAGATGAAAAGCCTAAGAGATGCTTCCCTTAAGTTGGGATCAAGAGCACTTCTCATGATATGACAAGAACATGAAATATTATGATATGACAAGAACATGATATGTTATGATATGTCATGATATGACATGCTATTTTACTTTGTATGACTTGTACCAAGGGTGGGCTCCATAAGCGCCCCTAGGTCGATGGTCTATGAAACGGGTCTAGTAAAAGGGATGGGCTCCTAAGTTGCCCCTAGGTCGATTGTCTATGAAACGGGCCTAGTTCCTAGTAGGTTCAAGATTTGCTACCTTGGATCTACTTAGGATGCGTGCATTCATGTATGTATGTGGTACAAGCCGGGCCCTCATGATGAGATTATGTTTAAGTATGTATATGATATATGTTTTCAAAAAAAGACATTTTGCATATGTATTCATCTCATGACACATGTTTTCAAAAGAACATCTTGCATCTACAAGTTCATGTTATGTGTTTCCTTTATGCTTATGTAGGATGCTTTTGAAATTATGTCTATGATGCTTATATGATCATGTTGCTATTTTATGTTTATGCTCTCACATGATATGATATGATGTTATGTTATGCTCTCACATGTTATAATATGACTCTGTGCATATGCTCTCACATATGCTTATGTATGATTCATGGTTTTAGTGAGTAGGAAAGGGACTTACTAAGCCTATGGGTTTATAGTTTTTATGTTTCCTTGTACTGCAGAAAAAGGAAAGGAATGGCTAAACTAAGAGGAGCAGCAGGAAGGGCCAGAGTGTGTGTGGCAGTGGCATGGTCGAAGAAAACTGCCTTGTGCTTATATGTTATAAGTTTTGCATATGAACCATGTGTTGTCTTTATGCTTGATAGTACTTGAACTAGTATGGATAGTTATACACTTATGTTCTCCTGGTATCATGTTAGTATGCTTATGATATCATGAACCATGTTTCAAGTAGTTGATATTAATCACGTTTTATGCATGAATATTTGCATGTCTACAAGTTCAGTTGATAAACATGATGATTAGTTTAGTTACAAATAAATAATTGGTTCCGCTGCCATGATTTTATATGTATGCATGCACGTATGATTCAAGTAACCCCATCCCTTCCTAGGCAGTGGGAGGGCGGGCATTACAGTATGATATCAGAGCAGGTCTACCTTTCCACTGTTGGGTTTTTCGGGCCGCGAAAACCGCTTTTTCGCGTCGCGGAAACCCCGAAGCCCCAAGCCATCGGATCCGTACGAAGTAGAAATAAAATAAAAAAAAATACGAGTACGAGTTTCTAATCTAGATCAACACTAGATTTACAAAGAGGAAACCCTTTATACCTTCGATGCGTGCCCTTTTCGTATCCCACTCGTCCAAGGAGATTTTGGATCTCAAGTTGTCAAAGTAGACAACTCTCTAGAAGTATCCACATGAACTAATTAGGCGGAGAAGACCAAACAATAGGTGTGCTAGCACCTAGATGGTGTTCGGCCAAGAGAGGAGAGGAAGAGCAAGAAGAGAGAGAAGTTGAGGAAGAAGAAGATGTAAAATGACACTTGAATGAAAAATGAATTCATTCCCTTCACAAAAGTGGCTGGCCACTTTCACAAAAGTGTAACCCCCATTTTGCATTAAGTGTGGCCATTAAATAGATTTGTAACCTCCATGAGGTGGCACACACATGTGCTAAACATGATGATGTGGCACCTCATCATTGGCCACTTAATGCCAAGTCACAAATGATGTGGCATAAAGTCAAGTCAAACTTGACTCTTCCACTTCCTCTAAAGTCAAGTCAAACTTGACTTAATCTCTCTCATGGTTGATCTAATCCAACCATTTAATTCAAGCCAATTTAATATAATGAATCTAATTCATTTAATTAAATTGATTCAATGAGTCATAATCTAAATTAGACTCATTAAACACATGAATCAACTTGGGTTCAACTCAATTAGCCCAATTAGGATTACTCTTAATCCAATTTGATTCATCAAATGAATCTAATCCTCTTGGTTCATCAAATGAACCTAATCTCCATCTAATTGTCCTTAGTGTGTGACCCTATAGGTTCTTATAACGTTGGCAATGCCCCTAAACCCATTTAGGAGCATAAGTAATGAGCGGTATCTAGCAACACATCATTACTACCCAAGTTACAAGAATGTCGAGATACAACATCACCTTGTGACTACTAATTGTGACTTCTCACAATATATGACAAGTGTCCTTCTATCCTAGACATTTAGATTGATCAATGTGAGGCATAGACTGTGTCATCCTCTAATCAATCTAAATCTTGAACTCCAAGTAGACTCACTAAATCAAATGAGCTCAATATCTCATATTGACTCATTTGGGCATGGTCATGCACTTCGTGGTCTCACTCTATCAAGAATATCGATGTCACTCCCGTTATATAGGAGGGATAGATCCCATCTACATCACTCACATCCCTAGGCATAATTCGTTACATACCCAATAATCGCCTTTATAGTCCACCCAGTTACGGGTGACGTTTGATGAAACCAAAGTACATAACTCCTTATGTAGGGATCCATGGTGACTTCAGGTCTAAGGACTAGTACTAATAGCCACATGAGAAAGTATATGACACTCATATAACGATCCATGATACTTTCTCATGGCGGGTCATTCAGTATACATTCTCCAATGCATACCCATGTGTCAACTTGATATCTCTATATCCATGACTTGTGAGATCAAGTCATCGAGTTGATCTACATGCTAGTCTTATTGCATTAACATTGTCCCTTAATGTTAACACTCAACTAGGAATGATTAAGAATAGTGTTCCCTATATCATCTCACTATCGGTTCAACTAACCGATTGATATAGGTGAGAACCTTCTACTCAAGGAAGATATTATACTTAGTTTATTTGGCACTAATACAAGTAAGTATAATAACAAAAAACAAATGCCTTTATTTATATAAGAATATGATACAACAAGTCCATAATACAATCATCAAATGATTGGCTCTAGGGCTTTAACTAACAATCTTCCACTAGCACTAGTGCCAATCAGTGTAGGCTCTAAGCCCCAATGACCTAGTGTGACCATCATGCTTCCTCTGTGCCAAAGCCTTGGTTAAGGGATCTGCGATGTTAGCCTCTGTAGGTACTCTGCATATCTTCACATCTCCTCTCTCGATAATCTCTTGAATGAGATGGAAGCGCCGTAGTATGTGTTTGGTCCGTTGGTGTGAGCGAGGTTCCTTCGCCTGTGCTATAGCTCCATTGTTGTCACAATAGAGCTCAATTGTAACACCCACGAAATGATAAGCTATACCTATGAGTATTTTTCCTTTAGAAAAAAGAAAAAGAGAAATGGAAATAGAAACCAAAATAAAATAAAAAGTAAGTGAGGTTAAGGTTTGAACCTTGAACCTCCCACAAATAATAGAGTTAAATTAGTGTATGGTAACCATTAGGGTAATGAATAATAGATGAATAGAAAAGAATGGAAATTGTAGTTGAAGGTAAGAATTTAGTTAAGTAAAGGAACAAGAGAAAACCAAGTAGCTTACCTCCTCTTCCTCTTAGTTAAGGAAAGAAGCAAGCAAAAGCCAAGTTGCTTTCCTTCCTTTCTTTTCCTCTAATTTCGTGGGAATTAAGAGAGGGTAGAGATAGAGGGGTTAAGGGGATGAATGAAGACATGTTTCATTTACATGAGAAATAAATAGGATTGAGAGAAGAAAAGAAAGTTGTTAATCCTTCCTTCTTCTTCTTCCTCCTCCTTTCTCCTTCTTCCTTCTCCACCGAGACATAGAGCCCTCTCTCCCTCATTTCTAAAAACCAAGCTAAGGTTTTCTCTCCAAGGAAACTAATTCCTAAGAAGGAGTCTCAAGGTTTACCCCTTACAAGAAAGAGAAAACAAAAGGGAGAACTAGGAAGAGAAGCTCCTTCTTCCTCCTCACAAGGGTACCACTTTCTTTAGGATCAACAAGCGAAAGGATGTAAGTATCCCCTCACCTGTGATACAAGTTGTTTATGTTTTCCATAAGATTAGAATGCTTAAAACCTAGGGTCACAAGGTTGAACTTCCGGCCAGTGTAGATGAAAGAACTAGGAAAGCTTAAGACCTAAACTAACCATGTTCACTATATCCTTATGATATGTATTCTATGATAAGGGATTGGTTTGGTGTTCTTATGCTTGTATGTTGCTTAAAACTTAATTTCATGCTCCTAAGGTGTTCGGCCAAGTCATGAATAAAAGGATTAAGGAAGTTCAAGACCTAAATAAGCATGTTCATTATATCCTTATGATAAGTACCCTAGTATAAGAAGCTAGTTAATGTTCTTATGTTGTATGTTTACTTAAAACCTAGATCTATAAGTGTGAACTTTCGGCCAAGTGTAGATGAAGGACCTAGGAAAGCTTAAGACCTAAACTAACCATGTTCACTATGTCCTTATGATATGTATGCTATGATAAGAGATTGGTTTGGTGTCCTTATGCTTGTATGTTGTTTAAAACTTAATGCCATACTCATAAAGTGTTCGGCCAAGACTTGAAATAATGGATTAGGAGAGGTTAAAAATTTAGGTTATCATGCTCATGATCTCCTCTATGAAATGGTATGAAAGATTCTAAGTGTTTGCATGCTTGTATGTGTTGGAACCTAGTGGTATTATACTATAGGGTTTCGGTCATGATGTGAATGAAAGACCTAGGAGATCTTAAAACTTAGTCTAACATGTTCATGACTCTCCTTAAGATATGATATAAAGCTAACTTAGGGTTATCATGTTTTGATGTTAGCTTGATATTCATACTTGCATGTTGCTTAGAGTTCTTTTCCTCTTCATAAAGGTTTCGGCCATGAACAAATTTTAGGGTTCAAGGAAGCTAAAAATTTAACCTAGCATGCTCATGTATCTCCTTATGATATGATATGAATTTAGCTAGATATTTATGCTTGCATGTTGCTTAGATCTTGGTTTCCTCTTCTTGAAGGTTTCGGCCATTATCCAAATTTAGGGTTCAAGGAAGCTTAAAAATTTAACCTAGCATGCTCATGTATCTCCTTATGATATGATATGAATTTAGCTAGATATTTATGCTTTCATGTTGCTTAGAGCTTGGTTTCCTCTTCATGAAGGTTTCGGCCATGAACAAATTTTAGGGTTCAAGAAAGCTAAAAATTTAACCTAGCATGCTCATGTATCTCCTTATGATATGATATGAATTTAGCTAGATATTTATGCTTGTATGTGTTAGAGCTTGATTTTCCTCTTCATGAGACTTTCGGCCAGGATCCATTTTAGGGTTCAAGGAAGCTAAAAATTTAAGCTAGCATGCTCATGGGACTCCTTATGATATAATATGAAGTTAGCTTGATATTCATGCTTGTATGTTATTTGGTATTTATTTTCCTTCTTCATGAACCTTTAGCCATGATAAAGATCAAAACCTAGGAAAGCTTAGAAATTTGATTAACATGCTTATGACCTTCCTTGTGATATGATATGAAGTTAACATAAGATTCTTATGCTTGTATGTTGTTTAGAGTTTCAGTTCATACTCTTGAACTTTCGGCCATTATGAGTTTAGGAACCTAGATGTGCCTCACATGCTACGTTATGAATTAAGAGATGTTATTTAATGATTCCATGCATGATCATGTCTTTTCTATGATAGGTGATGTGTTCATTTATGTATAACTATGAACCATGCATGATTATGTCTCTTATGATGTGTTATGTGCTCAAGTATGCATGCTTTATGATATGATAAAAACATGCTCATTTATGTATGCTTATGATCAATGCATAATAATGTCTCTTAGGATGTGTTATGTGCCAATTATGTATGCTTTATGATATGATAAGCAAAGGCCTAAGAGTTGCTTCCCTTCTTGTTGGGATTAAGAGCACTCTTTATGACATGATAAGTGAAGGCCTAAGAGTTGCTTCCCTTTGGGGATTAAGAGCACTCTTCATGATATGATAAGATATGATACGCTATGTTATGACATGAACCATGATTTGCTATTTTACATTGTATGGCTTGTACCAAGGGTGGGCTCCATAAGCGCCCCTAGGTCGATGGACTATGAACGGGTCTAGTAAAGGGATGGGCTCCTTAGTACGCCCCTAGGTCGACGGTCGTAGTACGGACCTAGATCCCTAGTAGATTTGGGGCTAGCTACCCTGTCCTAGGGATTGCGAGCATTTATGTATGTATGTGGTACAAGTCGGGCCCTCGTGATGATATTATGTTCAAGTACTATATGATATGTTTTAAGACATCGTGCATATGACATGACACATGTTTTAAAAGACATCTTGCACGATATGATTTATGATACGACTTGCTGTAACGCCCACCCTTCTTACCCAACCAGAGGTGGCGCTACGTTCTTATACTACTTACGTACATGCTTTAGTTATAACAGCGGAAGAATAAAAACTTTAAAGAATTTAATTTATTAAGCATGATATCACATATTCTGATTTGTTCAAATGTGCATATATTGATCATATAACTAAAAATATTAATTTGTCCGAATCGTTCTTGCCGAGCCACCACCACACACATCACTATCTGCTCCTCCTGCTGCTCCGTTGTACATCCAGCTTTCTCTTTTATCTGCGGTACAAGGAAAGTAAGCTATGAGCACTCATGGCTCAGTACGTTCCTTTCCTACTCACTAAAACCGAGAATCATCGTATATCAAGAATGGATCAACATAACATATCATTCTATTCAAACATATCATGCATATTTCTTATTCACATATCATTTCATAGAAGCATGAATATCATATCATAAAACAAATAAATCACAAGCATGAGACATACAAGGGCATCATATTCATATCATAATATCACATGACATTAAATCATATCATCATATAATTCAAGCACATATGAATGTAGGCAATGCATCGTGAATTTGAAAACTTATACTTAATAGTACTTGAAATTAATATCATCATCATTTGGGATCCCGATTTGTACCACATACATAATGCGTAGGTCCAAGGTAGCAAGTCTTGAGCCCTACCATGCATACATACTAGGCCCGAGTCTTACTCCATCGACCTAGGGCACTCAAAGGCCCATTACTGACGAGGCCCGAGTCTTACTCCATCGACCCCGGGGCGTTTACGGAGCCCACCCTTGGTACAAACCATAAAATAACTTATCATGCATAACTATCATATCATGTCCTTAACAATCTTTCATGCATTTATTCTTTTCATTTCTTTTCATTATGTATAGCATTTTCTATGCTATCACATATCATAACATAACTTCATTTCTTTTCATTATGTATAGCATTTTCTATGCTATCACATATCATAACATAACTTCATTTCTTTTCATTATGTATAGCATTTTCTATGCTATAACACATCATGGCATATTTCATAATATAACTTCATTATGCATATCATTTCGTAACTAAAGCAATCATGCATTCTAACTTATTATCATATCATTTTCATACAGCATGGCATAGACATATTTAATTTTTGTTCTAGGGTTTCTAGGGCATCTATCCCTTCATGGCCGAACACATAATGATTCATTTAGGTCATACAAACATGTATCACATTCACACATTATCAAGTTTTCATAAGAAGTACTTTTAACCTCTTAGGTTTCATTTCCAAGGCCTCTAGGTCCTTTAAACCTTACTTGGCCGAAATTCATAGAATATAAACTTCCTTTAAGTGGCCTAAAGCATGAGAAACCTAAGTAAATTTCATAGCAAGATTTACTAAGAACATCATACACAAGGTTGGATCATAAACAAGCTAGGACTCTTGTGATCTTACATGTCATAAATCATGTAACTAATTTTCTACATTCCAATTAAACATGAGAGCATTAATCGTCTTTCATAACATAATATCACAGAGGTCATTGAGCATATTAGAATTTTGTTTAAGCTTCTCTAAACTATCACCTTACCATGGCCGAAATATTAAGAGTAAGGTTCATGAGTTTCTTTCAACATACAAGTATACAACTCTTAAGAACTTTATATCATGTCATATAAGCATAGTTATTTTAAATTCAAGGTCCTCCTAACCCTAAATTCTTTCTTGGCTGAAACATGAGAGTGGGGTTCTTTTGGTTCCAATCAACTTCCAAGCAAGAAAACCATAGGAAGGTCCTTAGCATTTCATAGAGGGAAACTTGCACTAGTTTGGTTAGACAATAATTTTCCTAACCTATTTACAATATTTTTGATTGAAATTCTAGGGTTACATACACCTCTGATCATGCATCATATATGTATACAAACATAGGGGAAAACTTTCTTTCAAGGCATAGAAAAAGAATCCGAAAATCACATGAAAGCCTTGTACCGCAGGTGAGGGGAAGCTTACCTTCTTTGCTTAAGTTTCCTAGAGTTGAGAACTTGCTTGTGGACCTTTCTTCCTTGCTTGCTTTGCTCGGCACCAATGGAGGAAGAAGTGGCTAGGTCTTTTGGTGGAGAGGAGGAGGAAGAAGAGGAGGCTTCTTCCTCTTGTGTTGCTCAGCAACAAAAGAAAGAAAGAAGGGGAGAGTTGTTGCTCTCGGCAACAAGAGGAAAGAGGAGGGAGAGTGCTCGGCACAAATGGAGGAGAGGAGGAGAGTGAGTTGAGGATGAAGCCCTCCCCCCTCCATGCCTATTTATACTAAAGTGAGGGGAGGAAAACTTGACTTGATTCATCCTCCTCATTTACTTCTCCTCTTAATGAGAAAGAATATGCTAGAGAAATGCTTCTTGAGTTTCTCTCTTTTCTTTCTCTTAATTTCTCTCCTTTCTTTCCTTTAATTATAATTCCCATCTCTCCTCTTACAATATTCACTCCTATCACACTTGGTTAACACATGCATGCATCCACAAGAGAACCAAGGATCAAATCCTTCTCCTAACATATTTTTGTACAAAATAATTCATGTATATGCATTATGCGTAAATATTTCATACATGCATATATAATATCTCATATCTCTTTTGTTTACATTAATTCCTTCCATTATAAATCATGTATAGAACTTTATATTCTCAACTTTATTTTCTTTCATAAAGTTTTTAATCATCTAAATCCTTCCCATCGTAACATTCAACGTAGACTATCTACACATTCTTTTCATTACATTCGTACTCTCATTGCCCTTACTTTATCTAGGCTTTCTAGGGGTGTTACACTTGCTATGCCCTTATGATTTATATGACATGATGATTTATGATATGATATAGCATGATGTTCTTTATGATTTATGATACGACATGCTATGCCCTTATGATTTATATGACATGATGATTTATGATATGATATTGCATGATGTTCTTTATGATTTATGATATGACATGCTATGCCCTTATGATTTATATGACATGATGATTTATGATATGATATAGCATGATGTTCTTTATGATTAATGATATGACATGCTATGCCCTTATGATTTATATGACATGATGATTTATGATAGGATATAGCATGATGTTCTTTATGAGATAATATGTTATGATGCTATGTATTCACCATATGATGTTAGATAATCATATTTCCATGATTATATGTTTATGTGTTTATGCTTGATATATGGATTTTGTGAGTAGGAAAGGATCTTACTAAGCCTGTGTGCTTATAGCTTACTTTCCTTGTACTGCAAAGAAAGGCAAAGAATGGATGACCTAGGGGAGCTACAGGAGAGGCAAGGAGATGTGTGTGGTGGTGGCTCGGCTAAGATAAATAAAAGACCTGCTTATGTTATTTTGTTATGTTTACATGAATTAAGTGTATTATGTTATTGTCCCGTATGACTTCAGGATATTTCTACTGTTTTACTTTCGAAAGAAATTTTAATATGCATGTATGTTTCCGCAATAGTAATGGTTAAGTAAAGTATCCCCGCCCCACTAGCAGGAGGGGCGGGCGTTACATCAATAAGGTCAGCGATACTGGGAACCACCCCAAGTTCAGTGATGAACTTGCGGATCCAAACTGCCTCCTTTGCTGCCTCTAATGCAGCAATGTACTCGGCCTCTGTCGTAGAATCAGCTACTGTGTCTTGCTTCGAACTCTTCCAGCTCACAGCACCACCATTAATGCAAAACACGAACCCTGACTACGATCGATAGTCATCCTGGTCGGTCTGGAAGCTGGCATCACTATAACCCTTTATAGCTAGCTCATCATTGCCTCCATATATCAAGAAATATTCTTTAGTCCTTCTTAAGTACTTAAGAATATTCTTGACCACTATCCAGTGACTTTCACCTGGATCTGACTGGAATCTGCTCGTCATGCTCAAAGCATACGAGACATCAGGTCGAGTACATAGCATGGCTACATGATAGATCCTATAGCTAAGGCATAAGGGATCTGATCCATGTGGTCTCTCTCCTCTCTAGAAGAGGGACCTTGAGTCTTCGAAAGACTCATGCCATGTGACATCGGCAGAAATCCCTTCTTGGAGTTCTGCATGGAAAACCGAAGGAGTACCTTGTCAATATATGTACTCTGACTTAGGCCAAGCAATCTCTTAGATCTATCTCTATAGATCTATATTCCTAGAATGTGGGATGCCTCACCTAAGTCCTTCATTGAGAAACAACTCCCTAGCCAGGTCTTGATAGACTGAAGCAAAGGGATGTCCTTCCCAATGAGTAGTATGTCATCCACGTACAATATGAGGAAGACAACTATATCCCCTACAACCTTCTTGTAGACACAAGGCTCATCTTCGATCTTGATGAAACTAAACTGTTTGATTGCATCATCGAATCAAAGATTCCAGCTCCGAGAAGCTTGCTTTAGTCCATAAATGGACCTATGTAGCTTGCATACTTTGCTAGTATGCTGTGGATCTACAAAACCCTCAGGTTTTGTCATGTGCACATCCTCGAGCAAGTTTCCATTCAGAAATGCGGTTTTGACATCCATCTGCCATATCTAATAGTCATGGTATGCTGCAATAGCAAGCATGATCCGAATGGACTTAAACATCGCTACTGGAGAAAAGGTTTCATCATAGTCAATACCATGAATCTGCTAGAAACCTTTAGCTACCAAGCGACCTTATAGATAAGTCCATCGATGTCAGTCTTTCTCTTAAAAACCCACTTACACCCAATGGGTTTTACCCCTTCAAGTGGATAAACCAAAGTCCATACTTAGTTGGTGTACATGGATTCCATTTCAGATCTCATGGCTTATAGCCATTTCTCGGAATCTGGTCTCATCACAGCTTCCTGATACGTGGTAGACTCATCCTCTATGAGCACAACGTCATCATGGTCAGACAAGAGAAATGAATATCTCTCAGGCTGACGACGTACCCTATCAGACTTGCGAAGAGGTATGTCTACTTGAACTGGTTGTTGTTCCTCAACTCCTTGTGGAACAACACCATCCACAACACTTTGTAGTTCCAGTTCAACTTCCATCGAGGCTTCAGTGCTATGGTCCGTATCTTGAACTTCTTCAAGTTCGAACGTACTCCCACTAGTCTTTATAGAAACAAAGTCCCTTTCTAGAAAGACTCCAGTCTTTGCCACAACTACCTTGTGCTGACTGGGACGAAAGATCTGTGTGACTCATCATAGATCGTACCATATCTAATAGGGTATGATTCCTCCTTTCGGATACACCATTCCACTGTGGTGTTCCAGGAGGAGTGAGTTGGGATAGAATCCTACACTCAGCTAGGTAGTCACGAAACTCATGGCTAAGGTATTCTCCATCCCGATCTGATCGAAGTATCTTAATACTCTTCCCAAGCTGGTTCTGTACTTCATTCTTGAATTTTTTTAAACTTTTCAAAGGATTCTGACTTATGTGTTATCAAGTACACATAATCATATCTACTAAAGTCATCAGTAAATGTGATGAAGTACCTATAACCGCCTCTAGCAGCGACATTGAAAGGGCCACATACATCACTATGTATAAGACCAAACAAGTCAGTCGCAATCTCACTGTGCCCACTAAAGGAAGTCTTGGTCATCTTGCCTAGTAGGCATGACTCGCACGTCTCATAAGATTCAAAATCAAATGAGTCCAGCAAACCATCCTTATGGAACTGGGATAAGCGCTTGTCATTTATATGACCTAAGCGACAGTGCCAGAGATAAGTTTGGTTTAGGTCTTTTGACTTGAACCTCTTGGTATTTATGTTATAGATATGGCTTTCAAGATCTAGAATGTAGAGTCCGTTCATCAGAGGTACACTACAATAGAACATATCTTTTAAATAAACAGAACAACATTTGTCCTTTATAATAAAAGAGAAACCTTTCTTGTCCAAACAAGAAACTGAAATTATGTTCTTAGTTAATGCAGGCACATAACAACAATCATCCAACTCTAATACAAGCCCAGAGGGCAGAGATAGAAAATAAGTCCCTACAGCAACAGCAGCAACCCGTGCTCCATTTCTCTTAAAGACTCACTTACACCAAATGGATTTTACCCCTTCAGGTGGATCAACCAAAGTCTATACTTGGTTGGTGTACATGGATTCCATTTCGGATCTCATGGCCTCTAGCCATTTCTCGAAATCTGGTCTCATCACAGCTTCCTGATAGGTGGTAGGCTCATCCTCTATGAGCACAACGTCATCATGGTCAGACAAGAGAAATGAATATCTCTCAGGCTGACGACGTACCCTATCAGACCTGCGAAGAGGTATGTCTATTTGAACTGGTTGTTGTTCCTCAACTCCTTGTGGAACAACATCATCCACAACACTTTGTTGTTCCATTTCAACTTCCATCGAGGCTTCAGTGCTATGGTCCACATCTTGAACTTCTTCAAGATCGAATGTACTCCCACTAGTCTTTCTAGAAACAAAGTCCCTTTCTATAAAAACTCCAGTCTTTGCCACAACTACCTTGTGCCGACTGGGAATGCAAAAGTAATATCCCTTAGTTTCCTTGGGATATCCAATGAATTAGCACTTGGTGGATTTGGGTCCTAATTTGTAGAGGGTTCCCTTAGTTCCCTTAGCTTCCTAATAGTAATATCCCTTAGTTCCCTTAGCTTCCTGATAGTTTGTAGAGGGTTTTTCTAGAATTGCAGCCCCTATGACAGCTCTCACCAGGAAGAACAAGAAGTGCGAATGGACAGATGATTGCGAGAAGAGTTTCACAGAATTGAAAAGGAGACTAACCAGTGCTCCAATTCTCACTCTTCCGGAAGGTAGCGAAGGATTCGATATGTACAGTGATGCTTCCAGATTAGGGCTCGGAGCTGTACTTATGCAGAATGGCAAGGTCATTGCCTATGCCTCTAGACAACTCAAAGAACATGAAAGAAATTACCCCACTCATGATTTAGAGCTAGCAACCGTGGTATTTACTCTCAAAATATGGAGACATTATCTATATGGAGCTCAGTGTAAGATTTATACAGATCACCAGAGTCTGAAATACTTCTTCACACAGAAAGACCTGAACATGAGACAATGTAGATGGCTCGAGCTAGTCAAGGACTATGACTGCGAGATCTTTTACCATCCGGGAAAAGTGAACAAAGTGGCCGATGCACTCAGCAGGAAGTTCTAAACCACTCAAAGTACCTAGAGCAATTTTAAGTTCGAGGATGAACTTTTATGAGGTATGGGGGGCTGTAACACCGATAGGATCCCTAGAAATTTTCCATAAATTATGCATGATTAAATGAGTTTCATGTGGATCCTTCTTTAAAAAATATATATATAATAAAAAGAACCAAAAAGAGGCATGACAAGGATTGAACCTTGGACCTCTTAATAAGTGGTTCCATGTTATAACCAGTAGCCCCAGTAGGGGTGTGCTGTTAGAAAGAGGAGGGAAATGATAGTTATAGGAAGGAAAGGTGAAGGCCCCTTCACTTAAGAAGAAAAGTTTGAGTTTTCTTCTTCTTCCTCCAATGAAAATTTCATTTGTCTTCTTATTTTCATGAATGAGAGTAAGAGAGCTAAGGGAAGAAAAGACCATTTTTCCTTCTTCTTCTCATTATGAATAAATAAGAAAAATGAGTAGGAAAACTTCATTTGTTCTCTCTTCCTCCTCCTCCTTCTCTCCACCGAAAACTAACCTCTCCTTCCTCACCATTGCCGAACCAAGCAAAGGAGCTTCTCTGTAGGAAAAAGTTTCACCAAGCAAGGTTACCTTCCTTAGTAAATCAAGCGAGAGGAAGTAAGTATCCCCCTCACCTGCAGTACAAGTAGCCTCCTACGATTTCTATGTATGAAAATGTTTTGAAAAAAAAATTTAGGATGTTATCTTGTAGGGTTCGGCCATGATAAGAAAGATGGAAACATGCTATCTATTAGTTTTTGGTTATCTATGGTTGTTAAATAGTTTTATGGACTCATGTTGTTTAAAACATGGAATCACACTCTTGAAGTTTCGGCCATGAAAAGATAAAGTGGTTATTAGAAAGTTTAAGATATAAACTATGCTTGTTTGTGATTTCTTATGGTTTGTACCTCACTACATGATGTTAGGTTAAGGTTTTTCATGTTGATATTGCTTAGATTTTTGGAACCTTGCTCTTTAGGGTTCGGACATGAATAGATAAAGAGGTTTAGGGAAAGTTTAAGATATAAACTATGCTTGTTTATGACCCCTTATGGTTTATAACTCACTACATGATGTTAGCCAAAAGTTCTCATGTTTAGGTTGCATAAAAGGGTAGATCTATAATTTAGGGTTTCGGCCAAGCAAGAAACAAAAGCATAAGAGGAAGTTTAAAAATTCAACTAAGCTTGTTATGATTCCTCATGATAAATTACCCATTGTATGATATTAGCTTAAAAGGTTTTATGCATCAAGTTGTTAAAAACCTAGATGTATGTTCCTAGGGTTTTCGGCCAAGAAGGAATAAGGAGACTAGAGGAAGTTTAGAAACTTAACTATGTTTACTAATGATTTCCTCATAATGTGTAGCCACTATATAATGATTGGTTTAAAAGTTTCTAGTTTCATATTGTTTAAAAAAAAAAGAAAAGAGAATCCAAAACCAAGACATGTATGTTTCGGCCAAGTAAGAAAGTTAGGGTTAAGGAACTTTCCATGATATCTAAAGGCCTTACATGTATGCTATGTATCTTGAGATATTAGGTTAAAGATCCATGCTTAAAATGTTGCTTGAAAAACCTAAGAATCATGTCTATAAGTTTCGGCCAAGGAGGAACATTAGGGTAAGAAACCTAATTATGCTTACTAAGAACCTCTCTATTCCTATGCTATGTATGTTGTGGAAGTTTCATGCTACATGTTGCATAAAAGTTAGAATCATTTCCTTTAGGTTTCAGCCAAGAGGAGATAAATGTTTTAGAGAAAATTTTTGGAGCAAACTATGCTTGTTTATGACTCCTTATGATGTTAGTTTAAATTCTTCATGCTTATGTTGCCTAAAGACCTAGAATCATGACATGTAGGTTTCGGGCAAAACAAGAAGACTAGGGTTTAGGTTTGCTAAAGGTCCTCTATGTTATCATAAGTACCATGTGATATTAATATGATGCTTTCCTTACTAAAGTTGCTTAAGATCCAAGACCAAAACCCTTGCAAGTTTCGGCCAACTATGATTAGGGTTTGTAGAAGGCTCAAAACCCCTAACTATGCATGAAAATGATATGTTTTATATGACAAGAACATACTATGCTTCCTTATATGACAAAGAACATGATATGCTTCATGATATGATAAGAATATGTTTCATGATATGATGAGAATATGTTATGCTTCATGATATGATAGGAATATGTTATGCTTCATGATATGATGAGAATATGCTATGCTTCATGATATAATAAGAACATGCTATGCTTCATGATAAGACAAGAACATGCTATGCTTCATGATATGTTTATGAAAGGCTTATGTAAGATGAAAAGCCTAAGAGATGCTTCCCTTAAGTTGGGATCAAGATCACTCCTCATGATATGACAAGAACATGAAATATTATGATATGACAAGAACATGATATGTTATGATATGACATGATATGACATGCTATTTTACTTTGTATGGCTTGTACCAAGGGTGGGCTCCATAAGCGCCCCTAGGTCGATGGTCTATGAAATGGGCCTAGTAAAAGGGATGGGCTCCTAAGTTGCCCCTAGGTCGATGGTCTATGAAACGGGCCTAGTTCCTAGTAGGTTCAAGATTTGCTACCTTGGATCTACTTAGGATGCGCGCATTCATGTATGTATGTGGTACAAGCCGGACCCTCATGATGAGATTATGTTTAAGTATGTATATGATATATGTTTTCAAAAAAAGACATTTTTCATATGTATTCATCTCATGACACATGTTTTCAAAAGAACATCTTGCATCTACAAGTTCATGTTATGTGTTTCCTTTATGCTTATGTAGGATAATTTTGAAATTATGTCTATGATGCTTATATGATCATGATGTTATTTTATGTTTATGCTCTCACATGATATGATATGATGTTATGTTATGCTCTCGCATTTTATAATATGACTTTATGCTTATACTCTCACATGTTATGATATGACTCGATGCTTATGTATGATTCATGGTTTTAGTGAGTAGGAAAGGGACTTACTAAGCCTATAGACTTATAGTTTTTATGTTTCCTTGTACTGCAGAAAAAGGAAAGGAATGGCTAAACAAAGAGGAGTAGCAGGAAGGCCAGAGTGTGTGTGGCAGTGGCATGGTGGAAGAAAATTACCTTGTGCTTATATGTTATAAGTTTTGCATATGAACCATGTGTTGTCTTTATGCTTGATAGTACTTGAACTAGTATGGATAGTTATGCACTTATCTTCTCCTGGTTTCATGTTAGTATGCTTATGATATCATGAACCATGTTTCAAGTAGTTGATATTAATCAAGTTTTATGCATGAATATTTGCATGTCTACAAATTCAGTTGATAAACATGATGATTAGTTTAGTTACAAATAAATAATTGTTTCCGCTGCAATGATTTTATATGTATGCATGCACGTATGATTCATGTAACCCCGTCCCTTCCTAGGCAGTGGGAGGGCAGGCGTTACAGTATGGTATCAGAGTAGGTCTACCTTTCCACTACACACACACATCAAGCCTACATCCTGCCGCTCCAAGTAAGAATTTCTATGCCTACTCTATTTTTTTATGTATGATAAGGAATGATTTAATTAAAGTATGCATGTTTACTCTATTTTGATTTTGATAAGTCGCAGTTTTAGTCTAAGTATGCATGGTGGTAGATTAGGAATAATAATAACTTATGCTAGCCTTGTTGTTATTATAAAGATAAGCAAGGCTAGAAGACGCAATACCAGAGCTGATGAGACAGTACCTCCACCTGATCTGATGCATGTAGTCACCGAACTTCAGCGTCAGGTCACGGAAAAGCAGCAAATAATAAATACTAGTATACCTACAGCTGCACTAGTACCACCGGCACCGGTACCACCGGCACCGGTACCACCGGTAGGCCTAGCTCCAGTGGTTCGACAGGAGGCGTACCTGATTCAGTGGCAGAGGCTGAAGCTGGGAGCTTTCTCGATAACTGTGAGCCATGGGACACCCAAGCCTGGTTCAAGATTATGGAGAGCATTATGGAGCTATTAGATTGGCCCGAACACGAGAAAGTCAAGTGTGCATCGTTCTGCCTTATAGGCGATGCCAGAATGTGGTGGGACAGAGTTAAAGCGAAGAGACAAGTAAATCAAATGAGATGGACGGACTTCGAGACTGAATTCTTCGAGGAATTCTTCCTCATGCGTGTGACCAACAAGCACTACGACGAGTTCACCGAGTTCCGACAAGGTGACCTCTCAGATAATGAAGCTGTGAAGAGATTCAACCGTCTAGCGTGTCTATGCCCAGAGTTGGTCAGCATATATAGAGAAAGAGTCAGACTTATGCTGAAGATGCTAAGACCCGAGATAGCTCTGAATGTGGCCGACGGAGTTAATAGAACGCAGACTGCCGAAGAGCTAATTAGCAGTGCTCTGATCACCGAACACTATTTGAAGGCGCTGCACGAAGGCAAGAGCCAAGCCCAATCAGGAGGACAGAAACCTCAAAATACCAGAGCCAACTGGAAAGGAAACCACAGTGGTAAGAGAAAGCAATGGAACGACTCTAAGGGTGGTCCAGCAAGCAAACAACCCACGTTCCCTCAGTGTACCACATGTGGGAAGAAGCATCCAGGAATATGCCGTATAGGCACAAATAGGTGCTACAACTATGGATTGGAAGGACATATGGCCAGAAACTATCCTACGCAGGTTCAGACACCTCCCCAGCAGTATGTCCAGAACCGAGGTGCTCCCTCATAGCTACACCTGATGCAAGCTGCGATAGAAGGTCCTCAGATAAGCTAAGGGAGATTGGAAGCTCCACCTGTTACGATGAATGCCAGATTCTTCTCCCTCACCAAGGAAGATGCGGCGAATGTTTCTACCATTGTCACAGGTCAGATATTTATTTTCAGTCAGCATGCTACTATATTATTTGATACTGGGGCAACGCACTCATTCGTCTCTACCCTGTTCACAAGGAAGATAGATTTACCACCACAAGCCTTAGATCGCAAATTCTTAACAACCTTACCTTCGGGAGAAGAAATGTCATCTACTCATATGTTGCGAGCTGCACCCATCAGAATCGCAGACAGGGAACTCTACAGTGATCTGATAGTGCTCGACATGCAAGATTATGATAGTATATTGGCCATGGATTTCCTGAGCAAGTACGGTACTTCGATAGTGTGCCGTATGAGAAAAGTGGTCTTCCGGCCAGAAGCAGAACTGATGTTCGAATTTATCAGAGAGACAAGGAAAGAAACTAAGAAATTCTTATCAGCCTTTAAGGCACGAAAGATGTTGGACAACAGATGCACTGGGTTTCTAGCACATGTGGTTGATACAAGCCAAGCAGAGGACCAGAAGCTAGAAGATGTCAGACTTGTATGCAATTACCCAGAGGTATTCCCCGATGAACTACCAGGGTTGGCCCCCGATAGAGAAATTGAATTTGAGATCGAAGTGATTCCTGGTACTAAACCGATCTCCAAAGCACCATACCGTATGGCGCCAGCTGAATTGACGGAACTTCAGGAACAACTACGGGAGTTACTCGACAAGGGACTTATCCGCCCTAGTCACTCTCCATGGGGAGCTCCGGTACTGTTTGTGAGAAAGAAAGATGGGTCTATGCGAATGTGCATAGACTACCGAGCGATAAACAAAGTGACGATCAAGAACCGGTACCCTCTACCATGGATTGATGACCTGTTTGACCAATTGAAGGATGCCACCGTCTTCTCTAAGATCGACCTGAGGTCTGGCTATCATCAAGTAAAAGTGAAACGGGATGATATACCAAAGATGGCTTTCCAAACAAGATACGGACATTTTGAGTTTGTAGTAATGCCCGTTGGAGTGACGAATGCTCCTGTTTTATTTATGGACCTGATGAATTGGGTATTCTCAGCATTTCTCAACAAATTTGTGATTGTCTTCATCGACGATATCCTCATCTATTCGAGAACCCAAGCAGAGCATGCCAAACACCTAAACATAGTTTTGCGGATTCTTCAGGAGAAGCAGTTGTATGCGAAATTTTCCAAATGCAATTTCTGGCTCGATCGAGTATCATTTTTGGGGCATGTTATCTCCAAGGACGGAGTGATGGTAGACCCAATCAAAATTGAAGCTGTGAGTAACTGGAATAGGCCAAAAAATGCCAGCGAGATCAAAAGTTTTCTCGGGCTAGCAGGCTATTACCGGAAATTTGTAGAGGGTTTTTCTAGAATTGCAGCCCCTATGACAGCTCTCACCAAGAAGAACAAGAAGTACGAATGGACAGACAATTGCGAGAAGAGTTTCACAGAATTGAAAAGGAGACTGACCAGTGCTCCAATTCTCACTCTTCTGGAAGGTAGCGAAGGATTCGATATGTATAGTGATGCTTCCAAATTAGGACTCGGAGCTGTACTTATGTAGAATGGCAAGGTCATTGCTTATGCCTCTAGACAACTCAAAGAACATGAAAGAAATTACCCCACTCATGATTTAGAGCTAGCAGCCGTGGTCTTTGCTCTTAAAATATGGAGACATTATCTATATGGAGCTCAGTGTAAGATTTATACAAATCACCAAAGTCTGAAATACTTCTTCACACAGAAAGACCTGAACATGAGACAACGTAGATGGCTCGATCTAGTCAAGGACTATGACTGCGAGATCTTTTACCAACCGGGAAAAGCGAACAAAGTGGCCGATGCACTCAGCAGGAAGTTCTAAACCACTTAACGTACCCAGAGTTATTTTAAGTTCGAGGACGAACTTTTATGAGGTATGGGGGACTGTAACACCCATAGGATCCCTAGAAATTTTACATAAATTATGCATGATTAAATGGATTTCATATCGATCCTTCTTTAAAAATATATATATATATATATAATAAAAAGAACCAAAAAGAGGCATGACAAGGATTGAACCTTGGACCTCTTAATAAGTGGTTCCATGTTATAACCAGTAGCCCCAGTAGGGGTGTGCTATTAGAAAGAGAAGGGAAATGATAGTTAAAGGTAGGAAAGGTGAAGGACCCTTCACTTAAGAAGAAAAGTTTGAGTTTTCTTCTTCTTCCTCCAATAAAAATTTCATTTGTCTTCTTCTTTTCATGAATGAGAGTAAAAGATCTAAGGGAAGAAAAGACCATTTTTCCTTGTCACGCCCCGGGGGAGTCCCTGTTCGAAGAAATTTCGACAGCACCTCCCCTGTACGGGTGACAATCTGAAGCATTTATACAAAGCCCTTAGGGCCACATATACCTCGGCCAACACGACCGGAACAATAACAGTAATAAAAATATAACACAAAGTCAATCCACGCAGTTTATATCATCAGCCCACTCGGCTGGAACAAAAATCCAAAACACAGCAGAAAAACGATAGAAAACCAAATTACACGACATGCTAGCCGACTAGGCTTACACCACACCACAAAACACCATTCCGGACACAAAACCGGAACACAAAGCTTAGTACACAAATACATATACCAAAAATAATAATAAACAAAGGCAGAGACAGGTCTTCTGATGTGACGTGGGGACTGGCAAGGAGGATACTCCAAGCGACTCCATAAACAACCTGGTACCTGAAAAAGATAGTGTCCACGGGGGTGAGTTCAACAACTCAGCAGATACCTAGTTGACATGTATAGTAAACTATAACAAATAGTAATAACTAAAGAGTACAATCTCCTGAACAAAAGAAGGTAATGCATAATAGAAAAGGCTGAAGAGTACTGTACTCACCAAGGTCACCTATCAGAATAATCTGGTCGTCAGACCGGAAGTGTCATAAATCTTGTATGCATGTCAAACATATGCATCCATCCAAATGCAGCATATAAGTGCAGCAAACACAAGCAGTAAATGCATAAATGCGTATGATGCCAATGATGCGTCCTGGTCACCCCTGACGCCAGTCAGTCATCTCACACACAATGGTGAGACCGAGTGGGTAGGGCTATGACAACTGTGCACTCTACCATCACTACACCTGATGAGTGACTGAGTGGACGGGATGCTGTCGGAGTACTCCTGTCCTCTGACCCCAAATCATAAATGGGGGAGCTCAATGCTCTCATCTCCCGGTACATGATGACGGGGAGGTATCTCTGCCGGCTACCACGCTGAGTCACCTGACTAACGGAGCCAAACAGAGTCCACCGTCTGCCGGCTACCACGCTGCCACACTAAATGCCAGTGGAGCCAAACAAAGCAGAACTGTCTGCCGGCTACCACGCTGAGTCACCTGACCAACGGAACCAAACAGCAGAACCGCCACATACCTGCCTGATATACCACTATTCTATGAGTGGTGGTGTGTGCAGTACATGTAACTAGCGATGTGCTCAACCATAGTGGAGCCGACAATCGTGCAGCATGCAATCATGATGCATGACACTAAGCATAGCAATAAACTGATCAGCATAACCATATCCATATATATAAAAGGAGTATCGTAATATCGATGGTCAAATACGAAGAACTAAAGTACACAGGTCAGATAGGATATTCAAAACCTAGGTCCTGAACATAACAAGCATGGTATGTCACTACCTCACTGAGCATATATATAATCATATGGGTACTAGCATAAAATGCATATCAAGTGAGCAAACAAGCATGTAATAGGTATCCAGTAGTGACGTACCGAAACAAGGACGAACATAATTATTACTAAAGGCTATAACCTACTAGACATATCAACAAGACATATCAAAAAGATAAGTCAAGGTACCCGCCTCAAATGTAGATCGAGCTAATCAACCTCTATGTCGAAGTGCTCGTCCTGAATCCGAATCCTGTAATAAATCGTACGGTTTAGCCAAGTTTTATTTGTAAATAAAATAGCTAAACCCAAAATCCTTATTTACCAGAAACCCTAACTATTCCAAATTTCCATTTTATGTGTAATTATAGCAAGGATAAATTCCTCCTATAAACAAACACAATTAATCATCCATTAAATATGATTTATCCCTCCATTAAATCTGTTTCTCAGAAAATGTAGCACCTCAAATCAACACAACCATTTCCTCCAATCCACACTCATATTTAGAAATTATTTTCCACCACCAAACATAACCCCATCATCAATTAACAAACCAACTCCAATGTACAATTGAAATCACTTCTAAAACTTACCTAATTTGCCCTCCTCTATTATATCACAGCCGGAGAAGTTCCTGCAAGAATGATGCTCAGAGCTAGGTGGATCCGCTCACCTCCAAATCCAACACTAAAATTCCCAAATCCTGTTGTGTAGGTCAAATTCCCATCATATAGTTTACAATTCCATTACAAATCATGAAATCAAATCCTGTTATTCAATACCTTGCAAGCTTCACCCCCAATCCAGATTCACATCTGCCCGAAGGAGATCCCAAGTGCAGCCGGAGCAAGTAAATCCAACTGCCGGAAAAATAATCGAGGGGGAGACTGTGGCGGTTGAAGATCGGAAGAGGAGAGAGCTCCACACCGTGAGAGGGAGAGGGACGACGTTGACTATGCCAGGAGGTGTCAGCGTTAGGGCACGGGCAGTGTCGGCGGCGTTGAGATGCTTCGTGTTGGGTGGAGAAGGCGTGTGGCTCGGCATGAAAAAGGAAGAACTAGGGCATAGTGAAGGGTTGTTGTCGGCGAAGTAGAAGATGGCTTGTGCCGGCAGAGGAAGAGAAGAAGAAGAGGGGAGATGAATTGGAAAAAGGAACTGCCGTGTGAGAGGAGAAGAAGGCTCGCGAGTTGATTTGGGCATTCGGGGAAAAAAGAAACGGGAAAACAAAAATAAAAGAATAGAAATTAAAAAGGAAAAAAAATACAACTTTTCCTCACTTAAATAAGTTGCCTAAACAGGCTTTCCCGGGCCCTATTTTCATCCCCGTAAACTCGTCCCTACGAGCTTCGAAAAATTTCTGAAAAATTTCTAAAAATTTCGAAAAATTACCTTATCATTATTCACCATTTTTTCGGTATTTTACATTCTCCCCCACTAATAAAAATTTGGTCCCCAAATTTCGTCATCTACCATCCGTGAGTACTAACAATAGATAAAGAGTATCATTGCTGAACGGTAAATTAAATCACATACCTCTAGTGAAAGATGGGGGTATCTAGCTCGGATAGTATCCTCGAGCTCCCAGGCAGCCTCTTCATCTGTATGATGCTGCCATCCGACTTAACCAGTCGGATAGTCTTGTTCCGCAACTAACGCTCCTTCCGATCCAAAAATCCGTACCGGAATCTCCTCATAAGTGACGTCAAGCTGAATGGAAACTAAGATATCTGTCAGCACATACGTCGTGTCGGATAGATATCTCCTCAACATAGACACGTAGAATACATCGTACACGCCTACCAAAGACGGTGGTAGTGCTAGCCAGTAAGCTACCGCTCCAATCCTCTCCAAGATTTGAAAAGGTCCAATGTATCGCGGAGCTAGCTTATCTCTGAGGCCAAATCTCTTCACCCTTTTCATGGGAAAAACTCGCAGAAATACCTGGTCACCTACAGAGAACTCTAAGAGTCTCCGACTTCGGTCTGCATAACTCTTCTGCGACTCCGGTGTTAGTACTTGCTGATGGTTAGTACGGACCAACTCTGTCTCAAGCTGAGCTCTATGAGGTCCCAATAACTGGGCCTCCCCAACCTCATCCTAGAGGGTGGGTGTCCGACAAGGCCTACCATACAACGCTCCAAACGGTGACATCCGGATTGCCGAATGCAAACCGTTGCTGTAGGTGAACTCTATCAATAGCAAGTGGTCCTCCTAACTGTCCCTAATATTTAATACACATAACCTCAGCAAGTCCTCTAGAGTCTAAATGGTTCGCTCCAACTATCCATTTGTCTGCAGATGGAAAGTTATACTGAAATGGAGTTGAGTGCCCAAAGTCTACTGCAGACTCTGTCAAAATCAAGATGTGAACCGAGGGTCTCTATCCAAAATAATAGTCAAAGGGACACCATGTAATATGATGATCTCCCGGTAATACAAATCTATCAATCGATCCAGGGAATTAGTCTTCCGGATCACTATGAAGTGCGGCTATTTGGTTAATCGATCAACGATTACCCAAATCGCGTCATGGCCTCGTTGTGTCCTAGGCAAATCCACCATAAAGTCCATGGTAATAGGTTCCCATTTCCACTCAAGAATAGGAATCCGCTAAAATAATCTGGCAGGTATTTGATGCTCTGCCTTCACCTACTGACAGATAAGACCTCTCGCTATAAATTCCGTGATGTCTTTCTTCATGTCGTTCCACCAACAGGAACGCCTCAATCTCGGTACATACGGGTCCCACCTAGATGGATAATAAATCGGGAGCGATGAGCATCCTGAAATAGCTCCTGTAAGACCGGATGAGACTGAGGTACGCATAATCTACCTCGGAAGGACATAATACCCTCCTCTTCTCGTGTGAACTCGGTCTGCTACCCGGAAGCAATCTGGCTGCAAATAAACTACAAATACTGATCAGCAGCCTAGGGCTCTCGTATCCTCGTCCTGATCAACGACTGAGCAACTATGGTAACCAGAGTACCCTGCTCTGTCTGTCCTTACCCCTCGAGGCCCAACTCGGAGAAACCTTGAATCAAGTCTGTGACCACAACTCGGTGGCAAGATAAAGTCCCTCTTGACTTCTTGCTAAGTGCCTCGGCAACCACATTAGCTCTCCCTGGGTGATAGCTAATGGTACAATCAAAATCCTTCAGGAACTCCATCCATCTCCTCTGTCGGAGACTAAGTTCCTTCTAAGTAAAACAGATATTTGAGACTCTTATGGTCAGTGAGAATCTCAAATGTAACGCCATATAAATAATGTCGCCAAATCTTCATGGCAAAAATAATGACGACTAGCTCCAGATCATGTACAGGGTAGATCTTCTCATGCTCCTACAACCGACGAGAAGCATAGGAGACCACTCTATCGTGTTGCATCAGAACAGCGCTCAAACCCTGAATAGATGCATCGGTGTAGAGGACATATCCGTCCTCTGTAACACCCCTAGAAAGCCTAGATAAAGTAAGGGCAATGAGAGTACGAATGTAATGAAAAGAATGTGTAGATAGTCTACGTTGAATGTTACGATGGGAAGGATTTAGATGATTAAAAACTTTATGAAAGAAAATAAAGTTGAGAATATAAAGTTCTATACATGATTTATAATGCAAGGAATTAATGTAAACAAAAGAGATATGAGATATTATATATGCATGTATGAAATATTTATGCATAATGCATATACATGAATTATTTTGTACAAAAATATGTTAGGAGAAGGATTTGATCCTTGGTTCTCTTGTGGATGCATGCATGTGTTAACCAAGTGTGATAGGAGTGAATATTGTAAAAGGAGAGATGGGAATTATAATTAAAGGAAAGAAAGGAGAGAAATTAAGAGAAAGAAAAGAGAGAAACTCAAGAAGCATTTCTCTAGCATATTCTTTCTCATTAAGAGGAGAAGTAAATGAGGAGGATGAATCAAGTCAAGTTTTCCTCCCCTCATTTTAGTATAAATAGGCATAGAGGGGTGACTTCAACTTCATCCTCAACTCATTCTCCTCCTCTCCTCCATTGGTGCCGAGAACTCACTCTCCCTCTTTTCTTCTTCTTGTTGCCGAGCAACACAAGAGGAAGAAACCTCTTCTTCCTCCTCACTCTCTCCCTCTTTTCTTTCTTGTTGTTGCCGAGCAACACAAGAGGAAGAAGTCTCTTCTTCCTCCCCCTCTCCACCAAAAGACCTAGCTTCCTCCATTGGTGTCGAGCAAAGCAAGCAAGGAAGAAAGGTCCACAAGCAAGTTCTCAACTCTAGGAAACTTAAGCAAAGAAGGTAAGCTTCCCCTCACCTGCGGTACAAGGCTTTCATGTGATTTTCGGATTCTTTTTCTATACCTTGAAAGAAAGTTTTCCCCTATGTTTGTATACATATATGATGCATGATCAGAGGTGTATGTAACCCTAGAATTTCAATCAAAAATATTGTAAATAGGTTAGGAAAATTATTGTCTAACCAAACTAGTGCAAGTTTCCCTCTATGAAATGCTAAAGACCTTCCTATGGTTTTCTTGCTTGGAAGTTGATTGGAACCAAAAGAACCCCACTCTCATGTTTCGGCCAAGAAAGAATTTAGGGTTAGGAGGACCTTGAATTTAAAATAACTATGCTTATATGACATGATATAAAGTTCTTAAGAGTTGTATACTTGTATGTTGAAAGAAACTCATGAACCTTACTCTTAATATTTCGGCCATGGTAAGGTGATAGTTTAGAGAAGCTTAAACAAAATTCTAATATGCTCAATGACCTCTGTGATATTATGTTATGAAAGATGATTAATGCTCTCATGTTTAATTGGAATGTAGAAAATTAGTTACATGATTTATGACATGTAAGATCACAAGAGTCCTAGCTTGTTTATGATCCAACCTTGTGTATGATGTTCTTAGTAAATCTTGCTATGAAATTTACTTAGGTTTCCCATGCTTTAGGCCACTTAAAGGAAGTTTATATTCTATGAATTTCGGCCAAGTAAGGTTTAAAGGACCTAGAGGCCTTAGAAATGAAACCTAAGGGGTTAAAAGTACTTCTTATGAAAACTTGATAATGTGTGAATGTGATACATGTTTGTATGACCTAAATGAATCATTATGTGTTCGGCCATGAAGGGATAGATGCCCTAGAAACCTTAGAACAAAAATTAAATATGTCAATGCCATGATGTATGAAAATGATATGATAATAAGTTAGAATGCATGATTGCTTTAATTACGAAATGATATGCATAATGAAGTTATATTATGAAATATGCCATGATGTGTTATAGCATAGAAAATGCTATACATAATGAAAAGAAATGAAGTTATGTTATGATATGTGATAGCATAGAAAATGCTATACATAATGAAAAGTAATGAAGTTATGTTATGATATGTGATAGCATAGAAAATGCTATACATAATGAAAAGAAATGAAAAAGAATAAATGCATGAAAGATTGTTAAGGACATGATATGATAGTTATGCATGATAAGTTATTTTTATGGTTTGTACCAAGGGTGGGCTCCAACACCCCGGGGTCGATGGAGTAAGACTCGGGCCTCGTCAGTAATGGGCCTTTGAGTGCCCTAGGTCGATGGAGTAAGACTCGGGCCTAGTATGTATGTATGGTAAGGCTCAAGACTTGCTACCTTGGACCTACGCATTATGTATGTGGTACAAACCGGGATCCCAAATGATGATGATATTAATTTCAAGTACTATTAAGTATAAGTTTTCAAATTCACGATGCATTGCCTACATTCATATGTGCTTGAATTATATGATGATATGATATAATGTCATGTGATATTATGATATGAATATGATGCCCTTGTATGTCTCATGCTTGTGATTTATTTGTTTTATGATATGATATTCATGCTTCTATGAAATGATATGTGAATAAGAAATATGCATGATATGTTTGAATAGAATGATATGTTATGTTATGATTAGTTGAGACGATGATATGTTGATCCATTCTTGATATACGATGATTCTCGGTTTTAGTGAGTAGGAAAGGAACATACTGAGCCATGAGTGCTCATAGCTTACTTTCCTTGTACCGCAGATAAAAGAGAAAGCTGGATGTACAACGGAGCAGCAGGAGGAGCAGATAGTGATGTGTGTGGTGGTGGCTCGGCAAGAACGATTCGGACAAATTAATATTTTTAGTTATAAGTTCAATATATGCACATTTGAACAAATCAAAATATGTGATATTATGCTTAATAAATTAAATTCTTTAAAGTTTTTATTCTTCCGCTGTTATAACTAAAGCATGTACGTAAGTAGTATAAGAACGTAGCGCCGCCTTTGGTTGGGTAAGAAGGGTGGGCGTTACATCCTCTCCAGAAGGTAAAACCAAAATTGGAGTCGACACTAGTCTCCGCTTCAGCTCCTGGAAGCTGGTCTCGAAATCTTCAGTCCAAGAGAACTTCACGCCTTTCCTGGTCAGGCATGTAAGTAGCATGGCAATCCGTGAGAACCCCTCAACGTATCTCCGGAAATATCGAGCCAAACAAAGGAAGTTGCGAGCCTCTTCCATAGACTCCGTCTACTCCCAACTGTAACAACCTCGATCTCCTGTGGAACCACAGTATACTCCTACTGGTCATCATGTGTCCCAAAAATCTCACAGAAGACAATCCCAAAACGCACTACTGAACTTCGCATATAGATGTTCCCATCGAAACATCTCTAGAACTATGCAAAATGGTGTGCGCGACTCACCGCAGATCCGAAATAGATCACAACATCGTCAACAAAGACAATGGAAACCGATCCAAATGTTCTGGGAATACCCAAATCATCGAGCCCCTGAAAACAGCTAGGGCACTGTAACCCTAAATGGTAAAACCAAGACACATAATGTCCGTTTCACAGACATTCCTAACCATAAGATCTCCGACAACAAGTCAGGAAATCTGATCACCAGCGATATAAATCACCAAAGAATAGATCCTCCAGTGTGAGAGCAATGCTCCATCACAGGAAATACCACATATGTGCGAGCAACGCTCTACCACAAGAAATCCTCAATATGTGGGAGCAACGCTCCACCACAACCAAATCCGTAATATGTATCTACAATATATATATGGGGCAATACTCCGCTACAAGTAATCCACAATAGGTATAATCCACACTAGACCTATAATAACCCTAATTGAACATGTTTACACACCGCCTATAAATGGACAGTCTAACATAGGACTAGTACCACCACAGAGTCTATATCAAATGGGAAAAATTTATTATCATATATGTTAGTGAAACAAACCAATCATGTTCTCACATATTTAACTCCTGGTGACCCATTTTTCATCGATCGGGTACCCAAATATCCAAAAGATACGAGTATAAAAACTCTCCCAATCCTATCCAACAATGTCTAAGGAGTATGTCAGATCTCATCCTTTAGATATTCAATTATCCACAGTTAAAGAATCACAATCCAAATTCATAACCAGCTTACCACGTTTCATAGTGTAGTGTGATATTCACAATGGTCGCAATAGAAAAAAAACAAACATACATATCTGAAATTGATGAAAGTCACATACATAATTCGAACACTTAGATATATTACTAGAAGCACTTTTACTTGAAGCAATAAACAAATTCAAGACTGATATTATTCTATTTAATCTAGATATCTTCCCTTCATATATGAGATTTAGTGCTTTTAGGGGTATTCACGTATAATTGAAGAAACACTGTGAAATGGCCAGTTATCCATCCATGGGCCAAAGTCAAAAGAGAAACAAATAAATCCCACAACCTATCCAATATATCCTACCAAAATTAGTTTAACTAAAAACAAACTTTCCAAGGTCCAAGGTGTCATGACATACCAATTTTAGTGAAATCCATATCCCAAATCTCTACATTCTAGTAATGATCTGAATTGGTCCTTTCAGACCTTTGATTTAGACTATTCCACCACTTCAATCCTCCCCTCCATCACTTGTCAAAAAGCAAAAGAATTCTACCTTGCTTAATTTATGAATTCAAAACCATGATTATATCAAAATTTCTCATAAATATAGGATAAGTCACATCACCTAAGGCTTATTCCTCATAAATATATTGAGCTTTAGAAGTGCAATCAAAACTTAATTAAATTCTCCATCGACAAATTTATGGTTTGTAAATTTCAATTTGTTTTTGTTTCTATCAAATTGGTAAATTGAACCATGTCTACTACTAACACTATCCTTGAAAGGTTGCCTGCGTGCAATTCATTCCCCTGCCCAAGCAACTCTTCCACATAAACACAATGAAGGAAAGACTTTCCATCCAAGCAAGCGAAGCACAATAGAAAAGTTAGATTGAGTGAGATTAGACATAAGGTCTAAAGATAGAGTTCAAGAGAACTTAAATGATGGAGAGGAAGCTTGAGTGATAAAAAAAAAAGAGACGGATCTTTTCTTAGTGCTCAGTATTAAGTCATGCTAAGCTTGTTTTGCGTAGTAAGAATAATACAAAGGTGATCGTAGGCAGCATAAGCAAAATGACAAATTCTGCCCAGGATACTTATTAGTTATATAAAGACCTGGTCAAATGTGATGTATCACTCTTATCAAGCTACTGATTGCTGACTGAGATACTAGGATCTATCCCTTCGCTACTCATTCCCAACATCAATAGTCTGACACTAGTCTACGAGTGGACTCTCTGAATGCCTATTGACCACATGTAATATAGCTACAACATCAGACAGATGTCAGATACGAAGTGTTATTATATGTCATAACTATCACAGTCAACAATGCATACACTAACAAAATAATAGGATAACAGTATACCAACATACCTCCTATAGCTTGGAGATGTCCTGCTGCTGCCAGGTCCCAAAACCCGAAAAGTCACATCGAGAAGACCAAAACATGAAATCTGAAACACAGGGAAAATAAGACTCGTAAGCCAATCTCTGATACCAAATAAATTGGTATCAGATAAATTTTGTAAATCCAGAACACATAGCAAGTATCGTATACCTGCTCTGATACCACTAAATTGTCACGCCCCGGGGGAGTCCCTGTTCGAAGAAATTTCGACAGCACCTCCCCTGTACGAGTGACAATCTGAAGCATTTATACAAAGCCCTCAGGGCCACATATACCTCGGCCAACATGGCCGGAACAATAACAGTAATAAAAATATAACACAAAGTCAATCCACGCAGTTTATATCATCAGCCCACTCGGCTGGAACAAAAATCCAAAACACAGCAGAAAAACGATAAAAAACCAAATTACACGACATGCTAGCCGGCTAGGCTTACACCACACCACAAAACACCATTCCGGACACAAAATCGGAACACAAAGCTAAGTACACAAATACATATACCAAAAATAAAAATAAACAAAGGTAGACACAGGTCTTCTGATGTGACGTGGGGACCGGCAAGCAGGATACTCCAAGCGACTCCATAAACAACCTGGTACCTAAAAAAGATAGTGTCCCGGGGGTGAGTTCAACAACTCAGCAGATACCTAGTTGACATGTATAGTAAACTATTGATGGAATAAATGAAAGAGAACAAGTTGCGCAACAAGCTAGTGATATGGGTCGTGCTCAATCCACTCCAGATATTGATGATGATCCATTATGCATCAATGGAGGACCAATTACAAGGGCTAGGGCTAAAAAGATGAAGGAAGCACTTAATGTGCTAATTGAAGATGTGAAGGCCAAAGCTACTATTGAAGAAGGTTTGACCAAGAGTAAGTCATCCGGCTTAGTCAACCTAATTTAAGCCTTAGATGAGCTAAATTAGTATTTAAGTCTCATATCTATGTAGTATGGATATGTTGGCTCAATTTGGACTCATTTTTACCTTTATTTGGGTTGTAATAATGTCATATGCTTAAAATGGCTAAGTAGTCTATATGGGCCTTTACTAAATGGGCTTTCTTTTGGCCTTTTAGGGTTTTTTGGTCACCTTATAGCTATAAATAAAGGGGGTGACGGCCACACATGTATCTTTGATATATTTTTCCATCTAAAACACGGTGAGGCTCTCGCTTGTTGGTTTTTCATTGAACTTGAACTTATCAAGGCATCTCCTTGTGGCGTTCAAAAACTTATCAACCTCAATCCCAAGGTTGTGGCGTCTTCCATCTTCTATACCAAGGTTCGTGCTTTTCTAAGAATTGGGTCAAGGTTTCTTTTCATCCATCTTATCGATTTAGACCTTCCTTCTTTCTGTTTTCAATTCGTTGTGGGTTCTTGCGATATCTCTCTCGTTGGGTTCACATCATTTGGTATCAGAGCCAAGTTTTTCTAAATCGATTTGGTTATCCTTTTCTCTTTGTGCTTGAAACTTTGTCAATTTGTTCAAAATTATCTGCTTATCATTATCATCTCAATCCTAGTGAGTTTTATTCGTCTTGGTGCTAGCAAATTATTTTTGGTAAAAAAAAAAAGAGTTGACATTTTAAAAAAAAATCGGCAAAAAAAAATTGTAAAAGAAAACGCCGAAATTCAAAAAAAAAATATATTTTTTTCGGCAAAAAAAAAGGGCCGAAATTAAAAAAAAAATCGAAAAAATAAAAATAAAAAAAAAGTTGAGTGTAGGGAATTGTTATTTCTATAGTAGTACTTTCCAATTCTGCATTTCTTTTAAAGTTTTGCCTATTATATTTACACTTTCCAATTCCGCATTTTTCTTTAATAATTTGCCTAGTATATTTGCACCTTCCAATTCTGCAATTTCTTTAATGTTTTGCCTAATATACTTGCACTTTCCTATTCCGCATTTCCTTTAAAGTTTTGCCTAATATACTTGCACTTTCCTATTCCGCATTTCTTTTAAAGTTTTGCCTAGATTTAATTCTACACCTGCCTAAATTAAGTTCTGGCAAGATCCTTTTCAGTTCTTATTTCAAATATTTTTATCTCTTAGTCCCACATTCGCATAAGTTTTGCCTAGATTCAATTCTAGCAAATTTCCTTTCTGAACTTAATTTAATTTTTCAATTCTGTAATTTGCATTCTTCTATCATTTCCTTTCTTTTATCCTATACCTTTGGGATTTTCAATCAGTCAACGATCGTTTACAAGGAATTGCCACAATTCTAAGTTCCTTAAAGAGCTAACATTAGCGAGTTGAGTGATTGACTGACAACAGATTGCATTAATGGCGACAAGTGGAGAAGAAGCAAGACCTAGAGAAACACTTGAACAACGTGCCTTGAGACAACACTTGGAACGCATGGAAATCAGATTCAATCAAATCCTCGACAAATTGGAGAGACAAGATGCTGTAATTACTGAATTACAAAATAGCCAAGCTGGTAGAGTTCCCACATGAATTTCAAGGCAATATAACCGTGAAGACAACAACGATGATGATGATGGCATTTCTGAGGACATTGATGATAGAGTTTCTAGTGGCAGATCTGGTGGCATCAGAATTGGTGGTAGAAGGGGAAAGATGACTGATTATGTTGATAGAAACTTGGGAAATATCAAATTGAAGATTCCTTCTTTTCAAGGCAAAAGTGATCCAGATGCATATTTGGAGTGGGAAAAGAAAGTGGAATTAGTATTTGATTGTCACAACTACTCTGAAGAGAAGAAGGTAAAACTTGCTGCTGTCGAATTTATTGATTATGCTATTATTTGGTGGGATCAAGTTATTCTAAGCAGGAGAAGAAACAACGAGAGACCCGTTGGCACTTGGGAAGAGATGAAATCAATTATGAGGAAGAGGTTCATTCCATCACATTACTATCGAGATTTGTACCAACGGCTACAAAGTCTAACCCAAGGATCCAAGACCGTGGAGGAATACCACAAAGAGATGGAGATTGCCATGATTCGAGCCAATGTGGAGGAGGACCGAGAAGCAACCATGGCAAGATTTTTACAAGGTTTGAATTCAGAAATTGCAAATATAGTAGAGCTGCAACATTATGTGGAGCTTGAAGATATGGTGCATATGTCCATGAAAGTTGAAAGGCAACTCAAAAGGAAGGGTTCAATCAAACATGGTCAAAGTTCTAATTCATCCACTTGGAAATCTAGTTGGAACAAAAGAGATGATAAAGTTGCATCAAAGAGTAAGACCGAGTTTTTGAAGAATAAAGATGCTAATTCTCCATTGGTTAAAGGTAAAGAACCTATCCAATCTTCAAGAAATAGAGATATTAAATGCTTTAAGTGTTTGGGAAGAGGACATATCACCTCACAATGTCCAAACAAAAGAAGTATGCTTTTGAAAGAAAATGGTGATATTGAAACTGAGAGTGAGTCTGAAGATGATAATGCCTTGCCACCATTGATGGAAAGTGATGTAGAAGAGTATGTCGTTGAAGGTGAAGCCCTTGTCACTAGGTGTGCTCTAAATGTGCAAGTGAAGGAAGAAGATGAAGAACAACGAGACAACATATTTCATACCCGTTGCCACATCAAAGACAAGGTATGTAGTATGATTATAGATGAAGGAAGTTGCACTAATGTTGCTAGTACTATCTTGGTTGAGAAATTATGCTTACCAACCACTAAACATCCTAGACCTTATAAACTACAATGGTTGAATGATTGCGGGGAGGTTAAGGTCACTAAGCAAGTATTGGTTTCATTATCCATTGGTAGGTATCATGATGATGTTCTTTGTGATGTAGTACCAATGCATGCAAGTCATTTGCTTTTAGGTAGACCATGGCAATTTGATAGGAGAGTCATACACGATGGGTTCACAAATAAATATTCTTTTAAGATGCATGGTAAACTTGTAACTCTTGTACCATTAACTCCTAAGCAAGTATATGAAGATCAATTGAGGATAAAAAATGAGAGTAAAAAAAAAAAGATTGTGAGAGAAAAAAAAATGGAAAAGAAAAGGAGTGTGAGAAAAGAAAAAGTGAGGATGAGAGGAGTGAAAAAAAGAATGAAAAAGAAACAAAAAATCTAGAGAGTAAAAAAGGGAGCTTTTATGCAAAAGAAAGAGAGGTTAAGAGAGCTTTTTATTCTCAACAGCCGATGATTATACTTTTGTATAAGGAGG
This sequence comes from Zingiber officinale, assembly GCF_018446385.1. Classification (NCBI taxonomy): domain Eukaryota; kingdom Viridiplantae; phylum Streptophyta; class Magnoliopsida; order Zingiberales; family Zingiberaceae; genus Zingiber; species Zingiber officinale. The sequence goes on from NC_056002.1 coordinate 74,530,124, forward strand.
CTTATTTCAACACTAACAATCTTAACCCTTCTTTGCCTAGTGTTGTTAAATCTCTTTTGCAGGAATTTGATGATGTCTTTCTTGAAGAAGTTCCTGATGGATTACCACCACTTAGGGGAATAGAGCACCAAATTGACTTCATCCCAGGAGCAGCTATCCCTAATCGACCAGCCTATAGGAGCAATCCTATGGAGATGAAGGAGCTTCAAAAGCAAGTTGAAGAATTGATGAGAAAAGGGTATGTCCGAGAAAGTTTGAGTCCTTGTTCAGTTCCTGTTTTGCTTGTGCCTAAGAAGGATGGAACTTGGAGGATGTGCGTTGATTGTAGGGCTATCAACAAGATTACGGTAAAGTATCGTCATCCTATTCCTAGATTAGATGATATGCTAGATGAACTACATGGTTCTTGCATTTTCTCTAAAATTGATTTGAAGTCTGGCTATCATCAAATTCGCATGCGTGAGGGAGATGAATGGAAAACTACTTTTAAGACTAGGTACGGTTTGTATGAATGGTTAGTCATGCCATTTGGCCTAACTAACGCACCTAGTACTTTCATGAGATTAATGAACCATATTTTACGTGCTTATATTGGGAACTTTGTTGTAGTATATTTTGATGACATCTTGATTTATAGTAAAAATTTAGATGAACATCTTAATCATTTACAAAAAGTTCTACTTGTTTTGAGAAATGAAAAATTGTTTGCTAACCTTTAAAAATGTTCTTTTTGCACAAATCAGATAGAGTTTCTTGGTTATATTGTTAGTGCTAAGGGAATAGCGGTTGATGAAGAGAAGGTTAAGGCAATACGTGAATGGCCAACACCAAAAACGATAACTGAGGTACGTAGCTTTCATGGGTTGGCAAGTTTCTACAGAAGGTTTGATAAAAATTTTAGTTCTATAGCTGCACCCTTGACTAAAGTTGTTAAAAAGAATGTTGGGTTTCGTTGGGATAGTGAACAAGTTTCAGCTTTCAATTTACTTAAGGAGAAGCTAAGTTCAACACCATTACTTGCATTACCTAACTTTGCTAAAACTTTTGAAATTGAGTGTGATGCATCAGGAATAGGTATTGGAGCTGTGCTAATACAAGAAGGTCGACCCCTTGCTTATTTTAGTGAGAAACTCAGCGGAACAGCTTTGAACTATCCAACTTATGACAAGGAGATGTATGCATTGGTGAGGGCTTTAGAGACTTGGCAACATTACTTGTGGCCCAAAGAGTTTGTTATTCACACTGATCATGAATCGTTGAAGCATTTGAAGAGCCAAAGTAAGTTGAATAGATGTCATGCAAAATGGGTAGAATTCATTGAATCATTCCCTTATGTGATCAAGTATAAACAAGGTATGGAAAACATTGTTGCTGATGCTTTGTCTCGAAGGTATACCTTGATCTCTACTTTAAACACTAAATTGTTAGGATTTGAATACATTAAAGATTTATATTCTAATGATTCTGACTTTGGAAATGTGTTTGAAGTTTGTGAACATACTGCATTTGGGAAGTTTTATAGACATGGGGGGTTTCTTTTTAGAGTGAATAGGTTGTGTGTGCCTAATTGTTCATTAAGGGAATTATTAATCCAAGAATCTCATGGTGGGGGACTAATGGGACATTTTGGAGTTAAAAAAACTCTAGAAGTGTTGGTAGAGCATTTCTTTTGGCCACAAATGAAACGGGATGTAGTTAAATTTTGTGAGAAGTGTATTACATGTAGGCATGCGAAATCTAGATCTTTACCTCATGGACTGTATACACCTTTACCAATTCCTAGTGAACCTTGGGTTGATATTTCCATTGATTTTGTTTTAGGACTACCAAGGTCTAAACGAGGTATGGATTCTATTTTTGTGGTTGTGGACAGATTTTCTAAAGTGGCTAATTTTATTCCTTGTAGGAAAACAGATGATGCTAAGCATATTGCTGATCTATTTTTTAGGGAGATCGTGCGACTTCATGGAGTACCGAGGAGCATAGTTTCAGATAGTGATGCAAAGTTTCTAAGCTACTTTTGGAAGACATTGTGGGGAAAGTTAGGAATAAAGCTTTTGTTTTCTACAACTTGTCATCCACAAACAGATGGACAAACTGAGGTAGTAAATCGAACTTTATCTACTTTGTTGAGAGCTATCATTCAAAAGAATTTAAAAGGTTGGAAAGATTGTTTACCACATGTTGAATTTGCTTATAATAGATCTATGCATTCTACTACTAATTTTTCTCCTTTTGAAGTGGTATATGGGTTCAAACCTTTAATTCCTTTAGATTTATCGCCTTTGCCTATCTCTGAGCGTGCCAGTTTAGATGGTACCAGAAAAGCTGAGTTTGTGAGGCAACTGCATGAGAAAGTTCGATTGCAAATTGAAAAGAGGACTGAACAATATGCTGCGCAAGCCAACAAGGGACGAAAGAAAGTGATCTTTGAACCCAGAGATTGGGTTTGAGTTCATATGAGGAAGGAAAGATTTCCAGCTAAAAGTCGTACTAAGTTGCATCCACAAGGAGATGGTCCATTTCAAGTCATTGCTCGAATCAATGATAATGCATACAAGCTTGACTTACCAGGTGAGTATAATGTGAGTGCTACATTTAATGTTTCTTATCTTTCTCCTTTTGATGTAGGTGATCAAGATTCGAGGACGAATCCTTTTGAGGAGAGGGGGAATGATGGAATAAATGAAAGAGAACAAGTTGCGCAACAAGCTAGTGATATGGGTCATGCTCAACCCACTCCAGATATTAATGATGATCCATTATGCATCAATGGAGGACCAATTACAAGGGCTAGGGTTAAAAAGATGAAGGAAGCACTTAATGTGCTAATTGAAGATGTGAAGGCCAAAGCTACTATTGAAGAAGGTTTGACCAAGAGTAAGTCATCCGGCTTAGTCAACCAAATTCAAGCCTTAGATGAGCTAAATTAGTATTTAAGTCTCATATCTATGTAGTATGGATATGTTGGCTCAATTTGGACTCATTTCTACCTTTATTTGGGTTGTAATAATGTCATATGCTTAAAATGGCTAAGTAGTCTATATGGGCCTTTACTAAATGGGCTTTCTTTTGGCCTTTTAGGGTTTTTTGGTCACCTTATAGCTATAAATAAAGGGGGTGACGGCCACACATGTATCTTTGATATATTTTTCAATCTAAAACACGGTGAGTCTCTCGCTTGTTGGTTCTTCATTGAACTTGAACTTATCAAGACATCTCCTTGTGGCGTTCGAAAACATATCAACCTCAATCCCAAGGTTGTGGCGTCTTCCATCTTCTATACCAAGGTTCGTGCTTTTCTAAGCATTGGGTCGAGGTTTCTTTTCATCCATCTTATTGACTTAGACCATCCTTCTTTCTGTTTTCAATTCGTTGTGGGTTCTTGCGATATCTCTCTCGTTGGGTTTACATCAACTATAACAAATAGTAATAACTATGGAGTACAATCTCCTGAACAAAAGAAGGTAATGCATAATAGAAAAGGCTGAAGAGTACTGTACTCACCAAGGTCACCTATCAGAATAATCAGGTCGTCAGACCGGAAGTGTCATAAATCCTGTATGCATGTCAAACATATGCATCCATCCAAATGCAGCATATAAGTGAAACAAACACAAGCAGTAAATGCATAAATGCGTATGATGCCAATGATGCGTCCTGGTCACCCCTGACGCCAGTAAGTCATCTCGCACACAATGGTGAGACCGAGTGGGTAGGGCTGTGACAACTGTGCACTGTACCATCACAACACCTGATGAGTGACTGAGTGGACGGGATGTTGTCGGAGTACTCCTGTCCTCTGACCCCAAATCATAAATGGAGGAGCTCAATGCTCTCATCTCCCGGTACACGATGACGGGGAGGTATCTCTGCCGGCTACCACGCTGAGTCACCTGACCAACGAGCTACCACGCTGCTACACTAAATGCCAGCGGAGCCAAACAGAGCGGAACTGTCTGCCGGCTACCACGCTGAGTCACCTGACCAACAGAGCCAAACAGCAGAACCGCCACACACCTGCCTGATATACCACTAATCTATGAGTGGTGGTGTGCGCAGTACATGTAACTGGCGATGTGCTCAACCATAGTGGAGCCGACAATCGCGCAGCATGCAATCATGATGCATGGCACTAAGCATAGCAATAAACTGATCAGCATAACCATATCCATATATATAAAATGAGTATCGTAATATCGATGGTCAAATACGAAGAACTAAAGTACACAGGTCAGATAGGATATCAAAAACCTTGGTCCTGAACATAACAAGCATGGTATGTCACTACCTCACTGAGCATATATATAATCATATGGGTACTAGCATAAAATGCATATCAAGTGAGCAAACAAGCATGTAATAGGTATCCGGTAGTGACGTACCGAAACAAGGACGAACATAATTATTACTAAAGGCTATAACCTACTAGACATATCAACAAGACATATCAAAAAGATAAGTCAAGGTACCCGCCTCAAATGTAGACCGAGCTAATCAACCTCTATGTCGAAGTGCTCGTCTTGAATCCGAATCCTGTAATAAATCGTACGGTTTAGCCAAGTTTTATTTGTAAATAAAATAGCTAAACCCAAAATCCTTATTTACCAGAAACCCTAACTATTCAAAATTTCCATTTTTTGTGAAATTATAGCAAGGATAAATTCCTCCTATAAACAAACACAATTAATCATCCATTAAATATGATTTATCCCTCCATTAAATCTGTTTCTCAGTAAATGTAGCACCTCAAATCAACACAACCATTTCCTCCAATCCACACTCATATTTAGAAATTATTTTCCACCACCAAACATAACCCCATCATCAATTAACAAACCAACTCCAATGTACAATTGAAATCACGTCTAAAACTTGTTGGTGCGGGAAGCATCCGACGATCGAACCATGGTTTTGATAATGGCAAAGGATTCAAAGTTAAGTTAGTGTGTGATCTAACATGTTTGAATGAGTGTTTCAGAAAAGTCCTAGCTGCGGTTAGGCAGGTGAAAAACCCTAAGGGGTGGTAACCTTAGGTCCTAGGGGGCGGTAACCCTAGGTGGAGGAAAACCCTAAGGGGCGGTAACCTTAGGTCCTAGGGGCCGGTAACCCTAGGTGGAGGAAAACCCTAAGGGGCGGTAACCTTAGGTCCTAGGGGGCGGTAACCCTAGGTGGAGAAAAACCCTAGGGGGTGGTAACCCTAGGTCCTAGGTGGTGGTAACCCTAGGCGGTATGTCCAGTCGGTCTGGAGGATTGGACTGGCATCAGGTAATCTCTTCTGAGGGGAGTAGGTGAGGACGCGTTCCCCGTAGAGGGAACAGTAGGCGTCGAGTTGACCTAGGGTTTCCGGTTGGAAATCCGAAGTCAGAATCGGACAGTCCGAAGACTGTCAGTTATTACTTACTGTGTTTTATCAGATTCTAACACTGTCTTGCAGGGTATTTTTGCTCGGACTAACCTTTGTTTGCAGGTGAGGAACCTGTTGGAAAATGGTGGTCCGGGCGCCCGGGATGGATCCGGGCGCTCGGAACAGGTCCGGGTGCCTGGGACCAAGTTTTATCCCCTGCGCGACTTCGCCATGTGGAGCATCCTGGTTGGTTAGTCACGTCACACTCAAGGCACCCGGAAAGGATCCAGGCGCCCTGAATGTCATATAAAAAGTGAGTTGAGGTGCAGCTTCAGAACAACAATTGAACAAGCCTTCCTTCTGCTGTGTGCTGCTCAAGAAACGACTCTAAAGTGCTGTTACAGTCGCCGACGACCTAAAACTTCAGTTATTATTTTGTTGTCGGTATTATTTCAATTCCAGTTGTAATTATTTTCGTGTACTTATTCACGATATTATAGTTGTTGCCCACCGGAAGCGATCAAGGATCGCGGGCCTTCGAGTAGGAGTCGCCTTAGGCTCCGAACGAAGTAATTCCCTGTGTCTCTGTGTTTGACTGTCTCTATTCCGCTGCTTATTACTCTATTAGTTTCACGTACGATTTACGATTTCGAAAAACGAAATAGCCATGAGTGCTATTCACCCCCCCCCCCTCTAGCGCTTTCGATCCATCAATTGGTATCAGAGCGGGGTCATTTTGAATCGGTGCAACCACCATTCAAAATATTTTTTTTGTGGTATTTTTTTATTTTCGGAGTCGATTAGAATTTCGCCTCATAGCTATATTCTAATTCTTTTTTTTCTCGAATCGGTTTTTCTCGGAATTGGTGCAACACCACCCGAGTTCGTGATCCATTCTTTTTCCCTACCGCACTACTAAGCCAGGACCAAGTCCTGGGACAATTTTTTGGTTGTTTTTCGCTTTAGGTAAAACTGAAATGGCCCTTCAAGAAGGCTACAGTACTGCCCGCCCGCCGCTATTCACCGGAGACGACTTCGGGTACTGGAAAGGTCGGATGGAGGCATATCTCCAGACTCACTTTGAAGTCTGGACGATTGTCAAAACCGGATTCGAACTACCATCTGACACCACCGGCAAACCACTACCGTACGAGGACTGGGATGCATCCTCAATCAAGAAAGTGGAAGCTAATGCCAAGGCAACCTGCACCCTCCAGTGTGGCCTATCAAAAGAAGAACTCAACCGCGTCGGCCCCTTCAACAGCGCCAAAGAATTGTGGGAGAAGCAAATTGAACTTCACGAAGGGACATCTGACACCAAAGTAAGTAAAAGAGACTTAATTTTTAATAAATTATTTAACATCAAATTTCTGGAAGGTGAAACAGCCGCCCAACTCCATGCCCGGATTCAAGATCTGCTCAATGGTCTTCATATGATTGGACAGAAGGTAGACAACCGGGACATCATAAGGTATTCTCTAAACGCCTTTCCAAGGAACACCTTGTGGGCATCCATGGTAGATGCCTACAAGGTCTCCAAGGACTTGTCTACCATTAAATTAGATGAACTGTTTGCAGAATTCGAACTTCACGAACAGACTAATGCACGCCCGACCGAGAAAGGGTTGGCTTTGGTTGCAGGAACAGGGAGATCACGTGAGTCAAAGGTCAAGCGAAGAACCGAACCTGAGTCAGAAGAAGAACCAGAATCAAAAGACGACGATGAACTCACAATCGAAATAGTCAGCTTAGTAAAGAAGCTCTGCAAAAAGAAGGGCTTCAACAAAAAGGATCTCAGAAAAGCCATTCAGTCTAAAGAAGCCCAACCAAGCTCGAAGGTCAAATTCGAAGTGACATGCTACGGGTGCAATCAGAAGGGTCACATCAAGGCGAATTGCCCGATCCAGAAGGATCCAAAGAAACCCAAAAGAAAGAAGGCATTGAAGGCAACATGGGACGAGTCTTCTTCCGATGAATCCGACGACGAAGAACAAGAACAGACGAACTTTCTTGCCTTGACAGCCCGGGACTTCACCAACGGATCCGGAAGTGAGGACGAATCGGAAGCCGAGTCCGAGAGAAGCCACGGATCCGCATCCGTTTCCGAAGGGCCGAACCCCTCTGTAAGTAAAATTCGGTTATATAGTTTAATTAATTATTTAATGCATAAAGTAGCTAAGTCTAAGATTCGAATTAAAGCGCTTCTAAAGGAGGTAACACTCCTTAAAGAAACGCCTAACAACGAATCCTTAACTGATCAAGTTCAGACTGGAACCTCAACTCAAGTTCAAAAACTTGAGGAAGAGAATTCCAATCTGAAAAGTCAAGTCAAGGATTTGAAAACAACTCTAGAGCGATTTTCCTTGGGATCCAAGAATCTTGATTTAATTCTTGGAACTCAAAGGGCAATCTACAATCGAACTGGACTAGGATATAAAAAGAAGTATAAATCTTACCTATCCTTAATAAAACCAAATAGAAAAATGGTCCAAGCATGGGTTGCCAAGTCCAACCTGATCAATCAAGTTGGACTTGGATATTATTGGGTTCCTAAGGATCAAATACATTACCTCAATAAACCTTATCAAGGCTATGATCCAGGGGGAGCTAAAACAATAAAAATCCGAAATTAATCAAAAACTCAAAATTCAAAATTCAAAAATTCGAAAACTCAAAAACTCAAAATCTGAAATTAATCTAAAAATAAAAAATTAGAAATTAATCTAAAAACTCAAAATTTAAAAATTCAAAATTAATTATTGAAATTCAAAATTCAAATTCAAAATTAATCTAAAAATTAAAGATTCGAAATTAATCTAAAAACTCAAAATTTAAAAATTCAAAATTGATTATTGAAATTCAAATTCGAAATTGATTAATCATTCAAATACGAAATTAATCTAAAAATTAAAGATTCGAAATTAATCTAAAAACTCAAAATTTAAAAATTCGAAATTAATTATTGAAATTCAAAATTCAAATTCAAAATTAATTATTCATTCAAATTCGAAATTAATCTAAAAATTAAAGATTCAAATTCAAAATTAATTATTAAAATTCAAAATTCAAAATTCAAAATTCCAAATTAATCATTCAAAATTCAAAATCAATTATTAAAATTCAATTTCAAAAATTCAAAATTAATTCAAAAATCCAAAAATCAAAATAGAAGGAGGGTCCAGAATAGCTGGCAACTCCGAAATCTATTTACCCGACTGGGTAACCGAACTTAATCTACCCGAAATGGGTAAACAAGAGTAGATTACCCGACAGGGTAAATAAGGATAGATTAAAAGGGTTAGATTTAACTTGAAACACAGTACTGGTGAAGTTTTTGGATGATAGTACGTTGGGGAAATTTGGGCATCGCATGTCTAGGAAGATATGACTTCGACCTGGTGCATTTGGCCAAGTGGAACTAATCGAAACTACCCTTAAATGGATCCTAACTAGCTAGACCAAGGTTTAGTATTAAGCTCAATGGGTAGGACTATTTGGGAAACCTCGAAGGCATGGTTACTTTAATGAGCTCCTTGTGACTCACCATAGCCCAGAAGTTTATCCAAAGAATGCTTACTTGTTGAACCCAAAGCTAAACCCGAATCTAACATAAAGTTAAACAAAACCCTATAAATTGAACTAATTCATCTCACAGAATAATAGGAGCCCCTGATTGAAAACATAGATCGAGTGAGATGACTAAGCAAACTCAATTTTAAATCTTACTTAAGTTAAGTTAAACATTTTTCAAAATTAAATTAACTCAAAAATCTCCAAACTACTTAACTTAAAATCAAATTAGATCAAACGTTTTTAAACATTTTTTTAATCAAATTAAATGTTATTAATAAATTAAATTAAATTAAAAAAAACAAAAAAAACAAAAAAACAAAACGAACGAAACAAGGTCAAAAACCGGGGGCGGGCGCCCCCGGTATTCGGACTCAGGGCGCCCGCAGAGAACCCGGGCGCCCCGCCTCACACGACCCCGGGCGCCCGGACTCCCTTATATATAGGGCAGGGCGCCCCTACCTTTGCACCTAAGTCTTCCTCCTTAAAGCTTCTTCTTAGCTTTTCTGCGAAATTTCCGCGGTTGATACGGAGTCGTGACTCAACCGAGGTCGTCAGTTCTAAAATTTATTACAATGGCTCCTCGGTAAAATTTCTATCCCCTCCTAAACTTTATTTCTTATAATGCTTGTTTATTTCCTAGTGTAATATTAATTTAAAATTTAGGAAGCGTTCTAAATCTGGTGCTGGGCCCTCTACACCTAGCATTGACCCTAAGTTTCCCACCGAAGAACTTAGGATTAAGTTTATGTCAACAAATTACATGGCCATTAGAACCAAATGTATAGATAGATCGTTCTTTCTACGCTCTTGTATTCCAGTCTCCGAGGCTATAAGCCACTATAGGTTGCGAAACCTTGTTGAGTGCACCAGCCCAGTAAACATAAGTTTATGTGCCGAATTTTACAACAACCTAGTGAAAGTAGACGACTACTCCTATACCACTAGGGCAGCTGGCACGGATATCACATTATCTCCCACCACCATTCGTGAGTTTCTAGGGTTACGAGAGTCATCCTGCACCTTTTTATGCTATCCTCCTAGAGAGCTACCTTTTGGAGATCCCTACTCACACATTACCCTCGATACGATTTATTCGTATTTCTTTGAGGACCAGCGTGATCCCACTGAGACCCAGTTTAGGTCACTTAACCTTAGAATTCAGGACTACGCCCTTTATAGAGTTCTAGTGCTTTGTATTCTACCGCTGACCACTCACGACATTGCGGTGATGCGTCCATTTCACTCCTTTCTTCTCTATGCCCTGTGTCATAGGTTAGACATAAACATCAGCCTACACATCTTTTCCACTATTATTTACGCAGCCGGATACGTGACCAGCAAACGAGTAGATATGCCTTACTGTCACATTCTGACAGCTTACATGTCCTCATTGCACATTGATGTCACCGGAGGTGACATCCGCCACATAACCGAGTTTGACATCATAGGAGCTAGGAACTTTTCCCTAGCAAATATCCATATAGACGATGAGGGTACCATGTCCTGGCGTAGGGGGGCACAGCACCAGCAGGCGGGGGAGGCAGAGCAAGATGAGTTCATGTTGGCACTATTTCCTGAGGAGGCTGCTCCTGCCCCACCACCACCTCGAGCACCACACCCAGCTCCCCGTACTTTAGCTGATCGAGTTTCCGGACTAGAGAGGGCTATGTCGAGTCTCCAGCACAAGAGCTCCGAGTTTCATCAGTCCATGCGGCGAGAGGTCTCCGATCTTCGACGAGAGGTCCGATAGGAGGTCTCCGACTTACGACGAGACGTACGGCAGGAGCTCTCCGACCTGCGCCGAGATCTTCGAGAGGACGATCGGGCTCGTCACACTGAGCTCCTGACACCTCCCTCATCATCTCAGTAGCTCTGACTGTAGCTCTATTATGACTCTAATACAGCATGTAGCATCTCTATTATGACTCTGTTATCTATTTAATCTAATAGACTGGTTTACTTCAGACTTGATTGACTATACCTTAATCTAATAGATCAGTGTTTTAATAACATTTTCAAAATTCTAGGCAAAACTTGATTTTTCAAAATCCCTACTTTACTAGACTTTCAAAAGTTGGGTTTAGCCTAGGATTTCCCCTAGAAATCATGTTCCCCCAGGACTTAGCCAGAGCATCTCACAAACACCTAGGTATACCTTGATTGTGTTTGTAAAACATAGAACGGTGTGAGATGCATAGGGTACAGCCTAGACTCGAGAATACTTATTTCTGTGCATCAATATGAGTCTGGGCGTTAAATACGTCACTAAAAGTAATCAAATCAAGTCTTCCAGCCTTAGTCAAATCTAACTGGATCAATTGACTTGACTTGACTAACCAAGTGAACACTGTTGCCCTCTAGGCAATCAGCAAGTAGCTAAACGGTTAGACAGTTGGTGGAGGAGATAATAAGTTTAAGCATCTCTGTACTTAAGGGATCTGATACCTGATCAAAACAAATCTTGACTCATGCTTGGACTTTAGGGCTCTGATACCTTACTAAAACAAATGGCAAGCTATTAAAAATATATATATATAAATAAATAAGGTTATCACTTCTCCTTTGCCTTTAGTATTCTTGAAATTCATTTCAAAAACATGTCTTAAGCAGCATTCTCAAAAACCTTCTCCAAATTTAAAACTTTCAAGTGTCCTCTACTTTGAAAATTTTTGTTAGAAAGGCATTTAAGCTGAAACTTTTTCAAAAATTTGTTAAGTTAAAATTATTTAAAACTTTGAATTTTTTTTCTGAAGTGGAGAATTTTGTTTGAAAATTTTTGAAGTTGAAAATTTTGTTAGAAAATTTCTGAGTTGAAAATTTTTGTTTGAAAACTTTTTAAAGTTGAAAATTTTGTTTGAAAATCTCTGAAATTGAAAATCTCGTTTGAAAATTTCTAAAGTTGAAAAATTTTGTTAGACAATTTCTGAAGTTGAAAATTGTGCTTTGAAATTTTTTTCAAAAAACTAGCTCATTTTTGATATATGGCAAAGGGGGAGAGTAGAGAAATTCAATTCAAAGAAAGAGTAGAGAAATTCAAAGAAAATATTTTAAAAGGGAGCCTGTATTAAGGGGGAGCGATGTTTATCTTGCTATCACGCTTATCCTGTTTCTTGTGCTTATACATATCTTTTACTTAACATTGAATTTCGGTTGCCATTATCAAAAAGGGGGAGATTGTTGGTGCGGGAAGCATCCGACGATCGAACCTTGGTTTTGATAATGGCAAAGGATTCAAAGTTAAGTTAGTGTGTGATCTAACATGTTTGAATGAGTGTTTCAGGAAAGTCCTAGCTGCGGTTAGGCAGGTGAAAAACCCTAAGGGGTGGTAACCTTAGGTCCTAGGGGGCGGTAACCCTAGGTGGAGGAAAACCTGTAACCTTAGGTCCTAGGGGGCGGTAACCCTAGGTGGAGGAAAACCCTAAGGGGCGGTTGTAACGCCCGCCCTCCCTGCTAACCCTAAGGAACGGGGCTACGACACTCTATGTACAAATAACAGCGGAAGACTTAAAATAATTTTCTTAGTTTAATAAAAACTTTTCTTTTGTTTTCCTTTTTATCAAATCCGAACTACACTATCAGTGCCTCAATAATATGATAACAAATTTAGTAGAAACATAACATCAAGTCACACATATGGTACTACAATTCATGATACCAAAGCGTAGTTCTTTAAAAGTTTTAAAGCAGGTTCTTATTTGGTTGCCTAGCCACCGCCACACACATCTCCTTGCCTCTCCTGCTGCTCCTCTAGCTCATCCATCTTTTTCCTTTATCTGTGGTACAAGGACAGTAAGCTGTGAGCACTCATGGCTCAGTAAGTTCCTTTCCTACTCACTAAAATCGAAAATCATAATATAATCAAAGAATGTCTCAACATGGCATCACTTCAACTAGTCATGACATAATGTAACATACTCTTTTAAGCATATCATGCAACATGAAGAAATCATAACTAGTCATGGCATATCATAGCGTAAAGCATAGCATGAAGCATAACATAATTGTATCTAATCATGGCATATCATCATAAGGAGTCATGGCATATCATACACATGAACATATCATGGAACATAACGTAATCATATCTAACCATGGCATATAAATTATCATAGGTATATGCATATGATTTTGAAAAACATGCATCCGAAAAACATGTGTATGTCTCATGATCTTTAAAATCATTTCTTCTTACATATATATATATTTGAACATAATCTCAACTTAAAGGGGATCCCGGCTATGTACCACTTACATATTGCGCGCAACCTATGTAGGTCCAAGGTAGCAAGTCTTGAACCCTACAAGGCAAACATACTAGGCCCGAGTCTTACTCCATCGACCTAGGGGCACTTAGGAGCCCATCCCTAACGAGGCCCGAGTCTTATTCCATCGACCCCGGGGCGCTTATGGAGCCCACTCTTGGTACAAGCCATATAAAGTAAGTACATGTCATACTTATACATATCATACATCATAAAAGCATGCATCACTTAGGTACACATCATATCATAAAAGTATGCAACACTTAGGCATACATCATGTCATAAAAGTATGCATCACTTAGGCATACATCATATCATAAAAGTATGCATCACTTAGGCATACATCATGTCATAAAGGTATGCATCACTTAGGCATACATCATACCATAAAAGTATGCATCACTTAGGCATACATCATATCATAACAATATGCATCACTTAGGAATAGATCATAAAAACATGCTTATCTTAAGCATAAAGCATATCATCAAGCATGCATAATTTAACCACATAGCATATCATGAAAGCATGCATATTTTAAGCACTAAACATAGCATCAAAGCATGCATAATTTAACCACATATCATAACATAAGCATGCACCACTTAGGCATACATCATACCATAAAAGTATGCATCACTTAGGCATACATCATATCATATCAATATGCATCATTTAGGCATAGATCATAAAAACATGCATATCTTAAGCATAAAGCATATTATCAAGCATGCATAATTTAACCACATAGCATATCATGAAAGCATTCATATTTTAGGCTCATATCATATCATCAAAGCATGTAAAATTTTCCCACATATCATAGCATAAAACATGCATATTTTGAACTCATAACATATCGTAGAATTTCTCATCTTGTATAGTTCACAAGCATACATGTCTAAGCATAAAAGTGTATCATGTGTTCATCCAATCATAAGGAACAATGTAACATGATTAATTTGGGTACTAAGCTTCCTAATCCTTTGGGTTCTTATCATGGCCGAAACCCTCTTAGGTGCCCATTTTGGTTTTAAACACATCCAAGCATGTAGAACCTAATTCATTCACATATCATTTTCAGAGGAAGTATCATAACCAAGATTTACTTGGACTCTAAGTTCTCCAAGTCCTTAAACCTCATTTGGCCGAATCTTAACAAGTGTGAAACAAGGTTCTAAGGGACATAAAGCATGGAAACTTTAACCATATTTATAGCATTCATTTCAAGAAATATGGTAAGCACCATTGAGTTAGTTCCTAAATTCTTTAAGCCCTTAAATTTATGTCTTGGCCGAAACTTACAAGTACTCATTTAGGTTTTCAAGCAAGCATACAAGCATGTGAACTTACTCTAACATCATGTATAAATTCATCAATGGCATCATACAAGTGGTCATGGCCGAAACTTCCCTTAGCATCAATTTAGGTCACTAACAACATATAGCATGTGAATTTTTAGCTTTCTACATTTCATATTTCATGGAGAGTGACATGAGCATGTTCAATGTAAGTTCTAGGGTTTCTAGGGCATGTATCCCTTCATGGCCGAGACCTTAAGGTGTCCATTTGAATCATAGTTAAATATATAAGCATGTGAACACAACAACATGTTATCTCAATTTCTTAAGAAGCATCTTTAACACATGAGGTCTAAATTTTTAGGGTTTCTAGGTCTTTAAACCCTACATGGCCGAACCTCATCAAGCATAGAATTTGTTCAAATGGCATAAAAGCATAGAAAGTCATAACACATTTCATAACATGTATAAAAGTCAAGCACTATAAGCATACATTTAAATTGTGTCTTAGGTTTCCTAGGTTTTTCCTTTCTTTATCTCATAGCATATGTTTGGCCGAAACCTTCCAAGTCTTTAAACTAGGTTTTAGGTGGCCTAAAGTATGGAAAACCTAAACAAGTTTTATGGCAAAAATATCAAAGAACTATACATATAAATTTGGTTCACAACAAGCTAGGACCCTTGTGGTCATAATTATCATATATCATGCAACCAATTTTCCTATACTCTAATTAAGCATGGGAGCATTAAACAACTTTCATATCTTATTGTCATGGAGGTTTTGAGCATGTTAAAAATCTTTTTAAGATATTCTAAGCCATCCACCTTACCATGGCCGAAATATTAAGAGTGGTGTTCATGAGTTTCTATCAACATACAAGCATGCAACTTCTTTAAGAAAATCTATATTCTATCATACAAACATGGTGAGTTTAAATTCAAAGTATTCCTAACCCTAAACCCTTCCTTGGCCGAAACTTGTGAGTGGGATACTTTTGGTTCGAAGTAACCTTCAAGTATGAAAACAATAATGGATCCTTAACCATTTATTTAGAAGGTTTTGTGCAAGTTAGGTAAACAAATAAATTCCCTAGCCCTTATAAAACCTTTTTGGCCGAAACTCTAGGGTTAGATACATCTCTAATCTAACATCACATATATATAAAAATATGAGAGAAAACCTTCTTACAAAGCATAGAAAAATTATCATGAATCAAGGCTTATTTTAAACATTCCTAGGATCACAAGTCCTTCCTTTGGCCGAATTTTTCACAACTTTGTTCTCATAAAATCCTCATAAAATCCAAAAACACATCAAAACTACTTGTACCACAGGTGAGGGGATACTTACATCCTTTTCTCTTGTGGTTCTAAAGTGTGGTGATGGAAGAAAGGGTCTCTTCTTCTTGTTCTCCTCCTTTGATTTCCTTTGGTAGCCCTCCTTTGTATCCTAGGAGGAACTTTGTTTTGGGGGCCGAAAATGGAGGAGAGGGGGCTGAGGTTCTCGGTGATGGAGAGGGGAGAATGAGAGAAATGAGAGAAAGATCTAATCTTCTCTTCACATGCTCCCTTTTATGTTAAGGGGGAAGAGGTAGCAAAATTGGTTTTTGCTTTCCTTCTCCCTTAGCCCTTTTTTTTCATTTTCTTTTTATTTTATTTATTTATTTGTTCTCATCATTCATGATGAAACAAGGGGGAATGAATCCCCTTAATGGTCCTCTTTAAGTCACGGCAAAAAGAGAGAGGAAGAGGGAGAGAAAAGAAGGAAGGCAAGTTGCCTTTCTCTTGTTCTTTTCTTGTTTTTCTTTTGGCTAGCTTTTACTCTCATCCTTATCATGAGTTTCCCTCCTTTGCTATCAATATATTATTCCTATCCCAACTGGTTATTACCCATTAATCCTATCATTTACATCATGAGAGGTTCAAGGTTCAATCCTTGACAACTCCCTATTTTTATTTCTTTTTATTTCTTTTTGGTTCAACATTCTACTAATATTTTTCTAAGGCAAATTCATCATTCTCTTATTTTATCTTAAAAGCTTAGTGGGTGTTACAGCGGTAACCCTAGGTGGAGAAAAACCCTAGGGGGTGGTAACCCTAGGTCCTAGGGGGTGGTAACCCTAGGCGGTAAGTCCAGTCAGTCTGGAGGATCGAACTGGCATCAGGTAATCTCTCCTGAGGGGAGTAGGTAAGGACGCGTTCCCCGTAGAGGGAACAGTAGGCGTCGAGTCGACCTAGGATTTTCGGTTGGAAATCCGAAGTCAGACTCGGACAGCCCGAAGACTGTCAGTTATTACTTACTGTGTTTTATCAGATTCTAACACTGTCTTGCAGGGTATTTTTGCTCGGACTAACCTTTGTTTGCAGGTGAGGAACCTGCTGGAAAAAGGTGGTCCGGGCGCCCGGGACCAAGTTTTATCCCCTGCACGACTTCGCCACGTGGAGCATCCTGGTTGGTTAGCCACGTCACACTCCAGGCGCCCGGAAAGGATCCAGGCGCCCTGAATGTCATATAAAAAGAGAGTTGAGGTGCAGCTTCAGAACAACAAATGAACAAGCCTTCCTTCTGCTGTGTGCTGCTCAAGAAACGACTCTAAAGTGCTGTTACAGTCGCCGACGACCTAAAGCTTCAGTTATTATTTTGTTGTCTGTATTATTTCAATTCCAGTTGTAATTATTTTCGTGTACTTATTCACGATATTATAGTTGTTGCCCACCGGAAGCGATCATGGATCGCGGGCCTTCGAGTAGGAGTCGCCTTAGGCTCCGAACGAAGTAATTCCCTGTGTCTCTGTGTTTAACTGTCTTTATTCCGCTGCTTATTACTCTATTAGTTTCACGTACAATTTACGATTTCGAAAAACGAAATAGCCACGAGCGCTATTCACCCCCCCCCTCTAGCGCTTTCGATCCATCAAAACTTACCTAATTTGCCCTCCTCTATTATATCACAGCCGGAGAAGTTCCTGCAAGAATGATGCTCAGAGCTAGGTGGAGCCGCTAACCTCCAAATCCAACACTAAAATTCCCAAATCCTGTTGTGTAGGTCAAATTCCCATCATATAGTTTACAATTCCATTACAAATCATGAAATCAAATCCTGTTATTCAATACCTTGCAAGCTTCACCCCCAATCCAGATTCACATCTGCCCGAAGGAGATCCCAAGTGCAGCCGGAGCAAGTAAATCCAACTGTCGGAAAACTAATCGAGGGGGAGACTGTGGCGGTTGAAGATCGGAAGAGGAGAGAGCTCCACACCGTGAGAGGGAGAGGGACGGCGTTGACTGTGACAGGTGGTGTCAGCGTTAGGGCACGGGCTCGGCGCCGGGATGGTCGGCCAGGAGAAGGCATGGCTTGGCATGAAAAGGAAGAACTAGGGCACAGTGAGGAGATCCCGGTGATAGAAGATGGCTTGTGCCGGGCGAGGAAGAGAAGAAGAAGAGGGGAGATGAATTGGAAGAAGGAACTGCCGTGTGAGAGGAGAAGATGGCTCGCGAGTTGATTTGGGCATTCGGGGAAAAAAGAAACGGGAAAAAAAAATAAAAGAAAAGAAAATAAAAAGGAAAAGAAATACAACTTTTCCTCACTTAAATAGGTAGCCTAAAGAGGCTTTCCCGGGCCCTGTTTTCATCCCCGTAAACTCGTCCCTACGAGCTCCGAAAAATTCCCGAAAAATTTCTAAAAATTTCAGAAAATTACCTTATCATTATTCACCATTTTTTCGGTATTTTACATTCTCCCCCACTAATAAAAATTTGGTCCCCAAATTTCGTCATCTACCATCCGCGAGTGCTAACAATAGATAAAGAGTATCATTGCTGAACGGTAAATTAAATCACATACCTCTAGTGAAAGATGGGGGTATCTAGCTCGGATAGTATCCTCGAGCTCCCAGGCAGCCTCTTCATCTGTATGATGCTACCATCCGACTTAACCAATCGGATAGCCTTGTTCCGCAACTGACGCTCCTTCCGATCCAAAAATTCGTACCGGAATCTCCTCATAAGTGACGTCAAGCTGAATGGAAACTAAGATATCTGTCAGCACATACATCGTGTCGGATAGATATCTCCTCAACATAGACACGTAGAATACATCGTACACGCCTACCAAAGACGGTGGTAGTGCTAGCCAGTAAGCTACCGCTCCAATCCTCTCCAAGATCTGAAAAGGTCCAATGTATCGCGGAGCTAGCTTACCTCTGAGGCCAAATCTCTTCACCCTTTTCGTGGGTGAAACTCGCAAAAATACCTGGTCACCTGCAGAGAACTCTAAGAGTCTCTGACTCCGGTCTGCATAACTCTTCTGCGACTCCGGTGTTAGTACTTGCTGATGGTTAGTACGGACCAACTCTGTCTCAAGCTGAGCTCTATGAGATCCCAATAACTGGGCCTCCCCAACCTCATCCCAGAGGGTGGGTGTCTAACAAGGCCTACCATACAACGCTCCAAACGGTGACATCCGGATAGCCGAATGCAAACCGTTGCTGTAGGCGAACTCTATCAATAGCAAGTGGTCCTCCTAACTAGGGGTGAGCAGTCAATCCGCCAAACCGACCAACCCGCTTATACCGACCCGAACCGAACCAAAAAAAAATGATCCGCCGGATATAGGGTCGGATGTAGGGTCCTAATATTGCATTATATGATCTAGTAGGGCCGGATAGTGTTTTATCCCTATAACCGAACCAACCCGATCCGATCACCCCTACTTGTAGCAACTAATGTTGATAAGCTGTTACACGTTGTAGTAACTACTGTCGATAAGCTGCTACACGTTGTAATAGTTATTTGTTAGTTAGAGCCCTAGAGCCAATCATTTGATGATTGTATGGACTCATGTATATCATATTTTATATATTAATAAAGGCAATAGTTTGGTTATTATGCTTATTTGTTTTAGTGCCAAATAAACTAAGTATAGTAACGTCCTTGAGTAGATCGTTCTTTCCTATATCAATCGATTGGTTGAATCGATAGTGAGATGATATAGGGAACACTACTTTTAATCATTCCTAGTCGAGTATTAACATTCAGGGACGATGTTAATGCAATAAGACTAGCATGTAGGTCAACTCGATGACTTGATCTCACAAGTCATGGATATGGAGATATCAAGTTGACACATGGGTATATATTGGAGAATGTATACTGAATGACCCGCCATGAGAAAGTATCATGGATCGTTATATGAGTGTCATATACTTTCTCATGTGGCTATTAGTATGACTATTAGTCCTTAGACCTGAAGTCACCATGGATCCCTACATAAGGAGTTATGTACTTTAGTTTCGTCAAACGTCACCCGTAACTGGGTGGACTATAAAGGCGATTACTGGGTATGTAACGAATTATGCAGAGGGATGTGAGTGATGTAGATGGGATCTATCCCTCCCATATGACGGGAGCGACATCGCTATTCTTGATAGAGTGAGACCACTAAGCGCATGGCCATGCCCAAATGAGTCAACATTAGATGTTGAGCTCATTTGATCGAGTAAGTCTACTTGGAGTTCAAGATTTAGATTGATTAGAGGATGACACGGTCTATGCCTCACATTGATCAATCTAGATGTCTAGGATAGAAGGACACTTGTCATTATTTTGTGAGTAGTCACAATTGGTAGTCACAAGGTGATGTTGGATCTCAACATTCTTGTAACTTGGGTAGTAATGATGTGTTGCTAGATACCGCTCATTACTTATGCTCCTAAATGGGTTTAGGGCATTGCCAATGTTACAAGAACCTATAGGGTCACACACTTAGGACAATTAGATGGAGATTTGGTTCATATGATGAACCAAGAGGATTAGATTCATTTGATGAATCATATTGGATTAAGAGTAATCCAAATTGGGCTAATTGAGTTGGACTCAAGTTGATTCATGTTTAAATCAACTTAATTTAATGAATTAGATTCATTATATTAAGTTGGCTTGAATCATATGGTTGGATTAGATCAACCATGAGAGAGATTTGATCAAGTTTGACTTGATTTGAGAGGAAGAGAAAAAGTCATGTTTGACTTGACTTTTTGCCACATCACTAGTGAGTTGGCAAGATGTGGACCAATAGGATTGCTCCACATCATCAATGTGTGCCACCTCATGGAGGTTACAAGCCTCCATAGCATTTAATGTGGCCGGCCCACATTAAATGTGGAGGTTACACATGTTGTCATGTCATTTAGTGAGGTGGCAATATGTGGACCAATGGTGTTGATCCACATCATCCTAGAGTGCCACCTCATGGGGGTTATAACTCTTTAATGGTTTCATATTAATTGCAATTAATGCAATTAATTTGGTGGTTTTACCATGGAGAGTGGCCGGCCACTTTGATTGTGAAGGAGAATTTTGATTTTTCATTTTCAAGTGTTGCATCTTCTTCCTCCTTCCTCTCAAGCTCTCCCTCTCCCTCTCCTCCTTACTTGGCCGAACCTTACCAAGGTGCTAGCACACCTTTGTGTGAGGTTTTCTCCACCTAAGTTGTCCGTGTGGATACTTCTAGAGGACCGGCGCTTGACGGTCTTGAGATCCGGCAACACCTTGGAAGAGCGGGATTCGCGTAGGGCGCGCATCAAGGGTAAACACTTTTCCTCATAGATCTAAGTAGTAGATCAGTTTTTGAACTCGTACAAGAAATAGTTTTTCGAATTTTTATACGAATCTTTGCACGGATCTACGGCTTCGGGTGACTCGGGGTTTCCGCGACGCGAAAAAGCGGTTTTCGCGGCTTCAAGAACCCAACAGTGGTATCAGAGCCACGTGCAAAGACTTGTACGAGTTAGTTTTTGGTTTTTGGAAAACAAAAAGCTTCTGTGATTTTCTGTAAAAATTCAATTTTTATGTTTTTATGGGTAATTTTTCCTTATAGGCGAAGCACAAGTGTCTCGGCACTTGTAGGCTTCGGCTATCGGGAAGAATTTTCCCAAACGGCTTCGTTTCGACCCAAAATCTTTTGGGACAGCAGACTCGGGTGCCTTTAGATCGCAACGGAGCAACTCACGATGGTTAGATCGTGGGTAGGGGCGCTGCCCCTAACCCCGCAAGGGGATTTGCTCGCACCCGAAATCGCTAAAAACGAACCCGCCGGGAAGATTTTTCCGAAACGGCAATGTCTCGACCCAAATCGTTTTGGGACAGCGGGTTTAGGCGCTGTTGGATCGCAAAGGAACCCTCGCGATGGTTAGATCGCGGGTAGGGGCGATGCCCCTGGGCCCTGCAAGGGGATCCGTTCCGCGATTGCGCCCGAAACCGCTAAACGGGACCGCCGGGAAATTTTATTCGTAAAATTGTAAAAATTAATTTTAAAATTATAGAAAATTATGAAAAATATATAATTTTTAATTATATATTAATTTGTGATAGTCATGGCCCAAAGCCCAATATGATTGGTTGTGTTGTAATTCATAATACGGCCTGCGTGCCGTGATGTGTTTTCGCGTGTTGTATTTATTTTATTATTCACGACCTGCGCGTCGTGCCTCGTCTTTTATTCTTGTTGTAAATTAGATTTAGACTCGAATCTAACTCGAGTTTCAAATTGTAATGTACAAATTGGAGCGGTGGAGGGTCCACACGAGACGGAGTTCCGAGGCGGGCACGAGCAACACAAGGTGGTCAATGGGAGGCGCTTGGAGAAGCTGTTGACCCTAGGTTGACCAATCGATCTTCTCATTGGCTTGAGAAGATCGTAGTAGGGCCATGACTAAATCACAAATAGATTAATTAATTAATTATTATGTATTTGATGCATGTTTAATAATTAATTAATTAATTAGTGCCTTAACGATTAGATTAGATCTAAGTCGTGCACATGATGCACCCTTGCGATTAGATTAGATCTAAGTCGTGCACAAGATGCATTCTTCTCGATTAGATTAGATCTAGATCGAACCAACTCTAAAATGCCTAACCGTGCCGTGATACCTATCACTACCTCGATCACATGTATTGTTGAATCTGCCAAAGCAGAGCAATACATATTATCTTGGTAGGGTACGGAGGGACAATCTTGGTCCCGTCTATCAATGCATGGGTGAATAAAAAACTCAATTAGATTGAGTCTTCATAGTTACTCGGTTGGATCGAGTCAACTATAGGCATTATTCCAACGGTTGAAAAAGATAGATCAAAATCACATCTATATTAACTCTCGGGCGTATTAGCCAAAGCTAACTCGAGTTTTAATATAAATACGGATATTGATTCTATAAACAAGAGTTACATAGAGATGTAATTGGTAATCGTTACCTACCGATCATACTAAGCCTTGGGCGTATTAGCCAAAGCTAACTCAAGGGTTAGTATGATGTGGATCTTGTCCCACAAGAATTATAGAATTCAGTGGGAGCATCATTTAATTAAAGGCCTAATTAAATGATTTTAAAGAATATGATACTTATTTCTGCATTTATTTCTGTTGTAGAATTTCCATGACGTCGAATACGAACATTTTCTCCCTGCGATCTGTCCTTAAGAAGGACAAGCTCAACGGAGCAAATTTCCTGGACTGGTACAGGAACCTGAGAATAGTTCTCACTCAGGAACGTAAACTGTACGTTCTGGAGCAGCCCATTCCGGAGGCTCCTCCTGCCAATGCCCCGCGAGCTGACAAAGATGCTTACAAGAAGCATCAAGATGACGCATTAGATGTGTCATGTCTAATGCTCGCGACCATGAACTCTGAGCTTCAGAAGCAACATGAGTTAATGGGTGCTTACGATATGGTTGCACATCTTTGTCAACTATATCAAGGACAAGCAGGGCACTGGAAGAGGAACTTCACAGGATACCTGGAAGATCTTAACAAGAAGAGAAATAAGATTTCTACTTCAGGTATAAATGTTATAGAAGTCAACCTCTCTATTTCTTCGTCGTGGATATTAGATACCGGATGTGCTTCGCACATTTGTACTAGTGTACAAGCACTGAGAAATAGCAGAGCATTGACAAAGGGCGAGATAGACCTACGAGTAGGCAATGGAGCACTGGTTGCTGCTATTGCTGTAGGGACTTATTTTCTATCTCTGCCCTCTGGGCTTATACTAGAGTTAGATGATTGTTGTTATGTGCCTGCCTTGACAAAGAACATAATATCAGTTTCTTGTTTGGACAAGAGAGGATACTCGTTTATAATAAAGAACAAATGTTGTTCCGTCTTTTTAAACGATATGTTCTACTGTAGTGCACCTCTGATAAACGGACTCTACATTCTAGACCTAGAGAGCCCTGTCTATAACATAAATACCAAGAGGATCAAGTCGAATGACTTGAACCAAACATACCTCTGGCACTGTCGCTTAGGTCATATAAATGACAAGCGCTTATCCCAGCTCCATAAGGATGGTTTGCTGGACTCATTTGATTTTGAATCATATGAAATATGCGAGTCATGCCTACGAGGCAAGATGACCAAGACGCCCTTTAGTGGGCATAGCGAGAGAGCAACTGATATGTTAGGACTCATACATAGTGATGTATGTGGCCCTTTCAATGTTGCTGCTAGAGGCGGTTATAGGTACTTCATCACATTTACTGATGATTTCAGTAGATACGGTTATGTGTACTTGATGACACATAAGTCTGAATCCTTTGAAAAGTTCAAAGAATTCAAGAATGAAGTACAGAACCAGCTTGGCAAGAGTATTAAGGTACTTCGATCAGATCGAGGTGGTGAATACTTAAGCCATGAGTTTCGTGACTACTTAGCTGAGTGTGGGATTTTATCTCAACTCACTCCTCCTGGAACACCACAATGGAATGGTGTGTCCGAAAGGAGGAATCGTACCTTATTAGATATGGTACGATCTATGATGAGTCACACAGATCTTCCAACATATCTATGGGGATATGCTCTAGACACGGCAGCTTTCATACTCAACCGAGTTCCATCAAAGGCCGTGATAAAGACACCATATAGGATATGGACTGGGAGAGATGCCCAGGTGTCTTTCATGAGGATTTGGGGTTGTGAGGCTTACGTACGACGTCAAGTCTCAAACAAATTAGGACCCAAATCCGACAAGTGCTATTTCATCGGATATTCCAAGGAAACTAAGGGATATTACTTCTACATTCCCAGTCAGCACAAGGTAGTTGTGGCAAAGACTGGGGTCTTTTTAGAAAGGGACTTTGTTTCTAGAAAGACTAGTGGGAGCGCGTTCGATCTTGAAGAAGTTCAAGATGCGAACAATAGCACTAATGCCATGATGGAAATTGAACTGGAACCACAAAGTGTTGTGGATGATGTTGTTCCACAAGGAGTTGAGGAACAACAACCGGTTCATGTAGACATACCTCCTCGCAGGTCTGATAGGGTACGTCGTCAGCCTGAGAGATACTCATTTCTCTTGTCTGACCATGATGACATTGTGCTCATAGAGGATGAGCCTACCACCTATCAAGAAGCTGTGATGAGACCAGATTCTGAGAAATGGCTAGAAGCCATGAGATCCGAGATAGAATCCATGTACACCAACCAAGTATGGACTTTGGTTGATCCACCTGAAGGGGTAAAACCCATTGGGTGCAAGTGGGTCTTTAAGAGAAAGACTGACATGGATGGACTTATCTATAAGGGTCGCTTGGTAGCTAAAGGTTTCAAGCAGATTCATGGTATTGACTATGATGAAACTTTTTCTCCAGTGGCAATGTTTAAGTCCATTCGGATTATGCTTGCTATTGCAGCCTACCATGACTATGAGATATGGCAGATGGATGTCAAAACCGCGTTTCTGAATGGAAACCTACTCGAGGATGTGTACATGACACAACCTGAGGGTTTTGTAGATCCACAGCATACTAGTAGAGTATGCAAGCTGCATAGGTCTATTTATGGACTAAAGCAAGCTTCTCGGAGCTGGAATCTTCGATTCGATGATGCGATCAAACAGTTTGGTTTCATCAAGAACGAAGATGAGCCTTGTGTCTACAAGAAGGTTGTAGGGGACATAGTTGTCTTCCTCATACTGTATGTGGATGACATACTACTCATTGGGAAGGATATACCTATGCTTCAGTCTGTCAAGACCTGGCTAGGAAGTTGCTTCTCAATGAAGGACTTAGGTGAGGCATCCCGCATTCTAGGGATACAGATCTATAGAGATAGATCTAAGAGATTGCTTGGCCTAAGTCAAAGTACATATATTGACAAGGTACTCCTTCGGTTTGCCATGCAAAACTCCAAGAAGGGATTTCTGCCGATGTCACATGGCGTGAGTCTTTCGAAGACTCAAGGTCCCTCTTCTAGAGAGGAGAGAGACCGCATGGATCAGATCCCTTATGCCTCAGCCATAGGATCGATCATGTACGCCATGCTGTGTACTCGACCTGATGTCTCGTATGCTTTGAGCATGACGAGCAGATACCAGTCAGATCCAGGTGAAAGTCACTGGATAGCGGTCAAGAATATTCTTAAGTACTTACGAAGGACTAAAGAATATTTCTTGATATATGGAGGCAATGATGAGCTAACTGTAAAGGGTTACAGTGATGCCAGCTTTCAGACCGATCAGGATGATTACCGATCGCAGTCAGGATTCGTATTTTGCATTAATGGTGGTGCTGTCAGCTGGAAGAGTTCGAAGCAGGATACAGTAGCTGATTCTACAACAGAAGCCGAGTATATTGCTGGCAGTTTGGATCCGCAAGTTCATCACTGAACTTGGGGTGGTTCCTAGCATCGCTGACCCAGTTGAGCTCTATTGTGACAACAATAGAGCTATAGCACAGGCGAAGGAACCTCGCTCACACCAGCGGACCAAGCACATACTATGGCGCTTCCATCTCATTCGAGAGATTATCGATAGAGGAGATGTGAAGTTTTGCAGAGTACCTACAGAGGCTAACATCGCAGATCCCTTGACCAAGGCTTTGGCACAGAGGAAGCATGATGGTCACACTAGGTCATTAGGCCTTAGAGCCTATACTGATTGGCACTAGTGCTAGTGGGAGATTGTTAGTTAGAGCCCTAGAGCCAATCATTTGATGATTGTATGGACTCATGTATATCATATTCTATATATTAATAAAGGCAATAGTTTGGTTATTATGCTTATTTGTTTTAGTGCCAAATAAACTAAGTATAGTAACGTCCTTGAGTAGATCGTTCTTACCTATATCAATCGATTGGTTGAATCGATAGTGAGATGATATAGGGAACACTACTCTTAATCATTCCTAGTCGAGTATGGACGATGTTAATGCAATAAGACTAGCATGTAGGTCAACTCGATGACTTGATCTCACAAGTCATGGATATGGAGATATCAAGTTGACACATGGGTATATATTGGAGAATGTATACTGAATGACCCGCCATGAGAAAGTATCATGGATCGTTATATGAGTGTCATATACTTTCTCATGTGGCTATTAGTATGACTATTAGTCCTTAGACCTGAAGTCACCATGGATCCCTACATAAGGAGTTATGTACTTTAGTTTCGTCAAACGTCACCCGTAACTGGGTGGACTATAAAGGCGATTACTGGGTATGTAACGAATTATGCAGAGGGATGTGAGTGATGTAGATGGGATCTATCCCTCCCATATGACGGGAGCGACATCGCTATTCTTGATAGAGTGAGACCACTAAGCGCATGGCCATGCCCAAATGAGTCAACATTAGATGTTGAGCTCATTTGATCGAGTGAGTCTACTTGGAGTTCAAGATTTAGATTGATTAGAGGATGACACGGTCTATGCCTCACATTGATCAATCTAGATGTCTAGGATAGAAGGACACTTGTCATTATTTTGTGAGTAGTCACAATTGGTAGTCACAAGGTGATGTTGGATCTCAACATTCTTGTAACTTGGGTAGTAATGATGTGTTGCTAGATACCGCTCATTACTTATGCTCCTAAATGGGTTTAGGGCATTGCCAACGTTACAAGAACCTATAGGGTCACACACTTAGGACAATTAGATGGAGATTTGGTTCATATGATGAACCAAGAGGATTAGATTCATTTGATGAATCATATTGGATTAAGAGTAATCCAAATTGGGCTAATTGAGTTGGACTCAAGTTGATTCATGTTTAAATCAACTTAATTTAATGAATTAGATTCATTATATTAAGTTGGCTTGAATCATATGGTTGGATTAGATCAACCATGAGAGAGATTTGATCAAGTTTGACTTGATTTGAGAGGAAGAGAAAAAGTCATGTTTGACTTGACTTTTTGCCACATCACTAGTGAGTTGGCAAGATGTGGACCAATAGGATTGCTCCACATCATCAATGTGTGCCACCTCATGGAGGTTACAAGCCTCCATAGCATTTAATGTGGCCGGCCCACATTAAATGTGGAGGTTACACATGTTGCCATGTCATTTAGTGAGGTGGCAATATGTGGACCAATGGTGTTGATCCACATCATCCTAGAGTGCCACCTCATGGGGGTTACAACTCTTTAATGGTTTCATATTAATTGCAATTAATGCAATTAATTTGGTGGTTTTACCATGGAGAGTGGCCGGCCACTTTGATTGTGAAGGAGAATTTTGATTTTTCATTTTCAAGTGTTGCATCTTCTTCCTCCTTCCTCTCAAGCTCTCCCTCTCCCTCTCCTCCTTACTTGGCCGAACCTTACCAAGGTACTAGCACACCTTTGTGTGAGGTTTTCTCCACCTAAGTTGTCCGTGTGGATACTTCTAGAGGACCGGCGCTTGACGGTCTTGAGATCCGGCAACAACTTGGAAGAGCGGGATTCGCGTAGGGCGCGCATCAAGGGTAAACACTTTTCCTCATAGATCTAAGTAGTAGATCAGTTTTTGAACTCGTACAAGAAATAGTTTTTCGAATTTTTATACGAAT
Source organism: Zingiber officinale (assembly GCF_018446385.1). Taxonomy (NCBI): domain Eukaryota; kingdom Viridiplantae; phylum Streptophyta; class Magnoliopsida; order Zingiberales; family Zingiberaceae; genus Zingiber; species Zingiber officinale. Next base: position 74,558,435 of record NC_056002.1, read on the forward strand.
CTTTGCACGGATCTACGGCTTCGGGTGACTCGGGGTTTCCGCGACGCGAAAAAACGGTTTTCGCGGCTCGAAGAACCCAACAGTGGTATCAGAGCCACGTGCAAAGACTTGTACGAGTTAGTTTTTGGTTTTTGGAAAACAAAAAGCTTCTGTGATTTTCTGTAAAAATTCAATTTTTATGTTTTTATGGGTAATTTTTCCTTATAGGCGAAGCACAAGTGTCTCGGTACTTGTAGGCTTCGGCTATCGGGAAGAATTTTCCCAAACGGCTTCGTTTCGACCCAAAATCTTTTGGGACAGCGGACTCGGGTGCCTTTAGATCGCAACGGAGCAACTCACGATGGTTAGATCGTGGGTAGGGGCGCTGCCCCTAACCCCGCAAGGGGATTTGCTCCGCGATCGCACCCGAAATCGCTAAAAACGAACCCGCCGGGAAGATTTTTCCGAAACGGCAATGTCTCGACCCAAATCGTTTTGGGACAGCGGGTTTAGGCGCTGTTGGATCGCAAAGGAACCCTCGCGATGGTTAGATCGCGGGTAGGGGCGATGCCCCTGGGCCCCGCAAGGGGATCCGTTCCGCGATTGCGCCCGAAACCGCTAAACGGGACCGCCGGGAAATTTTATTCGTAAAAATTAATTTTAAAATTATAGAAAATTATGAAAAATATATAATTTTGAATTATATATTAATTTGTGATAGTCATGGCCCAAAGCCCAATATGATTGGTTGTGTTGTAATTCATAATACGGCCTGCGTGCCGTGATGTGTTTTCGCGTGTTGTATTTATTTTATTATTCGCGACCTGCGCGTCATGCCTCGTCTTTTATTCTTGTTGTAAATTAGATTTAGACTCGAATGTAACTCGAGTTTCAAATTGTAATGTACAAATTGGAGCGGTGGAGGGTCCACACGAGACGGAGTTCCGAGGCGGGCACGAGCAACACAAGGTGGTCAAAGGGAGGCGCTTGGAGAAGCTGTTGACCCTAGGTTGACCAATCGATCTTCTCATTGGCTTGAGAAGATCGTAGTAGGGCCATGACTAAATCACAAATAGATTAATTAATTAATTATTATGTATTTGATGCATGTTTAATAATTAATTAATTAATTAGTGCCTTAACGATTAGATTAGATCTAAGTCGTGCACATGATGCACCCTTGCGATTAGATTAGATCTAAGTCGTGCACAAGATGCATTCTTCTCGATTAGATTAGATCTAGATCGAACCAACTCTAAAATGCCTAACCGTGCCGTGATACCTATCACTACCTCGATCACATGTATTGTTGAATCTGCCAAAGCAGAGCAATACATATTATCTTGGTAGGGTACGGAGGGACAATCTTGGTCCCGTCTATCAACGCATGGGTGAATAAAAACTCAATTAGATTGAGTCTTCATAGTTACTCGGTTGGATCGAGTCAACTATAGGCATTATTCCAACGGTTGGAAAAGATAGGTCAAAATCACATCTATATTAACTCTCGGGCGTATTAGCCAAAGCTAACTCGAGTTTTAATATAAATACGGATATTGATTCTATAAACAAGAGTTGCATAGAGATGTAATTGGTAATCGTTACCTACCGATCATACTAAGCCTTGGGCGTATTAGCCAAAGCTAACTCAAGGGTTAGTATGATGTGGATCTTGTCCCTCAAGAATTATAGAATTCAGTGGGAGCATCATTTAATTAAAGGCCTAATTAAATGATTTTAAAGAATGTCTATTATCATTTTAAAAAAATTTATTTTTTTTGTTATATTCATATTTATATTTTATATTTTATTGGATATAGGGTCGGATATCCAAATAACTGATAACCCGTCGGATATCTGAAACATAGGAACCGCCGGATATAGGGCCGGATGTAGGTTCCGATTTTGCATTATCTGATCTAGTAAGGTCGGATAGTTTTTTACCCCAATAACCGAACCAACCCGATCCGTGATCACCCCTACTCCTAACTGCCCCTAATATTTAATACGCATAACCTCAGCAAGTCCTCTAGAGTCTAAATGGTTCGCTCCAACTATCCATCTGTCTGCAAATGGAAAGTTATACTGAAATGGAGCTGAGTGCCCAAAGTCTACTGCAGACTCTGTCAAAATCAAGATGTGAACCGAGGGTCTCTATCCGAAATAATAGTCAAAGGGACACCATGTAATATGATGATCTCCCGGTAATACAAATCTATCAATCGATCAAGGGAATTAGTCTTCCGGATCGCTATGAAGTGCGGCGATTTGGTTAATCGATCAACGATTACCCAAATCACGTCATGGCCTCGTCGTGTCCTAGGCAAATCCACCATAAAGTCCATGGTAATAGGTTCCCATTTCCACTCAGGAATAGGAATCCGCTAAAATAATCCGGCAGGTATCTGATGCTCTGCCTTCACCTGCTGACAGACAAGACCTCTCGCTATAAATTCCGTGATGTCTTTCTTCATGTCGTTCCACCAATAGGAACACCTCAATCTCGGTACATACGGGTCCCACCTGGATGGATAATAAATCGAGAGCAATGAGCATCCTGAAATAGCTCCGACCGGATGAGACTGAGGTACGCATAATCTTCCTCGGAAGGATATAATACCCTCTGTTGGTTGCTACTCGGAAAACCTAGAGGTTCCACTGTACAAAAATTTTGTACAAAGGTCTGAACCTTTTCCTAGCTACCATGTCTTCTTTTAAATTAAATTTTGGATCGCCTGCGGAACTTAACACGTTTGATCCAAAACTTAATCTATTTGTTCTTTTAGGTTTTGACTTGGATCTCCTGCGGAACTTAACACGTTCGACCCAAATCACCTTAAGTTATTAATTCCATTAAATATTAATTTCCATAATTGGTTCCCAGTACTGACGTGGCGAGGCACACAGCCTTCTTGGATATGGGAGCAACCACCACCGACTAGATAAAACCTTTTATAGAAAGCTAATATTTAATATCCTAAAATAACTTTAGGTTAACCGAAAAGAACAATCAAATCACAAGGAAAAGAAAAAACAAAAGAACACAACATCGAAAAACATATTCGAAATTCTAGAATCGTAAGCCTCTTGTATTTGGTATTTATTTCCAAAAATAACTAGTATGATGCGGAAAGGAAAAATATTAGTTATACCTTTTAGAAAAACCTCTTGATCTTCTACCGTATTCCTCTTCTAATCCCGGACGTTGTGTGGGCAACGATCTTCCGAGACGAGAACCACCAAACCACCTTCTTCTTCTTTCCTTCAAGTTTCGGCCAAGCAAGACTTTCAAAGGAAGAAGATCCTTTTCCACCAACCAAGCTCCAAGGGATGCAAGCTTTCTCTCCTTCTTCTCCAAGCTAAGATCCGGCCACCACTTGATCTCCAAGAGAAAAGAAGGTTTCGGCCACAAAGATGGAGAGAAGAGAAAGGGAAGGGCCGGCCACACCAAGGAAGAAAAGAGGGAGAAAAATAATAGAGTTGTACTCCATGAAGGCACCTCTACCCCCTCTTTTATAATCCTTGGTCTTGGCAAATAAGGAAATTTTAATAAAAACTTCCTTAATTCTTTTGCCATGAAAAGGAAAATTTATTTTAATTAAAAAATAATTTTCTTCTCATTAAAATAATGGCCGGCCACTAATCTCCAAAACAAGGAAAGTTTTAATTAACACAAGAATTAAAACTTCCTAATTTGTCTCCGGAAATTTATAAAAATTTCTCCAATAATTTTTCCCTTCATGGTGGATTATAAAAAGGAATTTTTATAAATTAAAATCTCTCTTTTAAACATGTGGATGATTTACTAAAAAAAAAAAAAATTTACCAAAATTTAAATCATCCTTTTAAAACATGTCTTCACAAAAAGAAAGATTTTAATTAAAACTCTTTCCCTTTTAATTCCATGTGATCACGTTGACACATCAGCATTGGCAAAACTTCTCACATTGACTTAATTGGCAAGCAAAAACGTGAATTGCTAAAGCTTCTCACGTTGATTTAATTGGCAAGCAAAAATGTGAATTGCTAAAGCTTCTCACGTTGGTTTAATTGAACGTGAATTGCTAAAGCTTCTCACATTGATTTAATTGGCAAGCAAAACGTTCATAAGCTTCCCGTGAGTTGCCATTCTGTTCACGTTGATTTCAACAATGGGAAGCAACACCAACAACATGAACTAGAAGATAGGCTTGGATGGATAAAATTCTCTATATACAAGAGGTTACGATAGGGACCGAGAGGAGGAATTGGTTTTGGTCTCCCGATGAAATTAAGTTTCCCGTGTTCGCCCCGAACACACAACTTAATTCCATCAATAATAATTCATTCCACTAAAGAACTATTATTGAACTACCGCACCAATCTCAAATTACATTTTTGGGCTCCTTCTTATTATGAGTGTGTTAGTCTCCCTGTGTTTAAGATGTCGAATGTCCACTAATTAAGTGAGTTACTGACAACTCATTTAATTAATATCTTAGTCCAAGAGTAGTACCACTCAACCTTATTATCATGTCGAACTAAGTCCACCTGCAGGGTTTAACATGACAATCCTTATGAGCTCCTCTTGAGGACATTATCAACCTAGTATCTCTAGGACACAGTTTCCTTCTATAATCAACAACACACACTATAAGTGATACAATTTTCCAACTTACCGGGCTTATTGATTCATCGAACTAAATCTCACCTATTGATAAATTAAAGAAATAAATATCAAATATATATGCTTGTTATTATATCAGGATTAAGAGCACACACTTCCATAATAACCGAGGTCTTTGTTTCTTTATAAAGTCAGTATAAAAGAAACGACCTCAAATGGTCCTACTCAATACACTTTAAGTGTACTAGTGTAATTATATAGTTAAGATAAACTAATACCTAATTACACTACGACCTTCCAAGGGTTTGTTCCTTTCCATATTGGGCGTGAGCTACTGTTTATAATTTATAAGGAACCAATAACATGATCTTCTGTGTGTGACACCACACACCATGTTATCTATAATATAAATTAATTGAACAACTATATTTATCATAAATGTAGACATTTGACCAATGTGATTCTTATTTCTAGATAAATGTTTATACCATAAGCTAGGCTTTTAGTATACATCCTAACAATCTCCCACTTATACTAAAAGACTAAGCTGCTATATCTGCTGTCATACATCTGATTCCTATCCCTTCAACATGCCCATCAAAAGCTCTTGCCTTAAGGACTTCAGTGAAAAGATCTATAGGTCATCTCCTGATGCAATCTAGGCGGCAACAACTTCTCCTCGTTTATACGATTTCTCGTTTTGGGTGGTACTTGCGCTCTATTGTGTTTACTTGCCTTATAGACTTATGGTTTCTTCGAGTTTGCTACTGCACCAACATTATTACAATAAATTGTAATAATCTTTGGACAAACCAGAAATCATATCTTAGTCTATCTTGAGGTTATTGAGTCATTCAGCTTTTATGGCTACCTCAGAGGCTTGCCATATACTAAGCTTCTATGATAGAGTCCAGAAAAACACCTATGTTTATCACTCTTCCATAGTTATGACTTTACCTCCTAAAATAAACACAAAACCCCGAGGTTGACTTATTATTGTCCCTATCTGATTGGAAGTCAAAATCCATGCAACCCTCAAGGATCAAATTAGCTGCCTTGTAAGCTAGCATATAATCTCTAGTGCCACTAAGGTACTTCAATATATGCTTTATTGCAGTCCACTATCCTTGTCCAAAGTTACTTTGATATCTGCCAACTATTCCCTTGGCAAAACAGATTTCTTATCTCGTGCATAGCATTCATTAGGCTTCCGACAGCCGAAGCATAAAGAACTGCCTTTCTTTCCTTTATCTCCTTTGATGTCTACAGAGACATATCTTTAGATAAAGTTACTCCATCCTGAAAATGTAAGAAACCTTTCTTGGAGTTTTGCATGCTTTAAAACGAGCAAGGATTTTTCCATTGTATGAAGCTTGGGATACGTAAAATATTCTTTTCTTGCGATCCCTTATTACTTTGATCTCAAGAATATATTCATTCTCCCAAGTCCTTTATATCGAATTGTTTGGACAACCATACCCTTACTTCTGACAACATTTTGATATTGTTTCCAACTACCAAAAATGTTATCTACGTATAGTACAAGAAATACCACCACGCTTCCATCACACCTTTTGTATACACAAGACTTATCCGGTTACTAAATAAATCCATAGGTCTGAATTACTTTGATAAACCGGATGTTCCAAGACCTTGAAGCTTTGCCTCAGTCCATAGACTGATTGAGCTTTACACAAGATGCTCTTAGCCCTTTGCAATGAACCCTTCTGGTTGCTTTATATGGATGCTTTCTTCAAGACTTCCATTAAGGAATGCTGTCTTGACATCCACTTGCCAAATAGATAAAAGAATCCGGATAGACTTAAGCATGACTACCAGTGAAAAAAGTTTCCTTTTTCATCAAGCCTTGCTTTGAAGGTTTCTACCTCCCTGTCTATCCCTCTTTTTTCCTATTATAGACCTTTTACACCCAAAGGCTTTTACACCACTTGGTGGTTCTACAAGCTTCCAGATTTTATTAGAATACATATATTCTAATTCTATTATTCATTACTCTTTGCCAAGATGTTGCATATTTATCTTGGAGTGCTTCGTCATATGTCCGGAGATCAGGTTCATGTCCTTCAGGGATCGAGTTCAAAAACTCTCCCAAAACATGAATATTTTAAGGTTGCTTAACAACCCTCCCACTACGACAAGGCATTTTCTGTAATTGTGTATCATTTGTGATACGTGTTGCAGTTTTCTTGTGGTATCTCATCTTGTACAGTTGGTATTAGATTAGACATGTCTTTTATTATTTCCTTAAGAACAAATTTACTTATGAGCACGTGGTTCATTATATAGTCCTTTTAAAATCAGTCATTGATGCGAACAATGACCTTCTGATTTTTAAGACTATAAACCTACTTTTGTTTATCTAGGATAACTTACAAACAAGTGAACTCCTATCCAACTTATTATTATCTCTCTTTAACATATGTGATGGATTACCTGAATCCGAATATGCTTCAAAATAGGCTTACGTCTATTCAGCAATTCTATATGAGTAGAGAGTTCTAACTTGGAAGGTACTATGTTCACTTTCGTTTTCAGAGTTTTATTCTTAAAACAAATTTGATAATTTTCTGAATAACTCATCATCTATCAAATTATTCCATAAGAGTCCTTTACCTTCTTTCTACTACACCATTCTGTTGGGGTGTACCAGATGCAGTTAGTTGGGATTGAAATCCAACTACTGATAAGTGACTCCTAAAATCTCTCAAGAGGTAATTGCCACTACGATCTTCCATAGTGACTTTTTACTTTAACATTTCTCCGCATCAACCTTGTACTCTTTGAACTAATCAAAGTACTTAGTCTTGCGGTACATTAAGTAAATTTATTTGTATCTTGAATAGTTATCTATAAAATAGACAAAATATTCAATACTACCTCTTGTCTGGATAGTCATAGGATCACACAAATCAGAATGAACCGATTTCAACATATCTTTGACTCCATACCCCTTGGACTTAAAAGCTTCTTGGTTATTTTCCTTCCAAGTAAGACTCGCAGGTTGGAAATATTTCCACTTCCAATGAACCCAAAAGTTCATTAGCTACCAATGAATCCTACTCAAGTATAACCTAGCTTTTAGATGCCAAAGATATAATTGGTTCATTTCCGAAGGTTGCTTTTTCTTAAAATTAGAAGATGTGTTACTAATTTCCATTTGTTGCATCGTGGGAGTTATTGGATTATAAATTGTCAACCATCATACCAGAATAGATAACTTCCCTATTTTTCTTGATAACAACTTTGTTATCAAAATAGACACAATATCTATAATAGTTTAGAAACTGAAATCAGGTTCTTTCTAAACTTGGTACGTAAAGACAATTACTTAAAATCCATATTTTATTCTTATCAAAGGATAAACATCTCCCACTGCAATAGCTACCACTTTTACAGTAGTGCCCATATGGACGGTGATTTACCTTTCATTTAGTTGTCGGGTTTCCTGGAACCTTGCAATGAATTGCAGACATGATTAATGACATCTTGTATCTACACTCCAGGTTCTGGTAGATAACACCACTAGACATGTTTCAACTAATGAATTAAATACACCTAAATTGTTCTTAGTTCTAAGAAGACAGTCTACCTTAATGTCCAAGTCCTATTTCCAATCATTACAATTGGGACTACTAAGTCTTTTTCTATAGTATGACTACTAGGGATTGACAAACATCCTAAGAATCACAAAAATATTTGGTCAAGATCAACTCCTTAAAATCTCCATAAATTTTGCGTATACAAAATCGAAGAGGAGATTTTATTCATTAATTTTATTATCTCGTCAACTTTACTTTATGACGAATAAAATTAATAGTTGATCTGTCTTTGATCAAATATTTGGTCAAAACTCTTTGAATTTAAAATAACATTGATTCCTCAAACAATATTATTTAAATTCACCAACACCTCAAACACCGTGAATTTTGCATGTCACGTTAGTGTGGACGTATACAAATTCATCATTTGTAAGAGGAGGGTTTTACCCATTGACTATCTTGTCAATATAACCTTTTGACAAATAAAATTACCTCAAACACCATGAATCTTGTATGCCACGTTAGTGTGGACGTATACAAATTCAAACATTTGTAAGAGGGGTTTATTAATTTTATTATATTGCCAATCTAGTTTTATGACAAATCAATAGTTGGTTTCCCTTTGGTCACACAAGTGATAGTAGTGACTCCGTTGGGGAGGATGCTATTAAATGTGTCTAAGTGTATACCATTACTTGACACTAAGTCCATTAATAAGATTATGCCCTTCCGTTGGGGAAGATCACACGCCTTAATTAACTTCCTATAGTCATCCAAAATGGAAGTGTGTTCTAGTGATCCACAAACAAGCTCATCCGTTATGGAGGAAGGCACTCAGAGCCAACGCGCAAGCTTGTTTGCATCACTTACAAACCAGTAATGGAGACCATGGAATTTACTTAAAATCCCTCTCCCACTTAGTTATTTATAAATGAGGAATTTTAACTATGCTAGCCTACTAAATATGTAAACCAACATGCACACACAGCACAATATAAAAGCAATAAATAGAAAATCTAATTTTCAACTATTATGACTTTTATCTCTAGTTGTCCTCCGTGTGTTGTCATCCCAAGCTGCTGCCATATTTGGCCACCGCCACCAGGACTAGCTGTCGCATCCATCTTGCTCCTAGTTCCGCTGCGCCTCTGGTCCTTAGAAGGTTCCACGCTTTGCAAGATTCGATCCGCGACATAAATAGAATTTTACATTTTTGATCCTATATTCCATAAAAGGAATGTACATGTATCTAGATCAAAAATAAAATCCTAATCAAACTAAATACAGCTCCTGCTGTATTTTATAATACAATCATGCACACACATATAAATGCCCTTGACATGTCCAAGGGTCCAATCACACACATAATAACTAAAAGTCATAATAGTTGGATCCTGCATCCACAAAGTTAGCACATCCTACTATTAACCTGCCTAAATTATGTATGACATGTGCATAATTAAACTAATACCAAATACACAGAGGCAAAACCCTAGCTCTGATACCAATTGTTGGTTGCTACTCGGAAAACCTAGAGGTTCCACTGTACAAAAATTTTGTACAAAGGTCTGAACCTTTTCCTAGCTACCATGTGTTCTTTTAAATTAAATTTTGGATCGCCTGCGGAACTTAACACGTTTGATCCAAAACTTAATCTATTTGTTCTTTTAGGTTTTGACTTGGATCTCTCGGAACTTAACACGTTCGACCCAAATCACCTTAAGTTATTAATTCCATTAAATATTAATTTCCATAATTGGTTCCCAGTACTGACGTGGCGAGGCACACGGCCTTCTTGGATATGGGAGCAACCACCACCGACTAGACAAAACCTTTTATAGAAAGCTAATATTTAATTTCCTAAAATAACTTTAGGTTAAGCGAAAAGAACAATCAAATCACAAGGAAAAGAAAAAACAAAAGAACACAACATCGAAAAACATATTCGAAATTCTAGAATCGTAAGCCTCTTGTATTTGGTATTTATTTCCAAAAATAACTAGTATGATGCGGAAAGGAAAAATACTAGTTATACCTTTTAGAAAAACCTCTTGATCTTCTACCGTATTCCTCTTCTAATCCCGGACGTTGTGTGGGCAACGATCTTCCGAGACGAGAACCACCAAACCACCTTCTTCTTCTTTCCTTCAAGTTTCGGCCAAGCAAGACTTTCAAAGGAAGAAGATCCTTTTCCACCAACCAAGCTCCAAGGGATGTAAGCTTTCTCTCCTTCTTCTCCAAGCTAAGATCCGGCCACCACTTGATCTCCAAGAGAAAAGAAGGTTTCGGCCACAAAGATGGAGAGAAGAGAAAGGGAAGGGCCGGCCACACCAAGGAAGAAAAGAGGGAGAAAAATAATAGAGTTGTACTCCATGAAGGCACCTCTACCCCCTCTTTTATAATCCTTGGTCTTGGCAAATAAGGAAATTTTAATAAAAACTTCCTTAATTCTTTTGCCATGAAAAGGAAAATTTATTTTAATTAAAAAATAATTTTCTTCTCATTAAAATAATGGTCGGCCACTAATCTCCAAAACAAGGAAAGTTTTAATTAACACAAGAATTAAAACTTCCTAATTTGTCTCCGGAAATTTATAAAAATTTCTCCAATAATTTTTCCCTTCATGGTGGATTATAAAAAGGAATTTTTATAAATTAAAATCTCTCTTTTAAACATGTGGATGATTTACTAAAAAAAAAAAAATTTTACCAAAATTTAAATCATCCTTTTAAAACATGTCTTCACAAAAAGAAAGATTTTAATTAAAACTCTTTCCCTTTTAATTCCATGTGATCACGTTGACACATCAGCATTGGCAAAACTTCTCACATTGACTTAATTGGCAAGCAAAAACGTGAATTGCTAAAGCTTCTCACGTTGATTTAATTGGCAAGCAAAAATGTGAATTGCTAAAGCTTCTCACGTTGGTTTAATTGAACGTGAATTGCTAAAGCTTCTCACATTGATTTAATTGGCAAGCAAAACGTTCATAAGCTTCCCGTGAGTTGCCATTCTGTTCACGTTGATTTCAACAATGGGAAGCAACACCAACAACATGAACTAGAAGATAGGCTTGGATGGATAAAATTCTCTATATACAAGAGGTTACGATAGAGACCGAGAGGAGGAATTGGTTTTGGTCTCCCGATGAAATTAAGTTTCCCGTGTTCGCCCCGAACACACAACTTAATTCCATCAATAATAATTCATTCCACTAAAGAACTATTATTGAACTACCGCACCAATCTCAAATTACATTTTTGGGCTCCTTCTTATTATGAGTGTGTTAGTTTCTCTGTGTTTAAGATGTCGAATGTCCACTAATTAAGTGAGTTACTGACAACTCATTTAATTAATATCTTAGTCCAAGAGTAGTACCACTCAACCTTATTATCATGTCGAACTAAGTCCACCTGCAGGGTTTAACATGACAATCCTTATGAGCTTCTCTTGAGGACATTTTCAACCTAGTATCTCTAGGACACAGTTTCCTTCTATAATCAACAACACACACTATAAGTGATACAATTTCCCAACTTACCGGGCTTATTGATTCATCGAACTAAATCTCACCCATTGATAAATTAAAGAAATAAATATCAAATATATATGCTTGTTATTATATCAGGATTAAGAGCACACACTTCCATAATAACCGAGGTCTTTGTTTCTTTATAAAGTCAGTATAAAAGAAACGACCTCAAATGGTCCTACTCAATACACTTTAAGTGTACTAGTGTAATTATATAGTTAAGATAAACTAATACCTAATTACACTACGACCTTCCAATGGTTTGTTCCTTTCCATCTTGATCGTGAGCTACTGTTTATAATTTATAAGGAACCAATAACATGATCTTCTGTGTGTGACACCACACACCATGTTATCTACAATACAAATTAATTGAACAACTATATTTATCATAAATGTAGACATTTGACCAATGTGATTCTTATTTCTAGATAAATGTTTATACCATAAGCTAGGCTTTTAATATACATCCTAACACCCTCCTCTTCTCGTGTGAACTCGGTCTGCTGCCCGGAAGCTATCTGGCTGCAAATAAACTGCAAATACCGATCAGCAGCTTAGGGCTCTCGTATCCTCGTCCTGATCAACGACTGAGCAACCATGATAACCAGAGTACCCTGCTCTGTCTGTCCTTATCTCTCGAGGCCCAACTCGGAGAAACCTTGAATCAAGTCTGTGACCACAACTCGGTGGCAAGCTAAAGTCCCTCTGGACTTCCTGCTAAGTGCCTCGGTAACCACATTAGCTCTCCCAGGGTGATAGCTAATGGTACAATCAAAATCCTTCAGGAACTCCATCCATCTCCTCTGTCAGAGACTAAGTTTCTTCTAAGTAAAATAGATATTTGAGACTCTTATGGTCAGTGAGAATCTCAAATGTAACGCCATATAAATAATGTCGCCAAATCTTCATGGCAAAAATAATGACGACTAGCTCCAGATCATGTACAGGGTAGTTCTTCTCATGCTCCTACAACCGACGAGAAGCATAGGAGACCACTTTATCGTGTTGCATCAGAAGCGCTCAAACCCTGAATAGATGCGTCGGTGTAGAGGACATATCCGTCCTCTCCAGAAGGTAAAACCAAAATCAGAGCCGACACTAGTCTCCGCTTCAGCTCCTGGAAGCTGGTCTCGAAATCTTTAGTCCAAGAGAACTTCACGCCTTTCCTGGTCAGGCGTGTAATTAGCATGGCATGTAACACCCATGGAGTACTTAGCAAGATTTTAGATATTTTTATCATGAATAAAAATAGGCCTTATTTGGAATTTACAAAAAATAATAAAAATAGAAATAGAACCAAAAAAAGAGATGACCAAGGCTTGAACCTTGGATCTCCTACTAGATATATACATGTGTTAAAAAATAGACCAAGAGAAATTATTGTTAAAGAAAGAAGTGACAATATAGTTAAGGGTAAGAAAAGAGATTTTTGTTTCATTGAGAAGGAGAAATTAGAGTTGCCCTCTCCCTTTCAAAAGAAAAGAGGATTTTTACTTCCTCTTTTCATTAAGGAGAAGTAAAAGAAAGGAGAAGGAAAAATACATTTTCCCTTCCTCCTCTCATGATGAATAAAAGGGGAAATTAAGAAGAAACTTCATTTTTTTCTTCTCTTTCTCCTCCCTCCTCTTCCTCACCGTGACCAAGGAGCCTCCCCTACCTCTCCTTGCCGAAACCCAAAAACAAGGAAGACCCCTCTCTAGGAAGGCTCCACAAGCAAGATCCCTCTTTCCTTAAGCGAATAAGGATGTAAGTATTCCCTCACCTGTGGTACAAGTTGCTTACGGTTTTCTCGAAAGACTCGAACTCTTAGAATTTGAAATAAAAGAAGAGAAGAAACCATGCTTATGAACTTGATAGGTTATGATATGATTTTAGTTAGAAAGGAAATTATGTGTGTGATGTTAAGCTTAATCTTTTTATTGAGATGTTTATTAACTTTTTCTCCTTTTTATAAGTTTCGGCCATGATCAAAAATATAGGGTTCATGAGGCTTAAAACCTAATCTAACTTGCTCCTAGATTTATTTATGATGTATTAAGAAAGTTGCTAGAGATTCATGTTCATATGTTAACTAGAGATTTTATTCTTGCTTGAAGAAGGGTTCGGCCATGATAGAAATATAGGGTTCATGAGGCTTAAAACCTAATCTAACTTGCTCCTAGATTTATTTATGATGTACTAAGAAAGTTGCTAGAGATTCATGTTCATATGTTATCTAGAGATTTTATTCTTGCTTGAAGAAAGGTTCGGCCATGATAGAAATATAGGGTTCATGAGGCTTAAAACCTAATCTAACTTGCTCTTAGATTTATTTATGATGTGTTATAAAAGTTGCTAGAGATTCATGTTCATATGTTATCTAGAGATTTTGTTCTTGCTTGAAGAAGGGTTCGGCCATAATAGAAATATAGGGTTCATGAGGCTTAAAACCTAATCTAACTTGCTCATAGATTTATTTATAATATGTTATGAAATTTGTTCGAGATTCATGTTCATATGTTGTTTAGAAACTATGTTTTTTGCTTGAGGAAGTTTCGGCCATGATGGAAACATTAGGGGTTATGAAACTCAAAACCTAATTTAGTATGATCATAGACCTCCATGTGATATGTTATGAAATTAACTAAAAAGATTTATGTCTACATGTTGTTCATAAGTTTATTTCCTAGTTGTAAAGTTTCGGCCAAGATAATGATTTAGGGTTTCATAAAGCTCTAAACCTAATTTAGCATGTTTATAAGTTTCCTTGTGATATGTTATCAAATTGGCTAAGTATTCATGTTAAGAGATTTATTAGAAGTCCACTTCTTGTGCATGATGTTTTGGCTATGATAATTTTAGGGTTCATGAAGCCCAAAAACCTAAGTTAGTATGCTCATAGGTTTCTTGATGATATGTTATAAAATGGGATAGAAACTTGGACTTATATGTTGCTTAGGAGTTCATTTTCTACATGATGGAGTTTCGTCCATGATGAATCCTTAGGGTTCATGAAGCTCCAAAACCTAATTTAGTGTACTTATGGACTTCTTTATGATATATGATGGAATTAGCTAGGTGTTCATGCTACATGTGGTTTAGAAGTGTACATCCTTGGCTTATGAAGTTTCGGCCATGATAATAATTTAGGGTTTCACAAAGCTCAAAACCTAATCTAGCATGCTCATAGACTTCCTTATGATATAGTAACAATTTGGCTAAGTATTTATGTTCATGCGTTGCTTAGAAGTTTACTTCTTGTTATGATGTTTCGGCTATGATAAGATGTTAGGGTTCATGAAACTCAAAACCTAATTTAGTATGTTCATAGACTCCTTATGATATGTTATAAGATTTGCTAAGTATTCATGTTGTATGTGGCTTTGGAGTATTCTTTTGTTACGAACTTTCGGCCATGACTATAACTTAGAATTCAAGAAAGTTTTTAGCTTAAACCTAGCAAGTCATGAATTTGTTTATGATATGTTTTATGTTAAGTGTGCATGCTTTATGATAAGATCAGTAACATGTTGATTATGTATGTTATGAATTATGCATGATATGATCCTTATGATGATTATGTACTCAAGCATGTATGATTTCAACATGTTGCATGCTCATATATGTAAGCTTATGAACCAAGCATGATAATGGTTTTATATGATGGCCATGTGCCAAGAATGCATGCCTTATGATATGATAAGAAAATGACAAAGAGTTGCTTCCCTTAAGTTGAGATTAAGAGCACTCTTCATGTTAAGACAAGAGCATGACCTTATGATGATATGATATGGCAATTATGATGATATGATATGCATGACATGTACTTTACTTTATATGGCTTATACCAAGGGTGTGCTCCATAAGCGCCCCTAGACCGACGGACTATGAACGGGTCTAGTAAAAAGGGATGGGCTCCTTAGTACTCCCCTAGATCGACGGACTATGAACGGGTCTAGATCCCTAGTAGGTTCGGGGCTAGCTACCCTGTCCTAGGGATTGTGCACATTTATGTATGTATGTGGTACAAGTCGGGCCCTCATGATGATGATATTATGTTCAAGTATTAAAAGATATGTATAAAGACATTTTGCACTCAACATGGCATATGTTTTTAAAAAGGCATTTTGCATAATGCACCCATCCTCATATGATTACTTTGTTTATGATATGTTAGAAACATGATTCATAATAATATGTTATGATAAGAAACCATGCTCACATAGTGATGATTATGTTATTTGTTCATTGATGATATGCTTGTATGATTATGCTTGAGATACGGATATTTGTGAGTAGGAAAGAATCTTACTGAGCCCATGTGTTCATAGCTTACTTCCTTGTACCACAGATAAAGGCAAGGGATGGATGACCTAGGGGAGCTGCAGGAGAGGCAAGGAGGTGTGTGTGGCAGTGGCTCGGCTGGGACGGATAAGAAATATTAGTAGAATGTGAATTTACCTTAGAAAAATATTAGTAGAATGCTGAACCAAAAAGAAATAAAAAGAAATAAAATAGGGAGTTGTCAAGGATTGAACCTTGAACCTCTCATGATGTAAATGATAGGATTAATGGGTAATAACCAGTTGGGATAGGAATAATATATTGATAGCAAAGGAGGGAAACTCATGATAAGGGTGAGAGTAAAAGCTAGCCAAAAGAAAACAAGAAAAGAGCAAGAGAAAGGCAACTTGCCTTCCTTCTTTTCTCTCCCTCTTCTTCTTTCTTTGCCGTGACTTAAAGAGAGGAATTAAGGGGATTCATTCCCCCTTGTTTCATCATGAATGATGAGAACAAATAAATAAATAAAAATAAAAAGGAAATGAAAAAAAGGGCTAAGGGAGAAGGAAAGCAAAAACCGATTTTGCTACCTCTTCCCCCTTAACATAAAAGAGAGTATGTAAAGAGGAGATTTTATTTTTCTCTCATTTCTCTCATTCTCTCCTCTCCCTCACCGAACCCTCAGTCCCCTCTCCTCCATCTTCGGCCCAAGCCAAGGTTTTCTCCTAAGAAAGCCTAAGATACAAGGAGGACTTAGCAAGGAATCAAGGGAAGGGAACTAGAAGAAGAGGCTACTTCTTCCATCACCACACCTTAGATCCACAAGCGAAAAGGAAGTAAGCTTCCCCTCACCTGTGGTACAAGGCATTTTATGTGCTTTTCGGATTTTATGAGGATTAGAAAACCTAGAATATAATTTAAGAAAAAAATTCGGCCAAAGAAGAGTTTTCAAATCTAGGAAGGTTTAAACAAGTCCTCATTTCATGATATTTTTCTATGCTATGTAGGAAGGTTTTCCTTCATATTTTTATACCTATATGATGCTTGGTCAGAGGAGTACCTAACCCTAGAATTTCGGCCAAAAATATTTTAAAGAGGTTAGGGAAATCATTGTTTAACCAAACTAGTACAAGATTCCCTCCATGAATTACTAAGGGTCTTTTGTTGGTTTTTCTTGCTTAAAGGTTACTTGGAACCAAAAGAAATCCACTCATATGTTTCGGCCAAGAAAATAGCTTAGGGTTAGGAAGACCTTTAAATTTAAGTAACCATGTTTATATGATAGAATATAAAGTTCTCTTAAAGAATTGCATGTTGAATATTGCTAGAAATTCATGAACTCTTCATTAAGATTTTCGGCCATGATAAGATGGATAGCTTAGAAAAGCTTAAACAAAATTTTAACATGCTCAAGACCTCTGTGATATTAAGATATGAAAGTTGTTTAATGCTCTCATTCTTAATTAGGGTATAGAGAATTTAGTTACATGATATATGACATGTAAGATCACAAGGGTCCTAGCTTGTTTATGAACCAAATTTGTATATGATGTTCTTAGTAATTTTTGCCATGAAACTTACTTAGGTTTTCCATGCTTTAGGCCACTTAAAACCTAGTTTAGAGATTGGTAGGTTTCGGCCATGAGGAAAAATAAAAGAAAAATGAAAGAAACCTAGGAAGCCTAAGACACAATTCACATGTATGTTTATTATGCTTGTCTTTGTACATGCTATGAAACTTGTATGACTTCCTATGCTTTTAGGCTATTTGAAGCAAATTTAAACACTGATGAGTCTCGGCCAAGTAGGGTTTAAATGACCTAGAGGCCTTAGAATTGAAACCAATTGTATTAAAAATGCTTCTTATGGAAATATGATAACATGTTGATTGAGTCACATGCTTATATAATTTTTCCATGACCTAAATGGACCATTGTATGTTTCGGCCATGAAGGGATAGATGCCCTAGAAACCCTAGAACAAAAATTAAATATGCTCATGTCACTCTACATGAAATATGATAAGTAGAAAGCCAAAGTTCTCATGCTATATGTTGTTTAATGACCAAAAATGAGGCTAGGGTAAGTTTTGGCCATACCCATTGTATGATGCCTTATTATGAATTTATACATGATGTTAGTTCAAGTTCACATGCTTGTATGCTTGCTTTTAGCCCTAATGAATACTTGTTAAATTTCGGCCATGACATATGTTAAGGGCTTGAAGAACTTAGGAACTAGCTCAAATATGTTTACTATGTTACTTGGAAAAAAATGCTATAAATATGGTTTATGGTTTCCATGCTTTCATGACATTTGGGACCTTGTTTCACACCTGATAGGGTTCGGCCACATGAAGTTTAGGGACTTGGAGAACTTAGAAACCAAGTTAATCATGCTTATAATGCTTCCTATGAAATTGATGTGATGATAATTTAGGTTCCACATGCTTGGAGGTTGTTTTTACCTAAATTGAGATCTAAGGGGGGGTTCGGCCATGATAAGAACCCAAGGGATTAGGAAGCTTAGAACCCAAGGTAACTATGTTACCATGTTTCTTATGATAGTATAATCACATGATACACCCTTATGCTTAAACATGTATGCTTGTGATTTATACTTTCCATGATATGATATGTGCTTAGAAATATGCATGCTTTGATGATATGCTATGTGCTTAAAATATGCATGCTTTCATGATATGCTATGTGGATAGAAATATGCATGCTTTGATGATATGTTATGTGCTTAAAATATGCATGCTTTCATGATATGCTATGTGGATAGAAATATGCATGCTTTGATGATATGCTATGTGCTTAAAATATGCATGCTTTCATGATATGCTATGTGGATAGAAATATGCATGCTTTGATGATATGCTATGTGCTTAAAATATGCATGCTTTCATGATATGCTAGGTGGATAGAAATATGCATACTTGGATGATATGCTATGTGCTTAAAATATGCATGCTTTCATGATATGCTATGTGGATAGAAATATGCATGCTTTGATGATATGCTATGTGCATAAAATATGCATGCTCTCATGATATGCTATGTGGTGAAAATATGCATGCTTTTATGACATGATGTATGCCTAAGTGATGCATACTTTTTATGACATGATGTATGCCTAAGTGATGCATACTATTTATGATATGATGTATGCCTAAGTGATGCATACTTTTATGACATAACGTATGTCTAAGTGATGCATACTTCTATGATATGCTATGTGACTAAATGATGCATTTTTATACATGCTACTTTACTTTGTAAGGCTTGTACCAAGGGTGGGCTCCTAATCATCCCCTAGGCCTTTGGCTGTGTGATCTAGGCTAGTAAAAACAAAGGGATGGGCTCCTTAGTACGCCCCTAGGTCTATGGCTGTGTGATCCGGACCTAGTTCCTAGTATGATTCAAGACTTGCTACCTTGGATATACTTAGGAAGCGCGCATATCTACGTGATTTATCTATGTGTGGTACAAGCCGGGGCCCTGATTATGTTGATATTATGTTCAAGTATATATGTAAGAAGAAATGGTTTTAAAGATCATGAGACATACACATGTTTTTCGGATACATATTTTCAAAATCATATTGCATATACCTTATGATCATGTTGTGATGATGCTATGATTTATGATATGCCATGATTAGATACGATTATGTAATGTTTCATGCTATGCTTTAAGAGCTTGATATGCCATGCCACCTTATGATGATACTATGATATTCCATGATTAGATATGATTATGTTATGTTTCATGCTATGCTTTAAGAGATGATATGCCATGACTAGTTATGATTTTGTTATGTTGCATGATATGCTTAAAGAGTATGATATGTTATGCCATGACTAGTTGAGATCATGTTATGTTGAGATATTCTTTGATCATGTGATGATTTTTGGTTTTAGTGAGTAGGAAAGGAACTTACTGAGCCATGAGTACTCATAGCTTACTTTCCTTGTACCACAGATAAAGGAAAAAGCTGGATGAGCTAAAGGAGCAGCAGGAGGGGCAAGGAGATGTGTGTGGCAGTGGCTAGGCAACCAAATAAGAACCTGCTTTAAAAACTTTTAAAGAACTATGCTTTGGTATCATGAATTGTAGTACCGTATGTGTGACTTGATGTTATGTTTCTACTAATTTTGATATCATGTTATTGATGCCATGATAGTGTAGTTCAGATTTGATGAAAAGAAAAACAAAAGAAAAGTTTTTATTAAACTAAGAAAATTATTTTAAATCTTCCGCTGTTTTAAAAAGAAAAATTTGTACATGGAGTATCGTAGCCCCGTCCCTTAGAGTTAGCAGGGAGGGAGGGCGTTACAATATATGTGGGAGCAACGCTCTACCACAAGAAATCCTCAATATGTGGGAGCAACACTCCACCACAACCAAATCCGTAATATGTATCTACAATATATATATGGGGCAATACTCCGCTACAAGTAATCCACAATAGGTATAATCCACACTAGACCTATAATAACCCTAATTGAACATGTTTACACACCGCCTATAAATGGACAGTCTAACATAGGACTAGTACCACCACAGAGTCTATATCAAATGGGAAAAAATTATTATCATATATGTTAGTGAAACAAACCAATCATGTTCTCACATATTTAACTCCTGGTGACCCATTTTTCATCGTATCGGGTACCCAAATATCCAAAAGATACGAGTATAAAAACTCTACCAATCCTATCCAACAATGTCTAAGGAGTATGTCAGATCTCATCCTTTAGATATTCAATTATCCACAGTTAAAGAATCACAATCCAAATTCATAACCAGCTTACCACGTTTCATAGTGTAGTGTGATATTCACAATGGTCGCAATAGAAAAAAAACAAACATACATATCTGAAATTGATGAAAGTCACATACAGAATTCGAACACTTAGATATATTTGTTAGTTAGAGCCCTAGAGCCAATCATTTGATGATTGTATGGACTCATGTATATCATATTCTTATATATATATAAAGGCATTGGTTTTTGATTATTATGCTTATTTGTATTAGTGTCAGATAAAATAAGTATAGTAACGTCCTTGAGTAGAACGTTCATACCTATATCAATCGATTAGTTGAATCGATAGTGAGATGATATAGGGAACACTACTCTAAATCATTCCTAGTCGAGTATTAACATTCAGGGACAATGTTAATACAATAAGACTAGCATGTAGGTCAGCTCGATGACTTGATCTCACAAGTCATGGATATAGAGATATCAAGCTGACACATGGGTATGCATTAGAGAATGTATACTGAATGACCCGCCATGAGAAAGTATCATGGATCGTTATATGAGTGTCATATACTTTCTCATGTGGCTATTAGTATGACTATTAGTCCTTAGACCTGAAGTCACCATGGATCCCTACATAAGGAGTTATGTACTTTAGTTTCGTCAAACGTCACCCGTAACTGGGTGGACTATAAAGGCGATTACTGGGTATATAACAAATTATGCAGAGGGATGTGAGTGATGTAGATGGGATCTATCCCTCCTATATGACGGAAGAGACATCGATATTCTTGATAGAGTGAGACCACGAAGTGTATGGCCATACCCAAATGAGTCAATATGAGATATTGAGCTCATTTGATTGAGTGAGTCTACTCGGAGTTCAAGATTTAGATTGGTCAGAGGATGACACGGTCTATGCCTCACATTGATCAATCTAGATGTCTAGGATAGAAGGACACTTGTCATATATTGTGAGGAGTCACAATTAGTAGTCACAAGGTGATGTTGGATCTCAACATTTCTTGTAACTTGGGTAGCAATGATGTATTGCTAGATGCCGCTCATTGCTTATGTTTCTAAAGGAGTTTAGAAACATTGCCAACGTTACAAGAACCTATTGGGTCACACACAAAGAACATGTGCATGGAGATTAGGTTCATATGATGAACCAATAGGATTAGATTCATATGATGAATCAAAGATTGGATTCAAATTAGACTTATTGAGTTAGACTCAATTAGATTCAATTGTTGAATGAGTCTAATTTAAATTTGATTCATGAGTCAATTTATATTAATGAATTGAGATTCATTAAATTAAAATTGACTTGAATCAAAGGTTGGATTTAACTCAACAAGGAAGAAAATTGGTCATGTTTGACTTGACCAAATGGAAGTTGAAACATCAAGTTTGACTTGATGTCTTGCCACATCATCATGAAGGTTGACTCATCCTACTTGGTATGACCAATCTAGCCACATCATTAGCCACATCATCTCCTCATTTAATGGTGTGCCACCTCATGGAGGTTACACACCAAATGCATTAATGTGGCCGGCCACATTAATGTGGGAGTTACACTAGTGTGGCCGGCCACACTAAGTGAGGAGAATGTTTCATTTGGTGGTAATTGAATGGTGTTCAATGCTTCTTCTTCCTTGGGTGCTTCTCCCTCTCTCTTGGCTGCTTTTGGTCGTGGCTTCATGGTGGAGAAGAAGTGAGAGTTGATTCCAAGCAACTAGGTGGTGTGAAGGTCACAAAAGGAGAGTACCTAGAGGAGTGTATGAGTTCCTTTTTCCCTTCTCTCCTTTCTCACCTTTTAGATCCAATCCGAGAGCCCTAGAAAGTGCTAGCACACTTGTGGGTTCTCCTCTCCATCTTTGAGTGGTAGAAGACCACTCCTTGTTCGTGTGGATACCGCTAGAGGACCGTTCGCTTGACGGTCTCGAGATCCGGCTACCTTTGGACGTTGCGGGATTACGAAGGGCACACATCAAGGGTAAATGTTTTTCCCTCGTAGATCTAAGTTGTAGATCGGTTTTTGAACTCGTACAAGAAATAGTTTTTTCAAATTTTGTATACGAATCTTTTCACGGATCTACGGCTTTGGGTCCTTCGGGGTTTCCGCGACGCGAAAAAACGGTTTTCGCGGCCCGAAGAACCCAACAATATTACTAGAAGCACTTTTACTTGAAGCAATAAACAAATTCAAGACTGATATTATTCTGTTTAATCTAGATATCTTCCCTTCATATATGAGATTTAGTGCTTTTAGGGGCATTCACGTATAATTGAAGAAACACTGTGAAATGGCCAGCTATCCATCCATGGGCCAAAGTCAAAAGAGAAACAAATAAATCCCACAACCTATCCAATATATCCTACCAAAATTAGTTTAACTAAAAACAAACTTTCCAAGGTCCAAGGTGTCATGACATACCAATTTTAGTGAAATCCATATCCCAAATCTCTACATTCTAGTAATGATCTGAATTGGTCCTTTCAGACCTTTGATTTAGACTATTCCACCACTTCAATCCTCCCCTCCATCACTTGTCAAAAAGCAAAAGAATTCTACCTTGCTTAATTTATGAATTCAAAACCATGATTCTATCAAAATTTCAGTTGACTTATTGAATGCCATATAAGTCAGAGTATTTCTGCTAATAATGTCACGACTTGCTAATCAAGAGAACTGTAGAATAATCTCTACATTCTAGTAAGGACGTTTGAGGGATTATCTTGAAGGTGAAATTAGGTATTTCAAGAGGGTAGGATAGATTTATGCATTAATCTTTATATCTTGATGGGTTGATGAGTGATGGATTCTTATGTTGATTTTCCGAGGGACGCTCGTGACAGGCAAGTCCGTGTAAGGACAACATAGATTCATTCATAATTGATCAATCTAGGTATGGATTTCAGTCCTAGGTCGGTTCTCTATTGCAAGAGAGAACCGACAACCTTCTATAAATGATGGACAATTGAGAAAAAGGATTTGGTAGATCATTTACATTAAAGAACCTTACAAAGAAACCAAAACTCCTAGAATATCCCTTATCATTGCCTATTCTTTCATTCTTTGTTTACTTTTCATAGTTACACCTAGACTTTGTTAATCCATTGATTTGTTGTCTAGTTAATTCGTTTTGAGATATTCTTAGTGCTTATTCCAGTCCCTGTGGATACGATAATCTTTTATATTACTTGCGATATTTCCGTACACTTGCGGAGAGACAACAACAACCATGTACTGCCTTGGCTCTGGTCTAATGGCACGGTCATGTGGTCCACACGTCCAAAGTCTTCTTCTTCTCTGGAGATGTGACACGGCCATGTCATGGCCGTGTGATTCTCACACACCCCTTGCATGGCCCTTGCACACCCCTTGTCATAGCTCTAAATGGCTATGTTTCATTTCAGTGTCTTTTACACCATCAAGATGGGGTTTTCTCTAGTTGAAATCTTCATCAAAGTTGTATATCTTGAAGTTATCTACATATCGGTATAAAGAACAGCCTAAAACTCCAACTGAGCACAAAGTTATGGCCATTTTACTTTTGGTCTGTAGTGCTGAAAGTTCCACACGACCTTCGCGCAGCCATTTGACATTCATACGGCCTTCATACGGCCGTGTGACATTCACACGACCTCAACACACCCCCAACACGGCCTCCACACGGCCAGAACCTGCAAGCACTTAGTTTTTACATGCCCGTGACACTTTGGAATCTCTAGACTTCATTTAAGCTTTGTTTTTGCTCCAAATCACGTCCTATCAATCAAAACAAGAAAAGAGAAGATCTCCGAACAAAATATAATGGAATTATGACATTATAAAGAAATAGGGTGCAATAAACATAGATTATGTTAATGAAATACAAGTAGATGTGCGTCAAGACATGTATAAAAGTGTATATAATCTACGCACATCAGGGCTCGCCGACAAGTGGCTTAGCTAGTATAGGTTAAGAATTGAGGTACACCTTGAGTTCGTCGAATGCCCGGTCGCACTCCTCGTCCCACTGCAATTTGGTTGCTCAGCGTAGTATCTTGAATAATGGCTAGCTCCGGTCGGATGATTTGGAGATGAACCGAGACAGTGCTGTTATTCGATCGGTGAGACACTAGGCTTCTTTCAAACTTCTAGGCGGTGGCATATCTTGTAGTTATTTTACTTTGCTGGGATTTTCCTCGATGCCCCGTTCGATGGCGATGTAGCCCAAGAATCACCCACTTTTTACGCCTAACAGACACTTGTTTGGATTTAGCTTGATCTCATATGTCTTGAGTGTCTGACAGGTTTCCTTGATATCTGCACATAGGTCAACAACTCGGAGAGATTTAATTAATACGTCGTCGACGTATACCTCCATGTTATGATTAATCTGCCGTCAGAACACTTTATTATCAACCTCTGATAAGTAGCTCTGGCGTTTTCAGTCTGAACGACATAACATTGTAACAGTATGTTCCATCGGTCGTAATGAAGCTGACCTTTTCTTGGTATGCCCGGGCGAGCAGAACTTGGTGATACCCTTGATATATGTCCAGCATGCATATCAGCTCGCACCCTGCAGTGGAGTCTACCATCTGATCAATCTGAGGTAGTGGGTAGAAGTCCTTCGGGCATGCTTTGTTGAGGTCCCAGAAGTCGATGCAGACTTGCCACTTGTTGCCCGGCTTGGAGACCAGCACAACATTTGTAAGCCAGCTCGAGAATTGAACTTCCGGTATGTGGCTGGCCTCCAGCAGCTTCTCTATTTTTGCCCGGATGATCAGGTTTTGTTTGGCGCTGAAGTCTCTCTTTCTCTGCTTTACCGACCGAGAGTCTGGTCAGACGTGAAGTTCGTGTTGCGCGATGCTCGGGAAAATCTCGGGAAGCTCGTGCATCAACCACGTGAATACATCATGTGATGTGAGCCAAGAAGAGGCATTGAAGGGAATTGGGGGACCCATGACAAGGTCCAAGACTAAGAGAATGAAGCAAGCTTTGGAAGGCTTAATAATGAGGCTCAAGGAAAAGGAGGATCAATGCACAATGGAGGCAACAACTAAGTGGATCACATTCCTTCAATTTGAAATTGAAATTGGACCAACACGAGGACCATTTTCGTGTGCATGCATGGGGGGTTTTTTCTAAAGTGACTTTTGATATCCTTTGTGTGTTTTTAATGCATTTTTGAGAGTTCCTAAGCTAGTATAACAAATACCATGCATGCATGGTTACATTAAGCTAGTATTAGAGATTAGTGGTTGCATTAGTGGATAATAAAACCCATGCATGCAAGCATGATATTTATTGCATAATTAGTGCATAGGGGATCTTAAGGGATGTTAAATAGGAGAATTATTGTATGACAAATCATATAAGTTTGAATGAAAATTTGAGTTCCCCTTTTGTGAGAGCTTCCTTCTTGTTCTTAGGCAAAGAACTAATTTCGATCTTATCAAGGCAACTTGTGGCGATCAAAACTCCATGACTTATCACTCACCTTCTCATCTTGCTTGAGTGTGGCGTCAATACCCTTCCCCAAGTTGAATTTCAAGGCGATCCAATTACAAGGTTTCCTTTATCATCATGGTTTTGCTGTAGATAGGCGATCAGCTCCACCTTCTGCTTGGCTTCCAGATTGGAGGCCATGAAAGTTGTTGCCTCCATTCAGCCGGGATGGATTTGGACTTCCTCTTTTTCTTTCTAGACTAGGGTAGGTGGTTTTTTAGTGATGTCGTTTACCTTTAACCGGGGAGTTTTTCGAATGGACTTGGCCTCAGTCTTGACCATCTCGACGTAACAGCGCCGGGCGGCCAGCTAGTCACCTTTGACTTCCCCGATTCGGTCGTCTACCAGGAATTTGATCTTCTGACAGTAAGTTGAAACTACTGCCCAGAACTCATTGAGGATCGGTCGACCTAGGATGACGTTGTAAGCTAAGGGGCATCTACCACAATGAAGTCTATGGTCCTGGTCCTCCTGAGTGTCTTCTCTCCGAGCAATATGGCCAACTTGATTTGGTCGATCGGCAAAACCTCATTGGCCGTGAAGCAGTACAGTGGGGTCGTCATTGGCAGCAGCTCGCCTGGTCAATCTGGAGCAGATCGAAAGCCTTCTTGAAGATTATGTTTACCGAGCTCCCTGTGTCAACAAAAAATTGATGAATGGTATAATTTATAATTATCGCTTGGATGATGAAGGTGCCATCGTGAAGGACTTATACTCCCTCTAGGTCCCGAGGTTCGAAGCTGATTTCGGGCCTGCTCGCCTTCTCTCGGCTGTAGCCTACTGCATGGATCTCCAGCCGTCGAACGTATGACTTCCTAGCTCGATTGGAGTCACCGCTAGTCGGTCCACCGGCGATGATGTTTATTTCTCCCCGAGCGGCATTACTTCTGTTTTCCTCCTCCCGAGTGGATGGCCTGTTTTGCTTGCATAAGGCTCGGGGATGATCAGCACTTTCCCTACACTGATAATGCTCTTATCGTTCAGGTGATCTTCTTGCATCTTCCTGTCGCCCACCAAATTGATGCCCACATCGCCGGTCAGGAGAGGGAGATCGGCGGCGATATCCTCTTGGAGTTGGTCTAGCGATTGGCGTTAGGCCGCGACAGTTGCGTGTGGTGTGCGACGTCGACTGGTGAAAGGAACAGAACATAGGTGCACATACCTTGCCCTTTGACACCTTTTGTTGTTCGGAAGTCATATGCTGCACGGCGTGCGCCCTCGCCTCTTGGTGTCGCCACACTCCTTCGGCTCTTGGTCCCCTTGGCGGCTGGTGGCTCGATGGTCGTCGTTCGGTCGACGCCGAGGATTCGGCTGGCGCCTCCTTCCTTCTTGCTGCCTAGGATTCTTCCACATTTATGTACTCATTAGCTTTCTTGAGCATGTTGTCGTAGTCCCGAGGTGGCTTCCTGATGAGCGGGAAGAAGTCTCCTTCGAAGAGCCCCTGAGTGAATGCATTCATCATGGTCTCAGATGAGACTGAAGGGATATCCATGGCTTCCTGATTGAATCGCTGGATGAACGCCCGAAGAGCCTCTCTTGGTCCTTGCTTCAAAGAAAACAAACTGATGCTCGTTTTTTGGTAGCATCTACTACTCGCAAAATGGTGTAGGAAGGTCGTTCGAAAATCCTTAAAACTTTGTATCGATTCGTCCGGCAGTCTCCTGAACCAGCGTTGTGCCGAGCTGGAGAGCATGGTGAGGAAGACTCGGCACTTCACCTATCTGGCAATTGGTGCAGTGTAGCCGCGTTGTCAAACTTACCCAAATGATCGTCCGGACAGTAGTCCCGTTGTACTGTCCGATCGCCAGTGGAGCATAGTGTCTCGGCAGTGTGTCATGTATTGCTTCGGAGAACTGGTCGTTATCCGTTCGAGAGACGCATCGCCTCGGGGTGCCTTCCCTTTCCGTGTGTCCTGAACTGGTGCTTCATCCGAAGAGGATCTTCGCTCTTGATTCGCTTGAGCGATTTCCGAGGGCGTTTGGAACAGAGTCCGGTGGAAAGGTATCGGCACTAGCGGTGCCTCCCCATATGTATCGGTCGGCCCTCTATTCTGTCCTCAGATGGAGAGTTGCTCCGGCCGGTCCTCATGAGCCGCTCAACCTCCCGATGCCGACGTTTCCTACTGGGCCAGCCGATCGGCAAACGCCTTCTACTGCTGCTGCTCGACTATCTTTGCAACTCGAGCATGCATGAGCATGTCGAGCTCCTCTTGGGTGAGCGTCACGGTGTGAAGTCGTCCAGCGTCCTCCATCTTCTCGGCTCGGATGTAGGTTGCGTTCCCACAAACGTCGCCAAATTTGATCATGTCCGAATGTCTAGTCGACGGATGCTGGGGATGTGGCGCTCCTGTTGACTGTGCAAAGACTCCAAGCGAAGTGGACCTGCAACCACGCCCTACAACCACAACCACGTCCGTGCTGAGCCAAGGAAGGGTCCCCCACCGTTGGCTCTCCAACGTTCAAGTCAGTCACCGTCCAGCAGTAGAACGAAGAAGTAGAAGAACAGTAGCAACAGTAATGTGTGCGTACCTCCGACGAAGCTTGGACCCCTTTATATAGAGCTCTTGTAGCGCACGTGTATGCTTCTCGAGGCGTGCACACTTCTCGAGACTTTTCCGGAGAAGATGTATCAGTAAAGTATCCCTGACACAATACCTCAACGACTTGAGCACATCTCAGACGTGACAGTGAAAGTTTCCGTCGTACAATCCTCAGTCTAACCATACCGCCAACCATACCATTTGTCGGGGGCATGGACTCCTAGAAGGATATCACTGGATCCTCCTTTTGTCCGTTACTGGGCCGAGCGGGTAAGCTATTCGACCAACCATAAGTTGTCTGGACGCTATCATTCTCGGGCCGAGCGGGATGGTCGCTCGGCAACCTTCCACTGTCCGAGCTCCGCTGTTGTGCTGAGTAGAGCTGTGTCTGAATGTAGTCTACTTGGTCGCGACCCCGCTTCGCTGGTTCCGAGCTTTGATGTATGTCTGAGCGAACTAGCCACTCGGCGCGTGCCTCACCGACACATGCTTTTCTGAGCGTTAGAAGTTCGGTTCGTGGCCGAGTTATGATGATGTTGGACCGGACATTCTTTATTCCGGTCAGGCATGGGGTTGCTCGACCGACCGATGATGTAGGGGAGTTGACCATGCCTTGACTTTGACTTCCACCATGACCTTACCCCTCCTTAGGTCCCTTATCCCCGCATCACTTCCAATTATATCAAGAATTTCCCAGTCATATGATATATATATGGCTGTTGGTTTTCGATTTCTTGATCTGTCTAAGTTCTTATTCAGGAATTGAAATTGCCTGAATCATTTGAAAGGTTAACATTTTTAAGAAATTCCTTGGGTTTATCCTTTTACAAGAAACCTCTTAGTGCCGATTCAATCTTTCCTTTAAGCAGTTTTGGAGCCGGTTTGGGTGGTTTGGTCACCAATGGGATCAAGAAAATCTTGATCCAGGTGGTGACTTATCATAAACATAAATATACAAGGTTCTTGGTTCTGGTCTGCTTGGGAGTAGGATGTACTGTCTAGTGGGCGATTTCACCGAGCTTTGACTTTTGCTTCCCTGAGGAGGCGGAGTTTAAACCTTTTGAATCTTATGATCCATTTTTCAATATGGACCATATATAGAACGAATTTCATAGGGTAGGTATTCTGGAATAAAACGACGTTTCTACAGCCACGGTCGATACCGTAGGGACTGAGCAGCCTTTTGATGATATTACCATCCCAGCTATCGACCCAATGCATAAGGGAGTAAGTTTAGCTTTGATAATAGCAGTCTTGTTTGCGCTGGGTCTAGCTCCTATTAGCTGATGCTAGAGTCAATTAGCAAAGAAAAAAAAAACAAAAAAAAAAAAAAAACAAAACTATTGGGCGACTATTAGAGGATGGAGGATGGAGGATGGAGATTCGTCGGTGGAGGACTGAGTGAAGGATGGAAAAGTGGAAGATGGAGCAGTGGAAGATGGAGTGTAGGATGGAGGATGGAGCAGTGGAGGATGGAGGTTAATCCGTGGAGATTGGTGGAGAATCGGTTGGTACACGGGCAAACCGGTTAAGAGGTTTGATTCCTCCCAATTCCTATTTACTTGATCGATTGCTCTCTTGTTTGTTCAATCTTAAGGGATGAGAAAAGCGACATGGGCAAGAGTGAATGGCTGAGTATAGTCGTAAATATAGTAGCAATTTAGACTCTTTTGATTTAAAAATGACTACTATAGATCTATCTAACAGGCACTAACTTTAAGGATGCGTTTAGTTGGAGGTTATCCTTGATAAGCTTAGTTATTCTTGATAACCTTAGAATTATCCATCAAGGTTATCAACGAAAATCTTGTTTGGTTTAGTTAATCGATGATTCCCGAGTAATGTTCCATGCCCGACACGTCAACAAAAGAGGCATGCAATCTGGAATCGGAAAATCTCAAAAAACTGAAATTTTTCTTAATTCCGAGATTAACAAATTTTTTTTACCCAAAATATCCCGATAAGAGAAAAATATGACAAAAAAATAAAAACGTAAAGAAAAAAATAAAAATATAAAATATAAAAACTAAAAAAAATAAAAAAAAATAAAAAAATGAAAAAAAATTTAAAAAAATAAAAAATGTAAAAAAATTAATAAAAAATGTAAAAATATATAAAAATATAAAGAAATAGAAAAAACGTAAAAAAAAAGAAAACGTAAAAATTAAAAAAAATGAATAAAAAATAAAAAATGTAAAAAAATAAAAAAATGTAAAAAAACAAAAAATGAAAATAATAAAATAATAATAATAATAAAACATATAAAAATAAAGAAAAACATGAAAAAAAAGTATGAAAAAAACATATAGTTTAAATAATAATAATAATAATAATATTATTATTATTTTATATGATGAATTTTATAACTGAGGATAATATAATAAAATATAAACTAGGTTATTTATTAAACCTTCAAATAAATAAATTTTTGTTGCATTACTTAGATTAAATTAAATAATATTTGGTTATATTTTATTCATTATAATCTTAGTTACGTGATTATCTGATAATTATATAATTAAAATTATATTTGATAATTTAAACTAAATGTATTCTAAAAATTTAATTCTTGGATATATATGAACGACTTAGAAAGAGGTATTTTCCAGTCATAGCCCATGGACTGGTGCTAGTGTTCAGCTGGAATAGCAATGACAGAAGTAGCTTTCTGCTCAAATATTTAATGGTTACGTACTCGTTGATTTTGAAGTGCCCGCATAAAAAAGAGTTCTCTCTGTCAACCTCTCTTTTGATAATAGGAGCCTTGAAAGCCTCGAAAATTATCTTTTGACTTTGCTAGGTATGTTTCTTGCAATAGGAGGGACCATTTTCCAATCTTATCTTTCCTTGCTGGCCCCCATCTTCTAGCCCATACTGTTAGTCAAGTGGCATGATGCTTTCTTTCGTTAAGCTATAGTCTATGAGAAAGAAAGATTTTAGTTTTTAAAATATAACTTACTAAACTCGAATCATCATTTTCATTTTAAACTCGAATTTTCATTTTGGTTTATCTAATCGACCATTCAAAACTACTCAAGATCTATTCCTGCCCTTCCAATCATTCGGTTGAAAGAAAAAGACTATCATAGCTAAATGGGATGGGCAATAAGCACCAAATTCAGAAAGAAAACGAGTTAGGTCTTTATTAAGAAACAACTGGTAGTAAGGTAAGATGGGAAAGAGCTAAAAGAGAAGATCGATTTCATCTTTCCTTGATCGTATTGGGAATGCTTAGTCACAGCCTCTCACAACCATCTCAGTCATTCGGTCAGCTACTATCTATCTATAAAGGAATCAAGACCTCCCCATAGGCTCGAGACTGCTTTGCCTGCTCTGCTCTCGGGCTATTACCTTCTTTAATAAAGAGCTCTGCTTTGGTTGTGCTCTCTTTGGACGTCTACTTAGCTACATCACTAAGAGCTTAGCTTTTCCTTTAAGGAAATTGATCTGGCTAGCATAGAATGATTACTGAAAATCAAGTATTTCTAAAACCAAGTCCCAAAGTGCTTGCTTTCACCCGAGTCAAGGTCAAATCTGATCTCCGTCTAGTAGTAGGTCGCCAAAGAAGTAAGTGAGAGCCTGGAAAGGTGGATTTCATTCTTTTGTAGCTCTTGTCCTGGTCTTTTCGGTGTACCTGTCTGTTTGTTCTTGTGTTGTTCTTGTCTAGTATAGCTCGTGACGGGTATAGATGGGGACCTCACCCAACCCATCATCAAGTAACTGGGCTATTCTATTCACATTCTATTCCCTTGCATTCCAGTCCTAGCAATTCCTTTCCTCTGTCATTCCCTACCATTGCATTCCATTCCATTCCTAGCTATTCAATTCCTAGCTAAGAAAGATCTACCCAACTGCTACTAGTTGGCCCTTTCCCTAGCAAAGATGACTTTTTTTCTTTAGTTTTCCCTTGCTTTTGCGATCAGCTCTATCTGCTCTCTTTCCTTGTATTCTCTATCAGCATGTCGTTCCCACACCTTATGGTGAATAGTGCCTCTCTATCTCTCTAACTATAAAATGATCCCTCAACTATTGCTATTAACTATTCTTATAGTCGGCCCAAGCATATTACAATATTGTGTGAATCAAAACTACTCAAGATTTGTCCCTGCCCTAAATCAGCGGAGCGCCGAAACCCTTCCCTTAGCACCTCACTCTAGGTAGGGCAACGGATGCACGGAGTTTGCCTGTCAAGCCACTCCTTTCTTTAGTATCTGAGGTGGACTCTTGAAAGATCTCCTTCGGTAGTGTCGTACTTCTTGAAGATTTGGATTTCTTTCCCCTGACCTTGGATCCAGACTTTTGTAAGCTAGTATAGGAGACCCCAGTTGGTTATAGGTGGTATAGAGCAAAGAGTAGGGGATTCTGGTCTATTCCTCGAAGGAGCCATTGCTTTCATTGCTTTAGTACTGGCTAGTCGGTATTCTTTCCCATATCAGCCCCTTCTTCTTCTTCTTCTCCTCTGTCCTAGGAATTGACTCTAGACCCTACCCTTCTAACTATGGGAAGTAGTTGTCTTCGGCAATTGGTATAGGCTCGGGGAATCCTGGTAATAGGACTATAGAGTCGGCTTGGATAGGAGTCAGGACTATGAACCCTACCTCTTGTTGAGTTTTTCGGACCGCGAAAATCGCTTTTTCGCGTCGCGGAAAACCCGAATCACCCTAGCCATTGGATCTGGTGCGAAGAAAACTTTCCGAAAACATGAGTACGAGTTTTAAACTACGATCTACAGTAGATCTACAAAGGAAAAATATTTTACCTTCGAAGCGTGCCCTCGCAAATCCCGCTCGTCCAATGGTACGCCGGATCTCGAAGTTGTCAACGTAGACAACTCTCTAGTGATATCCACACGAACAAGGTGTGTTCTCTAACACAGAAGGATGGAGAAGAGAGCACCCAAGTGTGCTAGCACTTTCTAGGGCTCTCGGGTAGGATTTAAAAAGGGGAGAAAGGAGAGAAAGAAAAGGGATCTCACATAATCCTCTAGGTACCCTCCTTTGTGACCTTCACTTCACCCTTTTCTTGTAACACAACTCATACACCTTCTCCCTCCATGAAAGCTCACGGCAACCACAGCAAAGGAGGAGGAAGAAGCTAGGAAGAAGATGGAATAATTACCACCACATCAATATGCCACCAAAAATGAAAACCCCTTTCATTATGTGGCCGGCCACACATGGGTAACCCCCTCATTTAATGTGGCCGGCCACATTAAATGGAGGATTGTAACCTCCTTGACAACTAGGAGATGATGTGGCTGCCATGTAGGATGAGTCATCCTCCATGAAGTGGCAATTCATCAAGTCAAACTTGATGTTTCAACTTCCCATTTTGGTCAAGTCAAAATTGACCAAATTTTTTCCATGTTGAGTTGAATTCATTCTTTGATTCAAGCCAATTTCAATCTAATGAATCTCAATTCATTAATATAAATTGACTTAATGAATCAAATTTAAATTAGACTTATTCAACAATTGAATCTAATTGACTCTAACTCAATAAGTCTAATTTCCGAATCCAATTCTTGGTGCATCATATGAACCTAATCCAATTGGTTCATCCTATGAACCTAATCTTCATCCACTTGTTCTTTGTGTGTAACCCAATAGGTTCTTGTAACGTTGACAATGTTTCTAAACTCCTTTAAAAACATAAGCAATGAGCGGCATCTAGCAATACATCATTGCTACCCAAGTTACAAGAAATGTTGAGATCCAACATCACCTTGTGACTACTAATTGTGACTCCTCACAATATATGACAAGTGTCCTTCTATCTTAGACATCTAGATTGATCAATGTGAGGCATAGACCGTGTCATCCTCTGACCAATCTAAATCTTGAACTCCAAGTAGACTAACTAAATCAAATGAGCTCAATATCCTATATTGACTCATTTGGACATGGCCATGCACTTCGTGGTCTCACTCTATCAAGAATATTGATGTCTCTCCCGTCATATAGGAGGGATAGATCTCATTTACATCACTCACATCCCTCTGCATAATTCGTTACATACCCAGTAATCGCCTTTATAGTCCACCCAATTACGGGTGACGTTTGACGAAACCAAAGTACATAACTCCTTATGTAGGGAACCATGGTGACTTCAGGTCTAAGGACTAGTAGTCATACTAATAGCCACATGAGAAAGTATATGACACTCATATAACGATCTATGATACTTTCTCATGGCGGGTCATTCAGTATACATTCTCTAATGCATACCCATGTGTCAACTTGATATCTCTATATCCATGACTTGTGAGATCAAGTCATCGAGTTGACCTACATGCTAGTCTTATTGCATTAACATTGTCCCTGAATGTTAATACTCGACTAGGAATGATTTAGAGTATTGTTCCCTATATCATCTCACTATCGATTCAACCAATCAATTGATATAGGTAAGAACCTTCTACTCAAGAACGTTATTATACTTAGTTTATTTGGCACCAATACAAATAAGTATAATAACCAAAAATCAAATGCCTTTATTTATATAGAATATGATACAACAAGTCCAAAATACAATCATCAAATGATTGGCTCTAGGGCTCTAGCTAACAATCTCCCACCTTTTTACTAGGAACATTTAAAGATCCCTTCCTAGGAACTTCTCAATGGGCAGACAGCCAAGGTGGGTCAACTAAATATGGGACTCATCGTGATCAATAGGTAGAGCAGTGGAGACTCCGGTGAAGACAACTCAGCAATCTCTATCCAGGGCACTCGAGAACCCCTTATAAGGGTTCTCTAACGTATTGCGTAATATAGTTCAGTTCGACATTCATCTATCAATCGAGACCCCTTCCACCGAATCAGATGTGAGAATCTAGTCTACTTAATCTACAACACGATTGTTGAATCCACCCAATTCCTCCTTGCAACGTTTCCACGGCCTGCGCATGCTTTTGTCGAAGATGAGTAGATGGGCACCATTTCGATCCCTAAGGATTGAGAGCCCTTGTTCTTACTTTGATCTATCAAATCCCTATCTCATTTCCTCTTTCCCAATTAATGGTTAATCATCGCTCCCTTCAACCTAGTTTGTTCTCGAAGAACTCCACACCCATGTCTAGCTAATTGATGTCAAGGCTTCCATAGCTAGCCTCCACTTCACTTCCTTTCAGTCTAATAGGCCTACCTCAACTCTTAAGGCAATGAATAATGATCTTCTAATGTAGCTAAAAATAGAAATAATGGAAGGTATAAGCCCCTACCTTTAAATGAGGACTTGTAGAACCTACCTTAGAGAAGATGTTACAAGTGGAACTAGAAGATGGTTAGTAGAATGAATAATGAGATTCTAATAAAGCTAAAATCCCTTCAGGGGATAAAGGTCCGAGTGCGCCTATCCTAAAATGATCAAATTCAACTTCATAGAAAGATCTACCCACGTTGCAATCGCTCGTACTAAAGAATTTAGCAAATTCAATTCACTAATTCTAGGTTCCAAGTGATCGGTACATGTTGTCAGTTTTTGTGTCTTGTAACTCGTGTTGTCCGGTGTAGCTGTTGTCTTGGTATTTCTTGGTCTTTCTCTTGTCATGATGAGTTAGGATGAGTCCGTGATCAGTTCCTGAGCTATTTTAGTCCAGATCATTCCTAAGTTATTAATTCCCTATTTTAGTCCTGGCTATTCCCTAGCTATTAAATTCCCTAGCAATTCCCTAACTATTCAATAGTTCCCCCTAGGGGTTAGGGGGGCACATTCAATTCCTAGCTATTCAATGTTAGTGAGAGCCCTAGATGTTGGTTGCTACTCGGAAAACCTAGAGGTTCCACTATACAAAAATTTTGTACAAAGGTCTGAACCTTTTCCTAGCTACCATGTGTTCTTTTAAATTAAATTTTGGATCGCCTGCGGAACTTAACACGTTTGATCCAAAACTTAATCTATTTGTTCTTTTAGGTTTTGACTTGGGTCTCCTGCGGAACTTAACACATTCGACCCAAATCACCTTAAGTTATTAATTCCATTAAATATTAATTTCCATAATTGGTTCCCAGTACTGACGTGGCGAGGCACATGACCTTCTTGGATATGGGAGCAACCACCACCGACTAGACAAAACCTTTTATGGAAAGCTAATATTTAATTTTTTAAAATAACTTTAGGTTAACCGAAAAGAACAATCAAATCACAAGGAAAAATAAAACAAAAGAACACATCATCGAAAAACATATTCGAAATACTAGAATCGTAAGCCTCTTGTATTTGGTATTATTTCCAAAAATAACTAGTATGATGCGGAAAGAAAAATTACTAGTTATACCTTTTAGAAAGACCTCTTGATCTTCTATCGTATTTCTCTTCTAACCTCGGACGTTGTGTGGGCAACGATCTTCCGAGATGAGAACCACCAAGCACCTTCTTCTTCCTTACAAGTTTCGGCCATCAAAACTTCTCCTAGGATGAAGAGGTTCGGCCACCACCACCATGCTCCAAGGGATGCTAGAAAAGAGGCTTCTTTTTGTTGGTTGCTACTCGGAAAACCTATAGGTTCCACTGTACAAAAATTTTGTACAAAGGTCTGAACCTTTTCCTAGCTACCATGTGTTCTTTTAAATTAAATTTTGGATCGCCTGCGGAACTTAACACGTTTGATCCAAAACTTAATCTATTTGTTCTTTTAGGTTTTGACTTGGATCTCCTGCGGAACTTTACACGTTCGACCCAAGTCTCCTTAAGTTATTAATTCCATTAAATATTAATTTCCATAATTGGTTCCCAGTACTGACGTGGCGAGGCACATGACCTTCTTGGATATGGGAGCAACCACCACCGACTAGACAAAACCTTTTATAGAAAGCTAATATTTAATTTCCTAAAATAACTTTAGGTTAACCAAAGAGAACAATCAAATCACAAGGAAAAGAAAAAATAAAAGAACACAGCATCGAAAAAACATATTCGAAATTCTAGAACGTAAGCCTCTTGTATTTGGTATTATTTCCATAAATAACTAGCATGATGCGGAAATAAAAATTACTAGTTATACCTTGTAGAAAAACCTCTTGATCTTCTACCGTATTCCTCTTCTAACCTCGGACGTTGTGTGGGCAACGATCTACCGAGATGAGAAACCACCAACCACCTTCTTCTCCTCCAAGCAAGGTTCGGCCACAAAAGGAAAACTTCACCAAGGAGAAAAAACGAAATACTAACCAAGCTCTAAGAGATGCTAGCTTTCTCTCCTTCTTCTTCTTCTTCTCCAAGTAGTATCCGGCCACCACAAGAGCTCCAAGGAAGGGAGAGAGGTTCGGCCACCACAAGAGGAAGAGAGGGAGAGGATGGCCGGCCACACCAAGGGACAAAAGAGGGAGAGAAAATAATAGAGGTTGTGTCTCATGAAGGCACCCCTACCCCTTCTTTTATATTCCTTGGCCTAGGCAAATTAGGAAATTTAATTACAATAAAATTTCCTTAATTTTTCTTGACATGAATTAATTGAGAAAAATAAAATTTCCCAATCAACTTGTGATGGCCGGCCACAATCAAAAGAGCAAATTAGGAGAGTTTTAATCAACAAATTAAAACTTCCTAATTTGTTTCCGGAAATTTTAAAAAATAAAATTTCTCTTTAAAAATCTCTTCATGGTTAATAAAAGGAAATTTCTATAATTTTAATTTTATTAACATGTGAATAATTTTAAAGAGAAAATAAAACATCTCTCCAATCTACAAATAAGGAAAGAGATCTAATCTCTTTCTTTAATCTTTTGTAGATCTTTTACAAGAGAGATATTTTAATTTTAATTCTCTTTAAATTATATCTTTCACATAATAATAAAAATTAAAATTAAATTTCTTTTTTAATTTAATTTGGCCGGCCCTACTAGCTTGGGTTCAAGCTAGGGCCGGCCACCCAATTTTATACCTAGGCCGGCCCTAGCTTGTTCCCAAGCTAGCTTGGCCGACCCCTATTGGGTGGGTATAGGTGGGTATAGAACTCTATAAATAAGAGGCTACGATAGGGACCGAGAGGAGGAATTGATTTTGGTCTCCCGATAAAATTAAGCATCCCGTGTTGGCCCCGAACACACAACTTAATTTTATCAATGATAATTCATTCCACTAGAGAACTATCATTGAACTACCGCACCAATCCCAAATTACATTTTTGGGCTCCTTCTTATTATGAGTGTGTTAGTCTCCCTGTGTTTAAGATATCGAATGTCCACTAATTAAGTGAGTTACTGACAACTCATTTAATTAATATCTAAGTCCAAGAGTAGTACCACTCAACCTTATTATCATGTCGGACTAAGTCCACCTGCAGGGTTTAACATGACAATCTTTATGAGCTCCTCTTGAGGACATTATCAACCTAGTATCTCTAGGACACAGTTTCCTTCTATAATCAACAACACACACTATAAGTGATACCATTTCCCAACTTATCGGGTTTATTGATTCATCGAACTAAATCTCACCCATTGATAAATTAAAGAAATAAATATCAAACATATGTGCTTGATATTATATTAGGATTAAGAACACACACTTGCATAATAACTGAGGTCTTTGTTCCTTTATAAAGTCAGTATAAAAGAAACGACCTCTAATGGTCCTACTCAATACACTCTGAGTGTACTAGTGTAATTATATAGTCAAGATAAACTAATACCTAATTACACTACGACCTTCTAATGGTTTGTTCCTTTCCATTTTGGTCGTGAGCTTCTGTTTATAATTTATAAGGTACTGATAACATTATCTTCTGCATATGACACCACATGCTATGTTATCTACAATATAAATTAATTGAACAACTACAAACAAATGTAGATAAATTGACCAAATGTGATTCTTTATTTAACATGAATGTTTACAAAGCTTAGGCTTTCAGTATACACTCCAACACTTTTCTCTCCTTCTTCTCCTTCTTCTCCTTCTTAGATCCAGCCACCAAAGCTATCTCCACCATGAGTAGGTTTCGGCCACACAAAGGAGAGGAGAGGAAAGAAAGGGCCGGCCACACCCAAAGAAGAAAAGAGGGAGAAAAATAATAGAGTTCTTCTTCCATGAAGGCACCTCTACCCCCTCTTTTATAATCCTTGGTCTTGGCAAATAAGGAAATTTAAATAAAAACTTCCTTAATTCTTTTGCCATGAAAAGGAAAATTTATTTAATTAAAAATATTTTTTCTCTTCTCAATTTACAATGGCCGGCCATTATACAAATCTCCAAGAAAATAAAATTTTAAACACCAATTAAAACTTCCTTATTTGCTTCCGGAAATTTATAAAAATTTCTCAATAATTTTTATCCCTTCATGATTGGTTTATAAAAAGGAAATTTAATAAATTAAAATATTTCTTTTAAACATGTGGATAAAAAGAAAGTTATCTCTATAAATTAAAATCTCTTTTAATCTACAAATAAGGAAAGATATCAAATCTTTTCTTAATCTTTTGTAGAAACTTATAAAAGAGAATATTTAATTTTAAACTCTCTTTTAAAACATGAACATGATTAAAAAGGAAAGTTTTCTTAAAATTTAAAATCCTCCTTTAATCAACAAATAAGGAAAGATTTCAAATTTTAAACTCTCTTTTAAACATTTAGATGATTTACAAATAAGGAAAGTTTTTACCAAAAATTAAAAACATCCTTTTAAACTACAAATAAGGAAAGAGATTAATCTCTTCTCTTAATCTTTTGTAGAAAGCTATAAAAGGAAATTTTTAATTTTTAAACTCTCTTTTAAAATCATGATATCCACATAAGAAATAATTTTAATAAAAATCCTTTTTAATATTCTAGTGGCCGGCCACCTAAGCTTGGGACCCAAGCTTTGGCCGGCCACCTACATGGCTCATCCACTTGGTCTTGGCCGGCCCTAGCTTGGGTTCCAAGCTAGCTTGGTCGGCCCCATTGGATGGGTAAGAAGGTGGGTATGCGGTGGGTATAAATCTCTATATACTAGAGGCTACGATAGGGACCGAGAGGAGGAATTGGTTTTGGTCTCCCGATGAAATTAAGCATCCCGTGTTCGCCCCGAACACACAACTTAATTTCATCAATAATAATTCTTTCCACTAAAGGACTATTATTGAACTACCGCACCAATCCCAAATTACATTTTGGGCTCCTTCTTATTATGAGTGTGTTAGTCTCCCTGTGTTTAAGATAACAAATGCCCACTAATTAAGTAAGTTACTGACAACTCGCTTAATTAATATCTAGCTCCAAGAGTAGTACCACTCAACTTCATCATCATGTCGGACTAAGTCCACCTGCAGGGTTTAACATGACAATCCTTATGAGCTCCTCTTGGGGACATTCTCAACCTAGATCACTAGGACATAGTTTCCTTCTATTATCAACAACACACACTATAAGTGATATCATTTCCCAACTTATCGGGCTTATTGATTTATCGAACTAAATCTCACTCATTGATAAATTAAAGAAATAAATATAAAATATATGTGCTTGTTATTATATTAGGATTAAGAGCACACACTTCCATAATAACTGAGGTCTTTGTTCCTTTATAAAGTCAGTATAAAAGGAACGACCTCAAATGGTCCTACTCAATACACTCTAAGTGTACTGGTGTAATTATATAGTTAAGATAAATTAATACCTAATTACACTACGACCTTCCAATGGTTTGTTCCTTTCCATCTTGGTCGCGAGCTACTGTTTATAATTTATAAGGAACCGATAACATGATCTCCTGTATGTGATACCACACACCATGTTATCTACAATATAAATTAATTGAGCAACTACATTTATCATAAATGTAGATATTTGACCAATGTGATTCTTATTTCTAGATAAATGTTTATACCAAAAGCTAGGCTTTTAGTATACACTCTAACAATCTCCCACTTATACTAAAAGACTAAGCTGCCATATCTGCTGCCATACATCTGATTCCCAACCCTTCAACATGCCCATCAAAAGCTCTTGCCTTAAGGACCTTAGTGAAAGGATCTATAGGTCATCACCTGATGCAATCTAGGCAGCAACAACTTCTCCTCGTTTATACGATTTCTCGTATTGGGTGGTACTTGCGCTCTATTGTGTTTACTTGCCTTATAGACTTATGGTTTCTTCGAGTTTGCTACTGCACCAACATTATTACAATAAATTGTAACAATCTTTGGACAAACCAGAAATCATATCTAAGTCTATCTTGAGGTTATTGAGTCATTCAGCTTTTATGGCTACCTCAGAGGCTTGCCATATACTAAGCTTCTATGGTGGAGTCCAGAAAAACACCTATGCTTATCACTCTTCCATAGTTATGACTTTACCTCCTAAAGTAAACACAAAAACCCCGAGGTTGACTTATTATTATCCCTATCCGATTGGAAGCCAAAATCCATGCAACCCACTAGGATCAAATTAACTGCCTTGTAAGCTAGCATATAATCTCTAGTGCCTCTAAGGTACTTCAATATATGCTTTACTGCAGTCCAGGGTTACTTTGATATCTGCTAACTATGCCCTTGGCAAAACAGATTTCTGATCTCGTGCATAGCATATATTAGGCTTCCGATAGCCGAAGCATAAAGAACTGCCTTTATTTCCTTTATCTCCTTTGATGTCTACAGAGACATATCTTTAGATAAAGTTACTCCATCCTAAAGTAAGAAACCTTTCTTGGAGTTTTGCATGCTTAAAATGAGCAAGGATTTTTCCAATGTATGAAGCTTGGAATAAGTAAAATATTTTTTTCTTGCGATCCTTTATTACTTTGATCTCAAGAATATATACATTCTCCCAAGTCCTTTATATCGAATTGTTTGGACAACCATACCCTTACTTCTGACAACATTTTAATATTGTTTCCAACTACCAAAAATGTTATCTACGTATAGTACAAGAAATACCACCACACTTCCATCATACCTTTTGTATATACTGTTAGTTAGAGCCCTAGAGCCAATCATTTGATGATTGTATGGACTCATTGTATCATATTCTTGTATATTAATAAAGGCATTTGTTTGGTTATTATACTTATTTGTATTAGTGCCAAATAGACTAAGTATAATAGCGTCCTTGAGTAGAAGGTTCATACCTATATCAATCGATTAGTTGAATCGATAGTGAGATGATATAGGGAACACTACTCTAAATCATTCCTAGTCGAGTATTAACATTCAGGGACAATGTTAATGCAATAAGACTAGCATGTAGGTCAGCTCGATGACTTGATCTCACAAGTCATGGATATAGAGATATCATGCTGACACATGGGTATACATTGGAGAATGTATACTGAATGACCCACCATGAGAAAGTATCATGGATCGTTATATGAGTGTCATATACTTTCTCATGTGGCTATTAGTATGACTATTAGTCCTTAGACCTGAAGTCACCATGGATCCCTACATAAGGAGTTATGTACTTTAGTTTCGTCAAACGTCACCCGTAACTGGGTGGACTATAAAGGCGATTACTGGGTATGTAACGAATTATGCAGAGGGATGTGAGTGATGTAGATGGGATCTATCCCTCCCATATGACGGGAGCGACATCGCTATTCTTGATAGAGTGAGACTACGAAGTGCATGGCCATGCCCAAATGAGTCAACATTAGATGTTGAGCTCATTTGATCGAGTGAGTCTACTTGGAGTTCAAGATTTAGATTGATTAGAGGATGACACGGTCTATGCCTCACATTAATCAATCTAGATGTCTAGGATAGAAGGACACTTGTCACATATTGTGAGGAGTCACAATTAGTAGTCACAAGGTGATGTTGGATCTCAACATTCTTGTAACTTGGGTAGCAATGATGTATTGCTAGATGCCGCTCATTGCTTATGTTTCTAAAGGAGTTTAGAAACATTGCCAACGTTACAAGAACCTATTGGGTCACACACAAAGAACAAGTGGATGGAAATTAGGTTCATATGATGAACCAATTGGATTAGGTTCATGTGATGAACCAAATTGGATTAAGAGTAATCCAAATTGGGTTAATTGAGTTAGACTCAAGTTGATTCATGTGTTCAATGAGTCTAATTTGGATTATGACTCATTGAATCAATTTAATTAAATGAATTAGATTCATTATATTAAGTTGGCTTGAATCAAATGGTTAGATTAGATCAACCATGAGAGAGATTTGGTCAAGTTTGACTTGATTTGAGAAGGAAGATCAAAGGTCAATTTTGAATTGACCATTTGCCACCTCATTTGTGAGTTGGCATAAGGTGGACCATTGATGATGCTCCACATCATGATGGTTGCACATGTGTGTGACACCTCATGGAGGTTACAAATCCCCTCTTTAATGGCCACATTAAATGGGAAGGGGGTTACACACACATGAAGGAGAGTGAATGCAATTCATTCTCATTCATTCCATCTTCTTCCTCCTTAGCTCTCTCTTGCTTTCTCCTCTCTTTTGGTCGTGGGTTCCATGAAGGGAGAGAAGGTGGTTGAGTTGTATTCCAAGAGAAGAAAGAAAGGGTGAAGGTCACAAAAGAGGAGACTACTTCTTGAGTGTAAGAGTTTCCTTTCTTCTTTCTTTTTCCCTCCATTTAAATCCTATCCGAGAGCTCTAGAAAGTGCTAGCACACTTGGGGCTCTCTTCTCCATCCTTTGAGTGTGAGAGACACTCCTTGTTCGTGTGGATATCACTAGAGAAGTATCTACCTTGATACTTTGGAGATCCGACAAGTACCTTGGACGAGCGGGATTTTGCAAGGGCACGCATCGAAGGTAAAATGGTTTTTCCTTTGTAGATCTACTGTAGATCGTAGTATAAAACTCGTATTTGTGTTTTCGA
Source organism: Zingiber officinale (assembly GCF_018446385.1). NCBI lineage: Eukaryota > Viridiplantae > Streptophyta > Magnoliopsida > Zingiberales > Zingiberaceae > Zingiber > Zingiber officinale. Next base: position 74,602,962 of record NC_056002.1, read on the forward strand.
AATTTTTCCTTGCACGGATCTATGGCTTTCGGTGATTCGGGGTTTCCGCGACGCGAAAAGCGATTTTCGCGGCCCGAAAAACCCAACATATACAAGACTTATCCAGTTACTAAATGAATCCAAAAGTCTGGATTACTTTGATAAACTGGATGTTCCAAGACCTTGAAGCTTTGTATCAGTCCATAGACTGATTGAGCTTGCACACAAGATGCTCTTAGCCCTTTGCAATGAACCATTCTGGTTGCTTTATATGGATGCTTTCTTCAAGACTTCCATTAAGGAATGCTGTCTTGACATCCACTTACCAAATAGATAAAAGAATCTAGATAGACTTAAGCATGACTACCAGTGAAAAAGTTTTATTTTTCATCTAGCCTTGCTTTAAAAGTTTCTACCTTCCTGTCTATCCCTCTTTTCCAATTATAGACCTTTTTATACCCAAAGGCTTTTACACCATTTGGTGGTTCTACAAGCTTCCAGATTTTATTAGAATACATCTATTCTAATTCTGTTATTCATTACTCTTTGCCAAGATATTGCATCTTTATCTTGGAGTGCTTCGTCATATGTCCGGAGATCAGGTTCATGTCCTCCAGGGATCGAGTCCAAAAACTCTCCCAAAACATGAATCTTTTTAGGTTGCCTAACAACCCTCCCACTGTTGGAGAGTATACTGAAATCCTAAGCTTTTGTAAACATTTATTTTTAATAAAGAATCACATTTGGTCAAATTATCTACATTTGTTTGTAGTTGTTCAATTAATTTATATTGAAGATAACATAGCATGTGGTGTCACATGCAGAAGATAATGTTATCAGTACCTTATAAATTATAAACAGTAGCTCACGACCAAAATGGAAAGGAACAAATCATTAGAAGGTCGTAGTGTAATTAGGTATCAGTTTATCTTGACTATATAATTACACTAGTACACTCAGAGTGTATTGAGTAGGACCATTTGAGGTCGTTTCTTTTATACTGACTTTATAAAGAAACAAAGACCTCGATTATTATGGAAGTGTGTGCTCTTAATCCTAATATAATAACAAGCACATATATTTGATATTTATTTCTTTAATTTATCAATGGGTGAGATTTAGTTCGATGAATCAATAAGCCCGATAAATTGGGAAATGGTATCAATTATAGTGTGTGTTGTTGATTATAGAAGGAAACTGTGTCCTAGAGATACTAGGTTGATAATGTCCTCAAGAGGAGCTCATAAGGATTGTCATGTTAAACCCTGCAGGTGGACTTAGTCCGACATGACGATAAGGTTGAGTAGTACTACTCTTGGACTAAGATATTAATTAAATGAGTTGTCAGTAACTCACTTAATTAGTGGACATTCGATATCTTAAACACAGGGAGACTAACACACTCATAATAAGAAGGAGCCCAAAAATGTAATTTGGGATTGGTGCGGTAGTTCAATGATAGTTCTCTAGTGGAATGAATTATCATTGATAAAAATAAGTTGTGTGTTCGGGGCGAACACGGGATGCTTAATTTTATCAGGAGACCAAAACCAATTCCTCCTCTCGATCCCTATCGTAGCCTCTTATTTATAGAGTTCTATACCCACCTATACCCACCTTCTATACCCACCCAATAGGGGTCGGCCAAGCTAGCTTGGGAACAAGCTAGGGCCGACCTAGGTATAAGATTGGGTGCCCGGCCCTAGCTTGAACCCAAGCTAGTAGGGCCGGCCAAAATAAATTAAAAAGAAATTTAATTTTAATTTTTATTATGTGGAAGAAATAATTTATTAAAGAGAATTTAAATTAAATTATCTCTCTTGTAAAATTTACAAAAGATTAAAGAAAGAGATTAGATCTCTTTCCTTATTTGTAGATTGGTGAGATATTTTATTTTCTCTTTAAAAATTATTCACATGTTGTAAAATTAAAATTATGGAAATTTCTTTTTATTAACCATGAAGAGATTTTTTGAAGAGAAATTTTATTTTTAAAATTTCCGGAAACAAATAAGGAAAGTTTTAATTGTTGATTGAAACTTGTCAAATTTGCTTCCCATTGATGTGGCCGGCCACTTGATTTTAATTGGGGAAATTTTATTTTATTTTTCTCAATTAAATCATGTCAAGGAAATTGAGGAAATTTTATTGTAATTAAATTTCCTAATTTGCCTAGGCCAAGGAATATAAAAGAAGGGGTAAGGGTGCCTTCATGAGACACAACATCTATTATTTCTCTCCCTCTTTTGTTTCTTGGTGTGGCCGGCCATCCTCTCCCTCTCTTCCTCTTGTGGTGGCCGAATCTCCCTCTTCCATTGGAGCTCTTGTGATGGCCGGATACTACTCGAAGAAGAAGAAGAAGAAGGAGAGAAAGCTAGCATCTCTTAGAGCTTGGTTAGTGTTTTGATTTTCTTCCTTGGTGAAGCTTCCTCTTTGTTGGCCGAACCTAGCTAGGAGGAGAAGAAGGTGGTTGGTGGTTTCCCATCTCGGAAGATCGTTGCCCACACAACGTCCGAGGTTAGAAGAGGAATACGGTAGAAGATAAAGAGGTTTTTCTACAAGGTATAACTAGTAATTTTTCTTTCCGCATCATGCTAGTTATTTATGGAAATAATACCAAATACAAGAGGCTTACGTTCTAGAATTTCGAATATGTTTTTTCGATGCTGTGTTCTTTTATTTTTTTTTTCCTTGTGATTTGATTGTTCTCTTTGGTTAACCTAAAGTTATTTTAGGAAATTAAATATTAGCTTTCTATAAAAGGTTTTGTCTAGTCGGTGGTGGTTGCTCCCATATCCAAGAAGGCCATGTGCCTCGCCACGTCAGTACTGGGAACCAATTATGGAAATTAATATTTAATGGAATTAATAACTTAAGGAGACTTGGGTCGAACGTGTTAAGTTCCGCAGGAGATCCAAGTCAAAACCTAAAAGAACAAATAGATTAAGTTTTGGATCAAACGTGTTAAGTTCCGTAGGCGATCCAAAATTTAATTTAAAAGAACACATGGTAGCTAGGAAAAGGTTCAGACCTTTGTACAAAATTTTTGTACAGTGGAACCTATAGGTTTTCCGAGTAGCAACCAACAATTGGTATCAGAGCTAGGGTTTTGCCTCTGTGTATTTGGTATTTAGTTTAATTATGCACATGTCATACATAATTTAGGCAGGATAATAGTAGGATGTGCTAACTTTGTGGATGCAGGATCCAACTATTATGACTTTTAGTTATTATGTGTGTGATTGGACCCTTGGACATGTCAAGGGCATTTATATGTGTGTGCATGATTGTATTAAAATACAGCAGGAGCTGTATTTAGTTTTATTAGGATTTTATTTTTGATCTAGATACATGTACATTCCTTTTATGGAATATAGGATCAAAAATGTAAAATTCTATTTATGTCGCGGATCGAATCTTGCAAAGCGTGGAACCTTCTAAGGACCAGAGGCGCAGCGGAACTAGGAGCAAGATGGATGCGACAGCTAGACCCGATGGCGGTGGCCAAATATGGCAGCAGCTTGGGATGACAACACACGGAGGACAACTAGAGATAAAAGCCATAATAGTTGAAAATTAAATTTTCTATTTATTGCTTTTATATTATGTGTGCATGTTAGTTTACAAGTTTTAGTAGGCTAGCATAGTTAAAATTCCTCATTTATAAATAACTAAGTGGGAGAGGGATTTTTAAATAAATCCCATGGTCTCCATTACTGGTTTGTAAGTGATGCAAACAAGCTTGCGCGTTGGCTCTGAGTGCCTTTCTCCATAACGGATGAGCTTGTTTGTGGATCACTAGAATAGACTTCTATTTTTGGATGACTATAGGAAGTTAATTAAGAGCGTGTGATCTTCCCCAACGGAAGGGGCATAATCTTATTAATGGACTTAGTGTCAAGTAATGGTATACACTTAGACACATCTAATAGTATCCTCCCCATCGAAGTCACTGCTATTATTTGTGTGACCAAAAGATACCAACTATTAATTTTATTTGTCAAAAAGTTAGGTTGACAAGATAATAAAATTAATGGGATAAAACTCTCCTTTTACAAATGTTGAATTTGTATACGTCCACACTAATGTGGCATACAAAATTCACGGTGTTTTAAGGTGTTGGTTAATTTAAAATAGTATTGTTTGAGGAATCAATATTATTCTAAATTTAGAGTTCTGACCAAAAGTTATTTGTGATTCTTAGGATGACTTTCAACCCACTGTCCATCATACTTCAACAAAACAGACTTACTGGACCTAATTACATAGATTGGAAAAGAATCCTGGACATTGTTCTGACTGCAGAAAGCTATAAATTTGTACTGACTGAACCTTGTCCTGATGCACCCACTGGTGAATCTACCCAAGAGGAGATTGAATATCATAAGAGATGGGCAAAGGCAGATGAGATGGCGCGGTGTTACATTTTGGCTTCAATGTCAAATGTATTGCAACATCAACATCAAGATTTACCAACAGCTTATGATATTATGAACAATCTCAAGGAACTCTTTGGTCATCAGGATAGGGCTTCTAGACAAGAAGCTATGAGAAAGATAATGACAGCCACCATGCAAGAGGGTACTCCTGTAAGGGATCATATCCTAAAGATGATGACTTATCTGAACGAAATACAGATCCTTGGAGGAGAAATTGATGGGGAAACCCAGATCGATATGATCCTCTAAACGCTACCTAGAAGTTTTGAGCAGTTCCGCCTGAACTATAATATGAATAAAAGGATTTATTCATTAGGGGAACTACTGACAGAACTTCAAGCAGCAGAAGGATTATTTCGTCACAATTCTCAAATTCACTATGCTGAAAATGGTTCTACTTCTAAATCGAAAGGAAAGAAGAAGAAGAAACAAGCTGGCTCAGCAAATAAAGTGAATAAATCTCAGAGTACGGGATTTAAAGCTGGAGTGAAGAAACCCAAGGGCAAATGCTTCATCTGCAAGCAGGCAGGACATTGGAAGGCAGACTATCCTCGTAGGAATCAAAACAAAGGTATATCTCATGCTCTAGTTGTTGAAACATGTTTAGCGGTGTTATCTACCAGCACCTGGTGTGTAGATACGGGAGCCACTGATCATGTCTGCAATTCCTTGCAGGGGTTCCAGGAAACCCGACGACTATCTGAAGGAGAAATTATCGTCTACATGGGCAATGCTACTAAGGTGGCAGCTGTTGCAGTGGGAGACGTCTACTTATCTTTTAGTAGAAATAGAAATTTGGTTTTAAAAAATTATCTTTATGTACCCAGTTTTAGAAAGAATTTAATTTCAGTTTCTAAACTGTTTTTAGATGGATATTCAGTTTCTTTCAGTAACGATGTAGTTATTAAAAGAAATAAAGTGATTATCTGTTCTGGTGCATTGGTTGGCAATTTGTATACTTTAAATCCAAATTCTTCCACAAAGCAAAACATGGAAATTTATAACTCTTCTTCTAGTTCTAATAAGAGAAAAGAACCTTCGGAAATGAATCAAGCATATCTTTGGCATCTAAGGCTTGGTCATATTAACTTAAGTAGGATTCAGAGGCTTATAACCGATGGACTTTTGAGTTCATTAGAGTTGGAAAATTTTTCAACTTGTGAATCTTGCTTAGAAGGTAAAATGACCAAGAGGCCGTTCAAGGCCAAGGGGTATAGAGCCAAAGAAGTGTTAGAATTGGTTCACTCTGATTTGTGTGGTCCTATGTCTGTCCAGGCAAGAGAAGGTTTTGAATATTTTGTCTCTTTCATAGACGATTATTCAAGATACGGATATATTTACCTAATGCGCCGCAAGTCCGAGTGCTTTGATAAGTTAAAAGAATACAAGGCTGATGTGGAAAAACGATTAGGTAAAAGTATCAAGACACTACGATCTGATCGTGGTGGCGAATACCTCTTAGGAGAGTTTAGGAATTACTTATCAGAGGCTGGGATTCAATCCCAATTGTCTGCACCTGGAACACCCCAACAGAATGGTGTAGCAGAACGAAGGAATAGGACTCTTATGGAGATGGTTAGATCGATGATGAGTTATTCAGAATTACCAAATTCGTTTTGGGGATATGCTTTGGAAACAGCAGTGTATGTTTTGAACTTAGTACCTTATAAATCAGTTTCTTCTACTCCCATGGAATTGTGGAATGGGCGAAAACCCAGTCTAAGACATATTCGAATTTGGGGTAGTCCAGCACATGTGCTGAAACCAGATGCTGATAAGCTAGAATCCCGTACAGAAGTTCGCGTGTTTGTAGGATATCCCAAAGGAACGAAAGGTGGTTTATTTTATAGTCCTAAAGACCAGAAGGTCATTGTTAGCACCAATGCCCAGTTTTTAGAAGAAGACTATATAATGGATCACAAGCCCAGTAGCAAAGTTGTTTTAGAAGAACTTAGAGAGAACACGTCTACTTCAGTACCAACAGTACAAGATGAAGTACCACAAGAGACTGCAACACGTGTCACACATGATACACAACCACAGACAGTGCCTCGTCGTAGTGGGAGGGTTGTAAGGCAACCTGAGAGATTCATGTTTTTGGGAGAGTCTTCGGACTTGATCCCGGGTAAACATGAACCCGAACATATGATGAAGCACTCCAAGATATAGATGCAGCATCTTGGCAAAAGGCAATGAATTCTGAAATAGAGTCTATGTACTCTAATAAAGTCTGGGAGCTTGTAGAACCACCTGATGGTGTAAAAGCCGTTGGATGCAAGTGGATCTACAAAAGAAAAAGAGGGACAGACGGGAAGGTAGAAACCTTCAAAGCTAGGCTTGTTGCGAAAGGGTACACTCAGAAAGAGGGAATCGATTATGAGGAGACCTTTTCACCGGTGGCCATGCTTAAGTCTATCCGGATACTCTTATCCATTGCTGCTCATATGGATTATGAGATTTGGCAAATGGATGTCAAGACAGCTTTCCTTAATGGAAGTCTTGAAGAGAACATCCATATGAAGCAACCAGAAGGGTTCATTGAAAAAGGCAAAGAGCATCTAGTCTGCAAGCTCAATCGGTCCATTTATGGACTAAAGCAAACTTCAAGATCTTGGAACATCCGGTTTAATGAAGTAATCCAGTCATATGGATTTATTCAAAGTCCGGATGAGTCTTGTGTATATAAGAAGTGTAACGGAAACGTGGTGGTATTTCTTGTACTATACGTAGATGATATTTTGTTAATTGGCAACAATGTTAAGGTATTATCAGACGTAAGGGTATGGTTGTCCAAACAATTTGATATGAAGGGCTTAGGAGATTGTGCACACATTCTTGGGATCAAAGTTATAAGGGATCGTAAGAAAAGAATGTTGTGTCTGTCCCAAGCTTCATATATAGATACAATCCTTGCTCGTTTTAGCATGTAGGATTCCAAGAAAGGTTTCTTACCTTTTAGACATAGAGTAGCTCTATCTAAAGAGATGTCTCCAAAGACGTCGAAAGAGATAGAAGACATGAAAGCAGTTCCTTATGCTTCGGCTGTAGGAAGCCTAATGTATGCAATGCTATGTACGAGACCTGATATCTGTTTTGCCGTGGGCATGGTCAGCAGATATCAAAGTAACCCTGGACAAGGACATTGGACTGCGGTAAAGCATATATTAAAGTACCTGAGAAGGACTAGAGATTATATGCTAGTTTACCAAGCAGACGATCTGCTCCCTATGGGTTACACGGATTCAGATTTCCAATCAGATAGGGATAACAGTAAGTCTACATCAGGCTATGTGTTTACTTTAGGAGGTGGAGTCATTTCATGGAGGAGTGTTAAGCAGAAATGTGTTTCGGACTCAACCATGGAAGCTGAGTATGTAGCAGCCTCTGAGGCAGCTAAAGAAGCAGTATGGCTCAGGAACTTTCTAATGGACTTAGATGTGATTCCTGGTTTGCCCAAAATCATCACAATTTATTGTGATAATAGCGGTGCAGTTGCAAACTCAAAGGAACCACGAGCTCATAAGGCAAGCAAACATATAGAGCGCAAGTACCACCTGATACGAGATATCGTGAAGCGAGGAGAAGTTGTCATCGCCAAGATTGCATCAGCGGATAACCTGGCAGATCCTTTCACTAAGGCCCTTCCGGAGAAAGCTTTCGATCGGCATGTGGAGGGAATGGGAATCAGATGTATGGTAGAAGATATGGAAGCTTAGTCATTAGTATAAGTGGGAGATTGTTGGAGTGTATACTGAAAGCCTAAGATTTTGTAAACATTTGTTTTGAATAAAGAATCACATTTGGTCAAATTATCTGCATTTGTTTGTAGTTGTTCAATTAATTTATATTGAAGATAACATAGCATGTGGTGTCACATGCAGAAGATAATGTTATCAGTACCTTATAAATTATAAACAGTAGCTCACGACCAAAATGGAAAGGAACAAATCATTAGAAGGTCGTAGTGTAATTAGGTATCAGTTTATCTTGACTATATAATTACACTAGTACACTCAGAGTGTATTGAGTAGGACCATTTGAGGTCGTTTCTTTTATACTGACTTTATAAAGAAACAAAGACCTCGGTTATTATGGAAGTGTGTGCTCTTAATCCTAATATAATAACAAGCATATATATTTGATATTTATTTCTTTAATTTATCAATGGGTGAGATTTAGTTCGATAAATCAATAAGCCCGATAAATTGGGAAATGGTATCAATTATAGTGTGTGTTGTTGATTATAGAAGGAAACTGTGTCCTAGAGATACTAGGTTGATAATGTCCTCAAGAGGAGCTCATAAGGATTGTCATGTTAAACCCTGCAGGTGGACTTAGTCCGACATGATGATAAGGTTGAGTGGTACTACTCTTGGACTAAGATATTAATTAAATGAGTTGTCAGTAACTCACTTAATTAGTGTACATTCGATATCTTAAACACAGGGAGACTAACACACTCATAATAAGAAGGAGCCCAAAAATGTAATTTGGGATTGGTGCGGTAGTTCAATGATAGTTCTATAGTGGAATGAATTATCATTGATAAAAATAAGTTGTGTGTTCGGGGCGAACACGGGATGCTTAATTTTATCGGGAGACCAAAACCAATTCCTCCTCTCGGTCCCTATCGTAGCCTCTTATTTATAGAGTTCTATACCCACCTATACCCACCTTCTATACCCACCCAATAGGGGCTGGCCAAGCTAGCTTGGGAACAAGCTAGGGCCGGCCTAGGTATAAGATTGGGTGGCCGGCCCTAGCTTGAACCCAAGCTAGTAGGGCCGGCCAAAATAAATTAAAAAGAATTTTAATTTTAATTTTAATTATGTGGAAGAAATAATTTATTAAAGAGAATTTAAATTAAATTATCTCTCTTATAAAATTTACAAAAGATTAAAGAAAGAGATTAGATCTCTTTCTTTATTTGTAGATTGGTGAGATATTTTATTTTCTCTTTAAAAATTATTCACATGTTATAAAATTAAAATTATGGAAATTTCTTTTTATTAACCATGAAGAGATTTTTTGAAGAGAAATTTTATTTTTAAAATTTCCGGAAACAAATAAGGAAAGTTTTAATTATTGATTGAAACTTGTTCAATTTGCTTCCCATTGATGTGGCCGGCCACTTGATTTTAATTGGGGAAATTTTATTTTATTTTTCTCAATTAAATCATGTCAAGGAAATTGAGGAAATTTTATTGTTATTAAATTTCCTAATTTGCCTAGGCCAAGGAATATAAAAGAAGGTGTGAGGGTGCCTTCATGAGACACAACATCTATTATTTCTCTCCCTCTTTTGTTTCTTGGTGTGGCCGGCCATCCTCTCCCTCTCTTCCTCTTGTGGTGGCCGAATCTCCCTCTTCCATTGGAGCTCTTGTGGTGGCCGGATACTACTCGAAGAAGAAGAAGAAGAAGGAGAGAAAGCTAGCATCTCTTGGAGCTTGGTTAGTGTTTTGATTTTCTTCCTTGGTGAAGCTTCCTCTTTGTTGGCCGAACCTAGCTAGGAGGAGAAGAAGGTGGTTGGTGGTTTCTCATCTCGGAAGATTATTGGCCACACAACGTCCGAGGTTAGAAGAGGAATACGGTAGAAGATCAAGAGGTTTTTCTACAAGGTATAACTAGTAATTTTTCTTTCTGCATCATGCTAGTTATTTATGGAAATAATACCAAATACAAGAGGCTTACGTTCTAGAATTTCGAATATGTTTTTTCGATGCTGTGTTCTTTTGTTTTTTCTTTTCCTTGTGATTTGGTTGTTCTCTTTGGTTAACCTAAAGTTATTTTAAGAAATTAAATATTAGCTTTCTATAAAAGGTTTAGTCTAGTCGGTGGTGGTTGCTCCCATATCCAAGAAGGCCATGTGCCTCGCCACGTCAGTATTGGGAACCAATTATGGAAATTAATATATAATGGAATTAATAACTTAAGGAGACTTGGGTCGAACGTGTAAAGTTCCGCAGGAGATCCAAGTCAAAACCTAAAAGAACAAATAGATTAAGTTTTGGATCAAACGTGTTAAGTTTCGCAGGCGATCCAAAATTTAATTTAAAAGAACACATGGTAGCTAGGAAAAGGTTCAGACCTTTGTACAAAATTTTTGTACAGTGGAACCTATAGGTTTTCCGAGTAGCAACCAACATCCACTACGACAAGGCACTTTCTGCAATTGTGTATCATTTGTGATACGTGTTACTGTTTTCTTGTGGTATCTCATCTTGTACAATTAGTACTAGATTAGACATGTCTTTTATTATTTCCTTAAGAACAAGTTTTCTTATGGGCACATGGTTTATTACATAGTCCTTTTTGTAAAATTGGTCATTGATGCTAACAATGACCTTCTGATTTTTAAGACTATAAACCTACTTTCATTTCTCTAGGATAACCCACAAACAAGTGAATTCCTGTCCAACTTATCATTGTCTCTCTTCAGCATATGTGCTGGACTACCCGAATCCAAATATGCTTCAAAATAAGCTTACGCCTATTCAGCAATTTTATATGAGTAGAGAGTTCTGACTTTGGAAGGTACTATGTTCACTTCCGTTTCCAGAGTATATCCTTAAAATGAATTTGGTAAAATAACTCATCATCAATCTACTTATTTCCATAAGAGTGCTATACCTTCTTTCTACTACACCATTTTGTAGAAGTGTACCAGGTGCAGTTAGTTTGGACCGAATCCCTACTTCTGATAAGTGACTTCTAAATTCTCCAAAGAGGTACTTGCCACTATAATTTCACCATAGTGTCTTTTTACTTTGTCGTTTCTCCACATCAGCCTAGTACTCTTTGAACTAATCAAAGTTCTTAGTCTTGCGGTACATTAAGTAAATTTATTTGTATCTTGAATAGTTGTCTATTAAATAGACGAAATATTCAATACTACCTCTTGTCTGGATAGTCATAGGATCACACAAATCAGAATGAACCGATTTCAACATATCTTTGACTCCATACCCCTTAGACTTGAAAGCTTCTTGGTTATTTTTCCTTCCAAGTAAGACTCGCAGGTTGGAAAGATTTCCACTACTAATGAACCCAAAAGTTCATCAGCTACCAATGAATCATACTCAAGTTAATATAACCTAGCCTTAGATGCCAAAGATATAATTGGTTCATTTCCGAAGGTTACTTTCTCTTAAAGTTAGAAGATGTGTTACTAATTTCCATTTGTTGCATCGTGAGAGTTATTGGATTTATAAATTGCCAACCAACATACCAGAACAGATAACTTCCCTCTTTTTCTTAATAACAACTTTGTTATTAAAAGAGGTAGAATATCAAGTTCTTTGAATAATTTAGAAACTGAAAACTAGTTCTTTCTAAACTTGGTGCGTAAAGACAATTACTCAAAAATCCATGTTTTATTCTTATCAAAAGATAAACATCTCCCACTGCAAAAGCTACCATTTTTACAGTAGTGCCCATGTGGACGGTGTTTTAATTTTCATTTAGTTGTCGGGTTTCCTGGAACCCTGCAATGAATTGCGGACACGATTAATGACATCTGTATCTACACTCCAAGTTCTAGTAGATAACACCACTAAACATGTTTCAACTAATGAATTAAATACACCTATGTTGTTCTTAGTTTTAAGAAGATAGTCTACCTTAATGTCCAAGTCCTATTTCCAATCATTACAATTGGGACTACTAAGCCTTTTCTATAGTATGACTACTAGGGGATTGACAAATATTTAAATCCTAAGAATCACAAAAATATTTGGTCAAGATTAACTCCTTAAAAATCCCCATGAATTTTGTATGCCACGATAGTGTGGACGTATACAAAATCGAAGAGGAGATTTTATTCATTAATTTTATTATCTCGTCAACTTTACTTTATGACGAATAAAATTAATAGTTGATCTGTCTTTGATCAAATATTTGGTCAAAAACTTTTGAATTTAAAAAAAAAATATTGATTCCTCAAACAATATTATTTAAATTCACCAACACCTCAAACACCGTGAATTTTGCATGCCACATTAGTGTGGACGTATACAAATTCAACATTTGTAAAAGGAGGGTTTAAACCCATTAATTTTATTATCTTGTCAACCTAACTTTTTGACAAATAAAATTAATAGTTGGTATCATTTGGTCACACAAATAATAGCAGTGACTCCGATGGGGAGGATACTATTAGATGTGTCTAAGTGTATACCATTACTTGACACTAAGTCCATTAATAAAATTATGCTCCTTCCATTGGGGAAGATCACACGCTCTTAATTAACTTCCTATAGTCATCCAAAAATGGAAGTCTGTTCTAGTGATCCACAAACAAGCTCATCCTTTATGGAGGAAGGCACTCAGAGCCAACGCGCAAGCTTGTTTGCATAACTTACAAACCAGTAATGGAGACCATGGGATTTACTTAAAAATCCCTCTCCCACTTAGTTATTTATAAATGAGGAATTTTAACTATGCTAGTCTACTAAATATGTAAACTAACATGCACACACAGCACAATATAAAAGCAATAAATAGAAAATCTAATTTACAACTATTATGGCTTTTATCTCTTGTTGTCCTCCATGTGTTGTCATCCCAAGCTGCTGCCATATTTGGCCACTGCCACCGGGTCTAGCTGTCGCATCCATCTTGCTCCTAGTTCCGCTGCACCTCTAGTCCTTAGAAGGTTCCACGCTTTGGAAGATTTGATCCGCGACATAAATAGAATTTTACATTTTGATCCTATATTCCTCGAAGGAATGTACATTTAAACTAGATCGAACATAAAATAAAATTTACATCCATCGATCCTATATTCCATAAAAGGAATGTACATGTAACTAGATCAAAAATAAAATCCTAATAAAACTAAATACAGGTCCTGGTGTATTTTATAATACAATCATGCACACACAATAAAATGCCCTTGACATGCCCAAGGGTCCAATCACACACATAATAACTATAAGCCATAATAGTTGGATCCTGCATCCACAAAGTTAGCACATCCTACTATTATCCTGCCTAAATTATGTATGACATGTGCATAATTAAACTAATACCAAATACACAGAGGCAAAACCCTAGCTCTAATTCCAATTGTTGGTTGCTACTCGGAAAACCTAGAGGTTCCACTGTACAAAAATTTTGTACAAAGGTCTGAACCTTTTCCTAGCTACCATGTGTTCTTTTAAATTAAATTTTGGATCGCCAGCGGAACTTAACACGTTTGATCCAAAACTTAATCTATTTGTTCTTTTAGGTTTTGACTTGGGTCTCCTGCGGAACTTAACACGTTCGACCCAAATCACCTTAAGTTATTAATTCCATTAAATATTAATTTCCATAATTGGTTCCCAGTACTGGCGTGGCAAGGCACATGACCTTCTTGGATATGGGAGCAACCACCACCGACTAGACAAAACCTTTTATGGAAAGCTAATATTTAATTTCCTAAAATAACTTTAGGTTAACCGAAAAGAACAATCAAATCACAAGGAAAAATAAAACAAAAGAACACATCATCGAAAAACATATTCGAAATACTAGAATCGTAAGCCTCTTGTATTTGGTATTATTTCCAAAAATAACTAATATGATGCGGAAAGAAAAATTACTAGTTATACCTTTTAGAAAGACCTCTTGATCTTCTACCGTATTCCTTTTCTAACCTCGGACGTTGTGTGGGCAACGATCTTCCGAGATGAGAACCACCAAGCACCTTCTTCTTCCTTACAAGTTTCGGCCATCAAAACTTCTCCTAGGATGAAGAGGTCCGGCCACCACCACCATGCTCCAAGGGATGCTAGAAAAGAGGCTTCTTTTCTCTCCTTCTTCTCCTTCTTAGATCCGGCCACCAAAGCTATCTCCACCATGAGTAGGTTTCGGCCACACAAAGGAGAGGAGAGGAAAGAAAGGGCCGGCCACACCCAAAGAAGAAAAGAGGGAGAAAAATAATAGAGTTCTTCTTCCATGAAGGCACCTCTATCCCCTCTTTTATAATCCTTGGTCTTGGCAAATAAGGAAATTTAAATAAAAACTTCCTTAATTATTTTGCCGTGAAAAGGAAAATTTATTTAATTAAAAATAATTTTTCTCTTCTCAATTTACAATGGCCGGCCATTATTCAAATCTCCAAGCAAATAAAATTTTAAACACCAATTAAAACTTCCTTGGTTGCTTCCGGAAATTTATAAAAATTTCTCAATAATTTTTATCCCTTCATGATTGGTTTATAAAAAGGAAATTTAATAAATTAAAATCTTTCTTTTAAACATGTGGATAAAAAGAAAGTTATCTTTATAAATTAAAATCTCTTTTAATCTACAAATAAGGAAAGATATCAAATCTTTTCTTAATCTTTTGTAGAAACTTATAAAAGAGAATATTTAATTTTAAACTCTCTTTTAAAACATGAACATGATTAAAAAGGAAAGTTTTCTTAAAATTTAAATCCTCCTTTAATCAACAAATAAGGAAAGATTTCAAATTTTAAACTCTCTTTTAAACATGTAGATGATTTACAAATAAGGAAAGTTTTTACCAAAAATTAAAAACATCCTTTTAAACTACAAATAAGGAAAGAGATTAATCTCTTCTCTTAATCTTTTGTAGAAAGCTATAAAAGGAAATTTTTAATTTTTAAACTCTCTTTTAAAATCATGATATCCACATAAGAAATAATTTTAATAAAAATCTATTTTAATATTCTAGTGGCCGGCCACCTAAGCTTGGGACCCAAGCTTTGTCCGGCCACCTACATGGCTCATCCACTTGGTCTTGGCCGGCCCTAGCTTGGGTTCCAAGCTAGCTTGGCCGGCCCCATTGGATGGGTAAGAAGGTGGGTATGCGGTGGGTATAAATCTCTATATACTAGAGGCTACGATAGGGACCGAGAGGAGGAATTGGTTTTGGTCTCCCGATGAAATTAAGCATCCTGTGTTCGCCCCGAACACACAACTTAATTTCATCAATAATAATTCATTCCACTAAAGAACTATTATTGAACTACCGCACCAATCCCAAATTACATTTTGGGCTCCTTCTTATTATGAGTGTGTTAGTCTCCCTGTGTTTAAGATAACAAATGTCCACTAATTAAGTAAGTTACTGACAACTCGCTTAATTAATATCTAGCTGCAAGAGTAGTACCACTCAACTTCATCGTCATGTCGGACTAAGTCCACCTGCAGGGTTTAACATGACAATCCTTATGAGCTCCTCTTGGGGACATTCTCAACCTAGATCACTAGGACACAGTTTCCTTCTATAATCAACAACACACACTATAAGTGATATCATTTCCCAACTTATCGGGCTTTTTAATTTATCGAACTAAATCTCACCCATTGATAAATTAAAGAAATAAATATAAAATATATGTGCTTGTTATTATATTAGGATTAAGAGCACACACTTCCATAATAACTGAGGTCTTTGTTCCTTTATAAAGTCAGTATAAAAGGAAGGACCTCAAATGGTCCTACTCAATACACTCTAAGTGTACTAGTGTAATTATATAGTTAAGATAAATTAATACCTAATTACACTACGACCTTCCAATGGTTTGTCCCTTTCCATCTTGGTCGTGAGCTACTGTTTATAATTTATAAGGAACCGATAACATGATCTTCTGTATGTGACACCACACACCATGTTATCTACAATATAAATTAATTGAGCAACTACATTTATCATAAATGTAGATATTTGACCAATGTGATTCTTATTTCTAGATAAATGTTTATACCAAAAGCTAGGCTTTTAGTATACACTCTAACACTAGAATCAATCATGTGATGATTGATGTATGGACTCGATGTATCATATTCCTGTATTTATAAAGACATTTCTTAATAGTTATTATACTTACTTGTGTTGGGTCCAAATTACTGAGTATAATAGCGTCCTTGAGTAGAAGGTTCTTATCTATATCAATCGATTGGTTGAATTGATGATGAGATGATATAGAGAACACTACTCTTAATCATTCCTAGTGAAGTATTAATATTCAGGGACAATGTTAATGCGATGAGACTAGCATGTAAGTCAACTCGATGACTTGATATCACAAGTCATGAATATTAGATATAAAGTTGACACATGGGTATGCATTGGAGAATGTATACTGAATGACCCGCTATGAGAAAGTATCATGGATCATTATATGTGTTAGTTAGAGCCCTAGAGCCAATCATTTGATGATTGTATTATGGACTTGTTGTATCATATTCTTATATAAATAAAGGCATTTGTTGGTTATTATACTTACTTGTATTGGCGCCAAATAAACTGAGTATAATAGCGTCCTTGAGTAGAAGGTTCTTACCTATATCAATTGGTTAGTTGAACCGATAGTGAGATGATATAGGGAACACTACTCTTAATCATTCCTAGTCGAGTATTAACATTCAGGGACAATGTTAATGAAATAAGACTAGCATGTAGGTCAATTGGATGACTTGATCTCACAATTCATGGATATAGAGATATCAAGTTGACACATGGGTATGCATTGGAGAATGTATACTGAATGACCCGCCATGAGAAAGTATCATGGATCGTTATATGAGTGTCATATACTTTCTCATGTGACTTTAATATGACTACTAGTCCTTAGACCTGAAGTCACCATGGATCCCTACATAAGTAGTTATGTACTTTGATTTCGTCAAACGTCACCCGTAACTGGATGGACTATAAAGGCGATTACTGGGTATGTAATGAATTATGCGGAGGGATGTGAGTGATGTAGATGAGATCTATCCCTCCTATATGACGGGAGAGACATCGATATTCTTGATAGAGTGAGACCACAAAGTGCATGGTCATGCCCAAATGAGTCAATATGAGATATTGAGCTCATTTGATTTAGTGAGTCTACTTGGAGTTCAAGATTTAGATTGGTCAGAGGATGACACGGTCTATGCCTCACATTGATCAATCTAGATGTCTAGGATAGAAGGACACTTGTCATATATTGTGAGGAGTCACAATTAGTAGTCACAAGGTGATGTTGGATCTCAACATTCTTGTAACTTGGGTAGTAATGAAGTGTTGCTAGATACTGCTCATTACTTATGCTCCTAAATGGGTTTAGGGGCATTGCCAACATTACAAGAACCTATTGTAACGCCCGCCCTCCCTGCTACTCAAAGGGACGGGGCTACTTACTTAACCATTCCAGGATACATACATATTCAAAAATTCTTTCTTATAACTTAAAGCAGCGGAAATGTCATAGAGTTATACTGGAATGTAACATAAATACAATGGTTCATGTCAAACATAACAAAGCATTATAGCAGGTCTTATCCGTCCCAGC
This sequence comes from Zingiber officinale, assembly GCF_018446385.1. Classification (NCBI taxonomy): domain Eukaryota; kingdom Viridiplantae; phylum Streptophyta; class Magnoliopsida; order Zingiberales; family Zingiberaceae; genus Zingiber; species Zingiber officinale. The sequence continues at coordinate 74,620,670 of NC_056002.1, forward strand.
CGAGCCACTGCCACACACACCTCCTTGCCTCTCCTGCAGCTCCCCTAGGTCATCCATCCCTTGCCTTTATCTATGGTACAAGGAAGTAAGCTATGAGCACACGGGCTCAGTAAGATTCTTTCCTACTCACAAAAATCCGTATCTCAGGCATAATCATACAAGCATATCATCAATGAACAAATAACATAATCATCACTATGTGAGCATGGTTTCTTATCTTAATATATTATTATGAATCATGTTTCTAACATATCATAAACAAAGTAATCATATGAGGTAAACCATGAGAAGCATAACATATCATGAACATGGAAAGAAACATATCATATAAGAATGGGTGCATTATGCAAAATGTCTTTTTAAAACATATGCCATGTTTGAGTGCAAAATGTCTTTATACATATCTTTTAATACTTGAACATAATATCATCATCATGAGGGCCCGACTTGTACCACATACATACATAAATGCGCGCAATCCCTAGGACAGGGTAGCTAGCCCCGAACCTACTAGGGATCTAGACCCGTTCATAGTCCGTCGGTCTAGGGGCGTACTAAGGAGCCCATCCCTTTTTACTAGACTCGTTCATAGTCCGTCGGTCTAGGGGCGCTTATGGAGCCCACCCTTGGTACAAGCCATACAAAGTAAAGTACATGTCGGGCATATCATATCATCATAATTGCCATATCATATGATCATAAGGTCATGCTCTTGTCTTAACATGAAGAGTGCTCTTAATCCCAAATTAAGGGAAGCAACTCTTTGTCATTTTCTTATCATATCATAAGGCATGCATTCTTGGCACATGGCCATCATATAAAACCATTATTATACTTGGTTCATAAGCTTACATAGATGAGCATGCAACATGTTGAAAACATACATGCTTGAGTACATAATCATCATAAGGATCATATCATGCATAATTCATAACATACATAATCAACATGTTACTGATCTTATCATAAAGCATGCACACTTAACATAAAACATATCATAAACAAATTCATGGCTTGCTAAGTTTAAGTTAAAAACTTTCTTGAATTCTAAGTTATAGTCATGGCCGAAAGTTTATAACAAAAGAATACTCCAAAGCCACATACAACATGAATACTTAGCAAATCTTATAACATATCAGAAGGAGTCTATGAACATACTAAATTAGGTTTCGAGTTTCATGAACCCTAACATCTTATCATAGCCGAAACATCATAACAAGAAGTAAACTTCTAAACAACACATGAACATAAATACTTAGCCAAATTGTTAACATATCATAAGGAAGTCTATAAGCATGCTAGATTAGGTTTTGAGCTTTGTGAAACCCTAAATTATTATCATGGCCGAAACTTCATAAGCCAAGGATGTACACTTCTAAACCACATGTAGCATGAACACCAAGCTAATTCCATCATATATCATAAAGAAGTCCATAAGTACACTAAATTAGGTTTTGGAGCTTCATGAACCCTAAGAATTCATCATGGCGAAACTCCATCATGTAGAACATGAACTCCTAAGCAACATATAAGTCCAAGTTTCTATCCCATTTTATAACATATCATCAAGAAACCTATGAGCATACTAACTTAGGTTTTTGGGCTTCATGAACCCTATAATTATAATAGCCAAAACATCATGCACAAGAAGTGGACTTCTAATAAATCTCTTAACATGAATACTTAGCCAATTTGATAACATATCACAAGGAAACTTATAAACATGCTAAATTAGGTTTAGAGCTTTATGAAACCCTAAATCATTATCTTGGCCGAAACTTTACAACTAGGAAATAAACTTATGAACAACATGTAGACATAAATCTTTTTAGTTAATTTCATAACATATCACATGGAGGTCTATGATCATACTAAATTAGGTTTTAAGCCTCATGAACCCTATATTTCTATTATGGCCGAACCCTTCTTCAAGCAAGAACAAAATCTCTAGATAACATATGAACATGAATCTCTAGCAAATTTCATAACACATCATAAATAAATCTAAGAGCAAGTTAGATTAGGTTTTAAGCCTCATGAACCCTATATTTCTGTCATGGCCGAACCTTTCTTCAAGCAAGAATAAAATCTCTAGATAACATATGAACATGAATCTCTAGCAACTTTCATAACACATCATAAATAAATCTAAGAGCAAGTTAGATTAGGTTTTAAGCCTCATGAACCCTATATTTCTATCATGGCCGAACCCTTCTTCAAACAAGAATAAAATCTCTAGTTAACATATGAACATGAATCTCTAGCTACTTTCTTAATACATCATAAATAAATCTAGGAGCAAGTTAGATTAGGTTTTAAGCCTCATGAACCCTATATTTTTTATCATGGCCGAAACTTATAAAAAGGAGAGAAAGTTAATAAACATCTCAATAAAAAGATTAAGCTTAACATCACACACATAATTTCCTTTCTAACTAAAATCATATCATAACCTATCAAGTTCATAAGCATGGTTTCTTCTCTTCTTTTATTTCAAATTCTAAGAGTTCGAGTCTTTCGAGAAAACCATAAGCAACTTGTACCACAGGTGAGGGAATACTTACATCCTTATTCGCTTAAGGAAAGAGGGATCTTGCTTGTGGAGCCTTCCTAGAGAGGGGTCTTCCTTGTTTTTGGGTTTCGGCAAGGAGAGGTAGGGGAGGCTCCTTGGTCACAGTGAGGAAGAGGAGGGAGGAGGAAGAGAAGAAAAAATGAAGTTTCTTCTTAATTTCCCCTTTTATTCATCATGAGAGGAGGAAGGGAAAATGTATTTTTCCTTCTCCTTTCTTTTACTTCTCCTTAATGAAAAGAGGAAGTAAAAATCCTCTTTTCTTTTGAAAGGGAGAGGGCAACTCTAACTTCTCCTTCTCAATGAAACAAAAATCTCTTTTCTTACCCTTAACTATATTGTCACTTCTTTATTTAACAATAAGTTCTCTTGGTCTATTGGTTAACACATGTATATATCTAGTAGGATATCCAAGGTTCAAGCCTTGGTCATCTCTCTTTTTGGTTCTATTTCTATTTTTATTATTTTTGTAAATTCCACATAAGGCCTATTTTTATTCATGATAAAAATATCTAAAATCTTGCTAAGTACTCCATGGGTGTTACACCTATAGGGTCACACACAAAGGACAATTAGATGGAGATTAGGTTCATATGATGAACCAAGAGGATTAGATTCATTTGATGAATCAAATTAGATTAAGAGTAATCCTAATTGGGCTAATTGAGTTGGACTCAAGTTGATTCATGTGTTCAATGAGTCTAATTTAGATTATGACTCATTGAATCAATTTAATTAAATGAATTAGATTCATTATATTAAATTGGCTTGAATTAAATGGTTGGATTAGATCAACCATGAGAGAGATTAAGTCAAGTTTGACTTGACTTGAGAGGAAGAGGAAGAGTCAAGTTTGACTTGACTTTATGCCACATCATTTGTGAGTTGGCATTAGGAGAACCAATGATGATGTGCCACATCATCAAAGCTAGCACATGTGTGTGCCATCTCATGGAGGTTACAAGTCTCCTTCCATTTAATGTGGCCGGCCACATTAAATGAGAATGAGTTACAATTGTGGCCGGCCACACTAATGCTAGGAGAGGGGTTTTCATTTTGTGAGTAATTCTCATTCATTCCATCTTCTTCCTCAAGCTCTCCTTCTCCTCTCCCTCTTCTCCTTGGCCGAACCACCTAGGTGCTAGCACACCTATTGTTTGGTCTTCTCCACCTAATTAGTTCGTGTGGATACCCATAGAGAGTTGTCTACCTTGACAACTTGAGATCCGGCATCTCCTTGGACAAGCGGGGCTCGCGAAGGGCACGCTACGAGGGTAAAACTCTTTAACATATAGTTCTAGTGTAGATCTATAGGTTGGTAAACTCGTACTCGTAGTTTTACAAACTTTTATTCTTCGCATGGATCCGGTGGCGGGGTTTCGGGGTTTCCGTTACGCGAAAAAGCGGTTTTCGCGGTCCGAAAAACCCAACAGTGATATCAGAGCCACGTGCGAAGACTTGTACGAGTTTAGTTTGTATTTTTATGAAAAATATAGATTCTGTAACATTCTGTAATTTCATGATTTTTAGAATTTTTATGGGTATTTTTCTCGTAGAAGCGAAGCACTTGTTTCGACACTTGTAGGCTTCGACTACCGAGAAGATTTTTCCGAAACGGCAAGGTTTCATCCCAAAACTTTTTGGGACAGCGGGCTAAGGTGCTGTAGGATTGATTAGGGACACTCGCGATAGTTAGATCGTGGGTAGGGGCGCTGCCCCTGGCCCCGCAAGGGGATTCGTTCCGCGATTGCGCCCGAAAATCGCTAAACGGGACCGCCGGAAAATTTTACTCATAAAATTGTAAAAATTATGGAAAAATTACAGAAAATTATGAAAATATATAATTTAGAATTATATATTATTTTTGTGGTAGTCATGGCCCAAAAAGACCCAATTGGATTGGTATATTTGTGTTGTAATTCATATTACGGCCTGCGCGCCGTCATTTGTATTGTGTGTGCTGTATATTTGATATGCGACCTGCGCGTCGTGCCTTTCTCCATTTATTCTTGTTGTAAATTAATTTAGACTCGAATGTAACTCGAGTTTCAAAATTATATTGTACAAAATTGGAGCGGTGGAAGGTCCACTCGAGACGGAGTTACGAGGAGGGCGCGAGCAACACAAGGTGGTCAAAGGGAGGAGCTTGAGAAGCTGTTGACCTTAGGTTGACCATCCGATCTTCTCATTGGCTTGAGAAGATTGTAGTAGGCCCATGACTAATCACAAATAAATTTAATTAATTGCTTGTGTGTATGTGATACATGATTAGTAATTAATTAGTGCCTAACGATTAGATTAGATCTAAATCGTGTACAAGATGCACCCTCTCGATTAGATTAGATCTCAATCGCGTCAACTCAAATGCCTACCGTGACCTGATACCTATCACTACCTTGATCACATGTGTCGTTAAATCTATCAAAGTAGAGCAACACATATTATCTTGGTAGGGTACGGAGGGATAATCTTGGTCCCGCCTATCAACGCATGGGTGAGTAGAGACTCAATTTGATTGAGTACAACTAGTTAAATCGAGTTTAACTGTAGGCATTCTTCCAACGGTTGGAAAGATAGGACATAAATCACATTTATATTAATTCTTGGGCGTATTAGCCAAAGCTAACTCAAGTTTTAATATAACTGCGGATAATGATCCTATAAACAAGAGTTGCATAGAGATGTAATTGGTAAATCGTTACCTACCGATCATACTAAATCTTGGGCGTATTAGCCAAAGCTAACTCAAGAGTTAGTATGATGTGGATCTTGTCCCACATGAATTATAGAATTCAGTAGGAGCATCATTTAGTTAAAGGCCTAATTAAATGATTTAAAAAAATATGATATTTATTTTCTGTATTTTTCTGTTGTAGATAACCATAACGTCGAATACGAACTCTTTCTCCCTGCATTCTGTCCTTGAGAAGAACAAGCTCAACGGAGCAAATTTCCTGGACTGGTACAGGAACTTGAGAATAGTTCTCACCCAGGAACATAAACTGTACGTTCTGGAGCAGCCCATTCCGGAGGCTCCTCCTGCCAATGCCACGCAAGCAAACAAAGATGCTTACAAGAAGCATCAAGATGATGCATTGATGTGTCCTACCTAATGCTCGCAACCATGAACTCTTAGCTCTAGAAGCAACACGAGTTGATGAGCGCTTACGATATGGTTGAACATCTTCGTCAACTGTATCATGGACAAGCGAGGCACGAGAGATTTGAGATCTCAAGGGCACTATTTCAGTGCAAGATGTCAGATGGGGCTCCCGTAGGCCCATATGTACTCAAAATGATTAGGTACATAGAAAACCTACAGAGGTTGGGATTCCCGCTTGGCCAAGAGCTGGCTGCTGACCTGATCTTGCAATCCTTGCCGGATAGCTATAGTCAATTCATTCTAAACCACAATATGAACGAAATTGACAAGCCACTGCCCGAGCTGCTTAGCATGTTAAGAACTGCCGAGCTAAACCTTAAGAAGGCTAAGCCCCACTTTGTTCTAATGGTTCAGAAACACAAGGGCAAGGGAAAGGCCAAAGGCAAAGGAAAGTCCCAAGCCAAGGGCAAAGACATGGCATTGAAGCCTAAAGGAGGGGTCGCCAAGGATGCTACCTGCTTCCACTGCTGTCAGACCGGGCACTGGAAGAGGAACTGCAAGGTGTACCTGGAAGATCTTAAGAAGAAGCGAAGTGAGACTTCCACTTCAGGTATATATGTTATAAAAGTCAATCTATCTATTTCTTCATCATGGGTATTAGATACCGGATGTACTTCTCACATTTGTACTAATGTGCAGGTGCTTGAGCTAATGTGCAGCTATTAGTAGCACCGACAAATCCTATTAGATACATTAGTACCAATATATCTAAATTAGCTTTATATCATGAAACCCTGTCACCCCACCAGCAAATCAGAATGCAGTGCCCGTCATACCAATAGCTGCACTAGTACCACCGGTAGCCCCTGCCCCAGTGGTCCGACAGGAGACCTACTTGATATAGTGGCTAAGGCTAAAGCCGGAGAACTTCTCGGGTGTTAGAGTGTATACTAAAAGCCTAGCTTTTGGTATAAACATTTATCTAGAAATAAGAATCACATTGGTCAAATGTCTACATTTATGATAAATGTAGTTGTTCAATTAATTTATATTGTAGATAACATGGTGTGTGGTGTCACACACAGAGGATCATGTTATCAGTACCTTATAAATTATAAACAGTATCTCACGACCATAATGGAAAGGAACAAACCATTGGAAGGTCGTAGTGTAATTAGGTATTAGTTTATCTTAACTATATAATTACACTAGTACACTTAGAGTGTATTGAGTAGGACCATTAGAGGTCGTTTCTTTTATACTGACTTTATAAAGAAACAAAGACCTCAGTTATTATGGAAGTGTGTGCTCTTAATCCTAATATAATAACAAGCACATATATTTGATATTTATTTCTTTAATTTATCAATGGGTGAGATTTAGTTCGATGAATCAATAAGCCCGATAAGTTGGGAAATGATATCACTTATAGTGTGTGTTGTTGATTATAGAAGGAAACTGTGTCCTAGTAATCTAGGTTGAGAATGTCCCCAAGAGGAGCTCATAAGGATTGTCATGTTAAACCCTGCAGGTGGACTTAGTCCGACATGACAATGAAGTTGAGTGGTACTACTCTTGGAGCTAGATATTAATTAAGTGAGTTGTCAGTAACTTACTTAATTAGTGGACATTTGTTATCTTAAACACAGGGAGACTAACACACTCATAATAAGAAGGAGCCCAAAATGTAATTTGGGATTGGTGCGGTAGTTCAATAATAGTTCTTTAGTGGAATGAATTATTATTGATGAAATTAAGTTGTGTGTTCGGGGCGAACACGGGATGCTTAATTTCATCGGGAGACCAAAACCAATTCCTCCTCTCGGTCCCTATCGTAGCCTCTAGTATATAGAGATTTATACCCACCGCATACCCACCTTCTTACCCATCCAATGGGGCCGACCAAGCTAGCTTGGAACCCAAGCTAGGGCCGGCCAAGACCAAGTGGATGAGCCATGTAGGTGGCCGGCCAAAGCATGGGTCCCAAGCTTAGGTGGCCGGCCACTAGAATATTAAAAAGGATTTTTATTAAAATTATTTCTTATGTGGATATCATGATTTTAAAAGAGAGTTTAAAAATTAAAAATTTCCTTTTATAGCTTTCTACAAAAGATTAAGAGAAGAGATTAATCTCTTTCCTTATTTGTAGTTTAAAAGGATGGTTTTAATTTTTGGTAAAAACTTTCCTTATTTGTAAATCATCTACATGTTTAAAAGAGAGTTTAAAATTTGAAATCTTTCCTTATTTGTTGATTAAAGGAGGATTTTAAATTTTAAGAAAACTTTCCTTTTTAATCATGTTCATGATTTAAAAGAAAGTTTAAAAATTAATAATTCTCTTTTATTAGTTTCTACAAAGATTAAGAAAAGATTTGATATCTTTCCTTATTTGTAGATTAAGAGAGATTTTAATTTTTAGAGATAACTTTCTTTTATCCACATGTTTAAAAGAAAGATTTTAATTTATTAAATTTCCTTCTTCTTAGCCACCATAAAGGGAAAAATTATTTGAGAAATTTTTATAAATTTCCAAAAGCAAATTAGGAAGTTTTAATTCTTGTGTGAATTAAAATTTCCTTGATTAAAGGGATTAAGGTGGCCGGCCATTACAAATAGAAAAGAAAATTTATTTTTAAATAAATTTTCCTTTTTAATGGCAAAAGAATTAAGGAAGTTTTTATTAAATTTTCCTTATTTGCCAATACCAAGGATTATAAAAGAGGGAGTAGAGGAGGCTTCAAGGTGAATGTCTCTATTTATTTTTCTCCCTCTTTTCTTCTTTGGGTGTGGCCGGCCCTTTCTTTTCTTTCCTCTCCTTTGTGTGGCCGAAACTTTCTCATGGTGGAGTTAACTTTGGTGGCCGGATCTAAGAAGGAGAAGAAGGAGAGAAAAGAAGCCTCTTTTCTAGCATCCCTTGGAGCATGGTGGTGGTGGCCGAACCTCTTCATCCTAGAAGAAGTTTTGATGGCCGAAACTTGCAAGGAAGAAGAAGGTGCTTGGTGGTTCTCATCTCGGAAGATCGTTGCCCACACAATGTCCGAGGTTAGAAGAGGAATACGGTAGAAGATCAAGAGGTCTTTCTAAAAGGTATAACTAGTAATTTTTCTTTCCGCATCATACTAGTTATTTTTGGAAATAATACTAAATACAAGAGGCATACGATTCTAGAGTTTCGAATTTGTTTTCGATATAGTGTTCTTTTGTTTTTCTTTCCCTTGTGATTTGATTGTTCTTTTCGGTTAACCTAAAGTTATTTTAGGAAATTAAATATTATCTTTCCATAAAAGGTTTTGTCTAGTCGGTGGTGGTTGCTCCCATATCCAAGAAGGTCGTGTGCCTCGCCACGTCAGTACTTGGAACCAATTATGGAAATTAATATTTAATGGAATTAATAACTTAAGGTGATTTGGGTCGAACGTGTTAAGTTCCGCAGGAGACCCAAGTCAAAACCTAAAAGAACGAATAGATTAAGTTTTGGATCAAACGTGTTAAGTTCCGCAGGCGATCCAAAATTTAATTTAAAAGAACACATGGTAGCTAGGAAAAGGTTCAGACATTTGTACAAAATTTTGTACAGTGGAACCTCTAGGTTTTCCGAGTAGCAACCAACAATTGGTATCAGAGGTAGGGTTTTGCCTCTGTGTATTTGGTATTAGTTTAATTATGCACATGTCATACATAATTTAGGCAGGATAATAGTAGGATGTGCTAACTTTGTGGATGCAGGATCCAACTATTATGGCTTTTAGTTATTATGCGTGTGATTGGACCCTTGGACATGTCAAGGGCATTTATATGTGTGTGCATGATTGTATTATAAAATACAGCAGGAGCTGTATTTAGTTTTATTAGGATTTTATTTTTGATCTAGATACATGTACATTCCTTTTATGGAATATAGGATCAAAAATGTAAAATTCTATTTATGTCGCGGATCGAATCTTGCAAAGCGTGGAACCTTCTAAGGACCAGAGGCGCAGCGGAACTAGGAGCAAGATGGATGCGACAGCTAGACCCGGTGGCGGTGGCCAAATATGGCAGCAGCTTGGGATGACAACACACGGAGGACAACTAGAGATAAAAGTCATAATAGTTGAAAATTATATTTTCTATTTATTGCTTTTATATTGTGCTGTGTGTGCATGTTGGTTTACATATTTAGTAGGCTAACATAGTTAAAATTTCTCATTTATAAATAACTAAGTGGGAGAGGGATTTTTAAGTAAATCTCATGGTCTCCATTACTGGTTTGTAAGTGATGCAAACAAGCTTGCGCGTTGGCTCTGAGTGCCTTCCTCCATAACGGATGAGCTTGTTTGTGGATCACTAGAACAGACTTCCATTTTTGGATGACTATAGGAAGTTGATTAAGAGCGTGTGATCTTCCCCAACGGAAGGGGCATAATCTTATTAATGGACTTAGTGTCAAGTAATGGTATACACTTAGACACATTTAATAGTATCCTCCCCAACGGAGTCACTACTATCACTTGTGTAACCAAAGGGAAACCAACTATTGATTTGTCATAAAACTAGATTGGCAATATAATAAAATTAATAAACCCCTCTTACAAATGTTTGAATTTGTATACGTCCACACTAACGTGGCATACAAGATTCATGGTGTTTGAGGTAATTTTATTTGTCAAAAAGTTATATTGACAAGATAGTCAATGGGTAAAACCCTCCTCTTACAAATGATGAATTTGTATACGTCCACACTAACGTGGCATGCAAAATTCACGGTGTCTGAGGTGTTGGTGAATTTAAATAATATTGTTTGAGGAATCAATGTTATTTTAAATTCAAAGAGTTTTGACCAAATATTTGATCAAAGACAGATCAACTATTAATTTTATTCGTCATAGAGTAAAGTTGACGAGATAATAAAATTAATGAATAAAATCTCCTCTTCGATTTTGTATACACAAAATTCATGGAGATTTTAAGGAGTTGATCTTGACCAAATATTTTTGTGATTCTTAGGATGTTTGTCAATCCCTAGTAGTCATACTATAGAAAAGACTTAGTAGTCCCAATTATAATGATTGGAAATAGGACTTGGACATTAAGGTAGACTGTCTTCTTAGAACTAAGAACAATTTAGGTGTATTTAATTCATTAGTTGAAACATGTCTAGTGGTGTTATCTACCAGAACCTAGAGTGTAGATACAAGATGCCATTAATCATGTCTGCAATTCATTGTAGGGTTCCAGGAAACCCGACAACTAAATGAAAGGTAAATCACCGTCCACATGGGCACTACTGTAAAAGTGGTAGCTGTTGCAGTGGGAGATGTTTATCTTTTGATAAGAATAAAATATGGATTTTAAGTAATTGTCTTTACGTACCAAGTTTAGAAAGAACCTGATTTCAGTTTCTAAAACTATTATAGATATTGTGTCTATTTTGATAACAAAGTTGTTATCAAGAAAAATAGGGAAGTTATCTATTCTGGTATGATGGTTGACAATTTATAATCCAATAACTCCCACGATACAACAAATGGAAATTAGTAACACATCTTCTAATTTTAAGAGAAAGCAACCTTCGGAAATGAACCAATTATATCTTTGGCACCTAAAGCTAGGTTATACTTAAGTAGGATTCATTGGTAGCTGATGAACTTTTGGGTTCATTGGTAGTGAAAATCTTTCCAACCTGCGAGTCTTACTTGGAAGGAAAATAACCAAGAAGCTTTTAAGTCCAAGGGGTATGGAGTCAAAGATATGTTGAAATCGGTTCATTCTGATTTGTGTGATCCTATGACTATCCAGACAAGAGGTAGTATTGAATATTCAAGATACAAATAAATTTACTTAATGTACCGCAAGACTAAGTACTTTGATTAGTTCAAAGAGTACAAGGCTGATGCGGAGAAATGTTAAAGTAAATGCCACTATGGTAAGATCGCAGTGGCAAGTACCTCTTGGGAGAATTTAGGAGTCACTTATCAAAAGTAGGGATTCAATCCCAACTAACTGCACCTGGTACACCCAACAGAATGGTGTAGTAGAAAGAAGGTAAAGGACTCTTATGAAATAATTAGATAGATGATGAGTTATTCAGAAAATTACCAAATTTGTTTTAAGGATAAACTCTGATAACAAAAGTGAACATAATACCTTCCAAGTTAGAACTCTCTACTCATATAGAATTGCTGAATAGGTGAAAACCTATTTTGAAGCATATTCGGATTCGGGTAATCCAGCACATATGTTAAAGAGAGACAATGATAAGTTGGATAGGAGTTCACTTGTTTGTAAGTTATCCTAGATAAACAAAAGTAGGTTTATAGTCTTAAAAATCAGAAGGTCATTGTTAGCATCAATGACTGTTTTTTTTAGAAAAGGACTATATAATGAACCACGTGCTCATAAGTAAATTTGTTCTTAAATAATAAAGGACATGTCTAACCTAGTACCAACTGTACAAGATGAGATACCACAAGAAAACTGCAACACGTATCACAAATTGATACACAATTACAGAAAGTGTCTTGTTGTAGTGGGAGGGTTGTTATGCAACCTAAATAGGTTCATGTTTTGGGAGAGTTTTTGGACTCGATCCCTGGAGGACATGAACCTGATCTCCGGTCATATGATGAAGCACTCCAAGATAAAGATGCAGCATCTTGACAAAGAGTAATGAATAAAAGAATTAGAATATATGTATTCTAATAAAATTTGGAAGCTTGTAGAATCACCAAATGGTGTAAAAGCAGTTGGGTGTAAAAAGGTCTATAATAGGAAAAGAGGGATAGACAGGAAGGTAGTAACTTTCAAAGCAAGGCTTGATGAAAAAGGAAACTTTTTCACTGGTAGTCATGCTTAAGTCTATCCGGATTCTTTTATCTATTTGGCAAGAGGATGTCAAGACAGCATTCCTTAATGGAAGTTTTGAAGAAAGCATCCATATAAAGCAACCAGAAGGGTTCATTGCAAAGGGCTAAGAGCATCTTGTATGCAAGCTCAATCAGTCTATGGACTGAGGCAAAGCTTCAAGGTCTTGGAACATCCAGTTTATCAAAGTAATCCAGACCTTTGGATTCATTTAGTAACTGGATAAGTCTTGTGTATACAAAAGGTGTGATGGAAGCGTGGTGGTATTTCTTGTACTATACGTAGATAACATTTTTGGTAGTTGGAAACAATATCAAAATGTTGTCAGAAGTAAGGGTATGGTTGTCCAAACAATTCGATATAAAGGACTTGGGAGAATGTATATATTCTTGAGATCAAAGTAATAAGGGATCGCAAGAAAAGAATATTTTACTTATTCCAAGCTTCATATATCGAAAAAATCCTTGCTCGTTTTAAGCATGCAAAACTCTAAGAAAGGTTTCTTACTTTTTTAGGATGAAGTAACTTTATCTAAAGATATGTCTCTGTAGACATCAAAGGAGATAAAGGAAATAAAGGCAGTTCTTTATGCTTCGGCTATTGGAAGCCTAATATATGCTATGCACGAGATCAGAAATCTGTTTTGCCAAGGGCATAGTTAGCAGATATCAAAGTAACCCTGGACAAGGACAGTGGACTGCAGTAAAGCATATATTGAAGTACCTTAGAGGCACTAGAGATTATATGCTAGCTTACAAGGCAGTTAATTTAGTCCTTGTGGGTTGCATGGATTTTGACTTCCAATCGGATAGGGACAATAATAAGTCAACCTCGGGGTTTTGTGTTTACTTTAGGAGGAAAAGTCATAACTATGGAAGAGTGATAAGCATAGGTGTTTTTCTGGACTCGACCATAGAAGTTTAGAATATGGCAAGCCTCTGAGGTAGCCATAAAAGCTGAATGACTCAATAACCTCAAGATAGGCTTAGATATGATTCCTGGTTTGTCCAAAGATTATTACAATTTATTGTAATAATGTTGGTGCAGTAGCAAACTCGAAGAAACCATAAGTCTATAAGGCAAGTAAACACAATAGAGCGCAAGTACCACCCAATACGAGAAATCGTATAAACGAGGAGAAGTTGTTGCTGCCTAGAATGCATCAGATGATGACCTATAGATCTTTTCACTAAGGTCCTTAAGGCGAGAGCTTTTGATGGACATGTTGAAGGGTTGGGAATCAGATGTATGGCAGCCGATATGACAGCTTAGTCTTTTAGTATAAGTGGGAGATTGTTAGAGTGTATACTAAAAGCCTAGCTTTTGGTATAAACATTTATCTAGAAATAAGAATCACATTGGTCAAATGTCTACATTTATGATAAATGTAGTTGTTCAATTAATTTATATTGTAGATAACATGGTGTGTGGTGTCACACACAGAGGATCATGTTATCAGTACCTTATAAATTATAAATAGTAGCTCACGACCATAATGGAAAGGAACAAACCATTGGAAGGTCGTAGTGTAATTAGGTATTAGTTTATCTTAACTATATAATTACACTAGTACACTTAGAGTGTATTGAGTAGGACCATTAGAGGTCGTTTCTTTTATACTGACTTTATAAAGAAACAAAGACCTCAGTTATTATGGAAGTGTGTGCTCTTAATCCTAATATAATAACAAGCACATATATTTGATATTTATTTCTTTAATTTATCAATGGGTGAGATTTAGTTCGATGAATCAATAAGCCCGATAAGTTGGGAAATGATATCACTTATAGTGTGTGTTGTTGATTATAGAAGGAAACTGTGTCCTAGTAATCTAGGTTGAGAATGTCCCCAAGAGGAGCTCATAAGGATTGTCATGTTAAACCCTGCAGGTGGACTTAGTCCGACATGACAATGAAGTTGAGTGGTACTACTCTTGGAGCTAGATATTAATTAAGTGAGTTGTCAGTAACTTACTTAATTAGTGGACATTTGTTATCTTAAACACAGGGAGACTAACACACTCATAATAAGAAGGAGCCCAAAATGTAATTTGGGATTGGTGCGGTAGTTCAATAATAGTTCTTTAGTGGAATGAATTATTATTGATGAAATTAAGTTGTGTGTTCGGGGCGAACACGGGATGCTTAATTTCATCGGGAGACCAAAACCAATTCCTCCTCTCGGTCCCTATCGTAGCCTCTAGTATATAGAGATTTATACCCACCGCATACCCACCTTCTTACCCATCCAATGGGGCCGACCAAGCTAGCTTGGAACCCAAGCTAGGGCCGGCCAAGACCAAGTGGATGAGCCATGTAGGTGGCCGGCCAAAGCATGGGTCCCAAGCTTAGGTGGCCGGCCACTAGAATATTAAAAAGGATTTTTATTAAAATTATTTCTTATGTGGATATCATGTTTTTAAAAGAGAGTTTAAAAATTAAAAATTTCCTTTTATAGCTTTCTACAAAAGATTAAGAGAAGAGATTAATCTCTTTCCTTATTTGTAGTTTAAAAGGATGGTTTTAATTTTTGGTAAAAACTTTCCTTATTTGTAAATCATCTACATGTTTAAAAGAGAGTTTAAAATTTGAAATCTTTCCTTATTTGTTGATTAAAGGAGGATTTTAAATTTTAAGAAAACTTTCCTTTTTAATCATGTTCATGATTTAAAAGAAAGTTTAAAAATTAATAATTCTCTTTTATTAGTTTCTACAAAAGATTAAGAAAAGATTTGATATCTTTCCTTATTTGTAGATTAAGAGAGATTTTAATTTTTTAGAGATAACTTTCTTTTTATCCACATGTTTAAAAGAAAGATTTTAATTTATTAAATTTCCTTTTTATTAACCACCATGAAGGGAAAAATTATTTGAGAAATTTTTATAAATTTCCAAAAGCAAATTAGGAAGTTTTAATTCTTGTGTGAATTAAAATTTCCTTGATTAAAGGGATTAAGGTGGCCGGCCATTACAAATAGAAAAGAAAATTTATTTTTAAATAAATTTTCCTTTTTAATGGCAAAAGAATTAAGGAAGTTTTTATTAAATTTTCCTTATTTGCCAATACCAAGGATTATAAAAGAGGGAGTAGAGGAGGCTTCAAGGTGAATGTCTCTATTTATTTTTCTCCCTCTTTTCTTCTTTGGGTGTGGCCGGCCCTTTCTTTTCTTTCCTCTCCTTTGTGTGGCCGAAACTTTCTCATGGTGGAGTTAACTTTGGTGGCCGGATCTAAGAAGGAGAAGAAGGAGAGAAAAGAAGCCTCTTTTCTAGCATCCCTTGGAGCATGGTGGTGGTGGCCGAACCTCTTCATCCTAGAAGAAGTTTTGATGGCCGAAACTTGCAAGGAAGAAGAAGGTGCTTGGTGGTTCTCATCTCGGAAGATCGTTGCCCACACAATGTCCGAGGTTAGAAGAGGAATACGTAGAAGATCAAGAGGTCTTTCTAAAAGGTATAACTAGTAATTTTTCTTTCCGCATCATACTAGTTATTTTTGGAAATAATACTAAATACAAGAGGCATACGATTCTAGAGTTTCGAATTTGTTTTCGATATAGTGTTCTTTTGTTTTTCTTTCCCTTGTGATTTGATTGTTCTTTTCGGTTAACCTAAAGTTATTTTAGGAAATTAAATATTAGCTTTCCATAAAAGGTTTTGTCTAGTCGGTGGTGGTTGCTCCCATATCCAAGAAGGTCGTGTGCCTCGCCACGTCAGTACTGGGAACCAATTATGGAAATTAATATTTAATGGAATTAATAACTTAAGGTGATTTGGGTCGAACGTGTTAAGTTCCGCAGGAGACCCAAGTCAAAACCTAAAAGAACGAATAGATTAAGTTTTGGATCAAACGTGTTAAGTTCCGCAGGCGATCCAAAATTTAATTTAAAAGAACACATGGTAGCTAGGAAAAGGTTCAGACATTTGTACAGTGGAACCTCTAGGTTTTCCGAGTAGCAACCAACATCGGGTACTTGTGAGCCATGGGACACCCAAGCCTGGTTCAAGATGGTAGAAAGTATTGTGGAATTGCTGGACTGGCCCGTATCGAAAAAGATCAAATGCGTGTCATTCTGTTTTTCCAGAGACGCAAGAATGTGGTGGGAAAGAGTTAAGGCTAAGAGACAAGTTAATCTGATGAATTGGACTGACTTCGAGGGAGAGTTCTTCGAGGAATTCTTCCATACGCAAGTAACGAACCGGCATTACGACGAGTTCACCGAGTCCCGGCAAGGTGACTTATCAGTGAACGAAGCAGTGAAGCGCTTCAACCGTCTTGCACGCCTCTGCCCAGAGTTAGTCAGCACGGAAAGAGAAAGGGTTAGACTAATGTTGAAAATGCTCCGACCCGAGATAGCATTGAATGTGGCCGGCGGAATTAATATACCGCAGACTACAGAAGAACTGGTCAGCAGTGCCCTGATCACCGAACATTATTAGAAGGCGATGAACGAGAATAAGAATCAAGCACAGACGAAAGGACAGAAACCTCAGGGTACCAAAACGAGCTGGAAAGGAAACTCTAATGGAAAAAGGAAGCAATGGAACAACACTAAAGGAGGACCAACAAATAAGCAACCTAAGTACCCTCAGTGTACCATTTATGGGAAGCAGCATTTCGGAGTACGCCACAAGGGTATGAGAAAGTGTTAGAGTTGCGAACGGGAAGGACATATGGCTAGAGACTGCCCTACCCAGTCCCAGACACCATCCCAGCAGTATAACCAGAACAGGAGTACCCCCTCACAGCTACACCTGATGCAGGCTGCCATTGAAGGAACTCTGATTATCCAAGGGAGATTGGAAGCCCCGCCAGCTACGACGAACGCCAGAGTTTTCTCTCTTACCAAAGATGATGTGGCGAGTGCCTCTACAGTTGTCACAGGTCAGCTGCCTATTTTCGGTCAGTATGCAAATGTGTTATTTGATACTGGGGCGATACACTCGTTCGTCTCTACACCCTTCATGGAGAAGTTAGAGATACCACCACAAGCCTTAAATGGCAAATTCTTAACAACCCTGCCTTCTGGAGAAGTAATGTCATCTACTCATATGCTGCGAGCCGCACCCATCAGAATCGCAGACAGAGAACTCTACTGTGACCTGATAGTGTTTGACATGCAAGATTATGACAGTATATTGGGCATGGATTTCCTGAGCAAGTAAGGCGCTTCAATCGAGTGCCGTCAAAGGAAAGTGGTCTTTCGACCTGAAGCAGAACCAATGTTCGAATTTGTTGGAGAATCAAGGAAAGAAACTGGGAGATTCTTATCTGCCATAAAGGCACAAAAGATGTTAAATAAGGGATGCACTGGGTTTCTAGCACAAGTGGTCGATACAAGTCATGCTGAGAACCAGAAACTAGAAAATGTCAGAGTGGTGTGCAACTATCCAGAAGTGTTTTCCGATGAACTACCAGGGTTAGCCCCCGATAGAGACATAGAATTTGAGATCAAACTGATTCTTGGTACTAAACCGATCTCTAAAGCACCTTATCGTATGGCGCCGGCTGAGTTGAAGGAACTTCAGGGACAGCTACTAGAGTTACTTGACAAGGGACTTATTCGCCCGAGTCACTCTCTATGGGGAGCTCCAGTACTGTTTGTGAAAAAGAAGGATGGGTCTATGCGGATGTGTATAGACTACCGAGCGCTAAACAATGTGACAATCAAGAACCGGTACCCTCTTCCACGGATCGACGACCTGTTCGACCAATTAAGGGGAGCAACCGTCTTCTCTAAGATTGACCTAAGGTCCGACTATCATCAAGTGAAAGTGAAACAGGATGATATACCGAAGACGACATTTCGAACAAGATATGGACACTATGAGTTCATAGTTATGCCCTTCGGAGTGACAAATGCTCTTGCTGTATTTATGGATCTGATGAATCGGGTGTTTACGGCATATCTCGACAAATTCGTGATCGTCTTCATTGACGATATTCTCATCTATTCAAGAACCCAGGAAGAGCATGTTGAACACCAGAACACCGTACTACAGATTCTTTGAGAGAAACAAGTATATGCAAGTTCTCCAAATGCGAGTTTTGGCTCGATCGAATATCATTCTTGGGTCATGTCATCTCCAAGGACGGAGTAATGGTAGATCCAAATAAGATCGAAGCTGTAATTAACTGGAACAGGCCAAAGAATGCAAGTGAAATCAGAAGTTTTCTCGGGCTAGCAGGCTACTACCGGAAGTTTGTGGAGGACTTCTCTAAAATTGCAGCCCCTATGACAGTTCTCACCAAGAAGAACAAAAAGTATGAATGGACGGATGAATGCGAGAAGAGTTTCACGGAATTAAAAAGGAGATTGACCAGTGCTCCAATCCTTACTTTTCCGGAAAGTAACAAAGGCTTCGATATGTACAGCGACGCTTCCAAATTTGGACTTGGAGTTGTACTCATGAAAGATGGCAAGGTCATAGCCTACGCCTCCAGACAACTCAAAGAGCATGAAAAGAACTACCCCACTCATGACCTAGAACTAGCAGCCGTGGTCTTTGCTCTCAAAACATGGAGACATTATTTATATGGAGTCCGGTGTAAGATTTATACCGACCACCAGAGTCTAAAATATTTCTTCACCCAGAAAGATTTGAATATGAGACAACGCAGATGGCTCGAGTTAGTTAAGGAATATGACTACGAGATCTTTTATCATCCCAGAAAAGCGAACAAAGTGGCCGATGCACTCAGCAGGAAGACCTGTGCCACCTGATGTCGCTATTTTAAGTTCGAGGATGAACTTTCTATGAGGTATGGGGTACTGTAACACCCACGAAATGATAAGCTATACATATGGGTAAAATTCTTTATAAAAGGAAAATGAAAATAGAAACCAAAATGAAATAAAAAGGAAGAGAGGTTAAGGTTTGAACCTTGAACCTCCCACAAATGATAGAGTTAAATTAGTACATGATAACCATTAGAACCATGAATGACTTATGATTTGTAAAGAGTGGGAATTGTAGTTAAATGTGAGAGTATGATTAAGTAAGGGAACAAGAGAAAGTCAAGTGGCTATTCTCCTCTTTCTCTTGGTTAAGAAAAGAAGCAAGGAAAAGAGAAAGACAAGTTGTCTTTATCCTCCCTTTGCTATTTTTGTGGGAATGAAGAGGGGAGAAGATGGAGAAGACAAGGGGATGAATTGGGACACTTTTTCCTCATTGGGAATAAATAAGAATGAGTGAAGAGAAGGGAAAGAAAAGTTTTGTTAATTTTTCCTCCTTCTTCTTCCTCCTTCTTTCTCCTTCTTCCTTCTCCACCGAGACATAGAGATCTCTCTCCCTCATTTCCAAAAACCAAGCTAAGGTTTTCTCTCGAAGAAAACTAATTCCTAAGAAGGAGTCTCAAGGTTTACTCCTTACAAGAAAGAGAAAACAAAAGGGAGAACTAGGAAGAGAAGCTCCTTCTTCCTCCTCACAAGGGTACCACTTTCTTTAGGAACAACAAGCGAAAGGAAGTAAGTATCCCCTCACCTGTGGTACAAGTTGTTTATGTTTTCCATAAGATTAGAATGCTTGAAACCTAGGGTCACAATGTTGAGCTTTCGGCCAAGTGTAGATGAAAGACCTAGGAAATCTTAAGACCTAAACTAACCATGTTCACTATGTCCCTATGATATGTATGCTATGATAGGAGATTGGTTTGGTGTTCTTATTCTTGTATGTTGCTTAAAACTTAATTTCATTCTCCTAAGGTGTTCGGCCAAGACATGAATAAAAGGTTTAGGGAAGTTCAAGACCTAAATAAGCATGTTCATTATGTTCTTATGATAAGTACCCTAGTATAGGAAGCTAGTTAATGTTCTTATGTTGTATGCTTACTTAAAACCTAGATCTATGATTTTGAACTTTCGGCCAAGTATATTTGAAAGACCTAGGAAAGCTTAAGACCTAAACTAACCATGTTCACTATGTCCTTATGATATGTATGCTATGATAAGAGATTGGTTTGGTGTTCTTATGCTTGTATGTTGCTTAAAACTTAATGTCATACTCATAAGGTGTTCGGCCAAGACTTGAATAATGGATTAGGAGAGGTTAAAAATTTAGGTTATCATGCTCATGACCTTCTTTATGAAATGGTATGAAAGATTCTAATTGTTTGCATGCTTGTATGTTGTTGGAACCTAGTGGTATTACACTATAGGGTTTCGGTCATGATGTGAATGAAAGACCTAGGAGAGCTTAAAACTTAGTCTAACATGTTCATGACTCTCCTTAGGATATGATATAAAGCTAACTTAGGGTTATCATGTTTTGATGTTGCTTGAAATCTAGACACATGTTTCTTTATGGTTCGGCCATGGTGAATTTTAGTGTCAAAGGAAGCTTTAAACTAAATCTAGCATGCTCATGATTTCCTTTATGATATGATATGGAGTTCGCTAGATATTCATGCTTGTATGTTGTTTAGAGCTTGATTTTCTTCTTCATGAACTTTCGGCCATGATCAAATTTAGGGTCCAAGGAAGCTTAAAATTAAATCTAGCATGATCATGAATTCCCTTATGATATGATATGAAGTTAGCTTGATATTTATGCTTATATGTTGCTTAGAGTTTATTTTCCTACTTCATGAACTTTCGGCCATGATAAGGATCAAGACCTAGGAAAACTTAAAAATTGGATTAACATGCTTATGACCTTCCTTATAATATGATATGAAGTTAACATGAGATTCTTATGCTTGTATGTTGTTAGAGCTTAATTCCCTTCTTCATGGACTTTCAGCCATGAAAGAATTAGAGACCTAGGGAAGCTTAAATATTGGATTAACATGCTTATGACTTTCCTTATGATATGATATGAAGTTAGCTTGATATTTATGCTTGTATGTTGGTTAGAGCTTAATTCCCTTCTTCATGAACTTTCGGCCATGATAAGGATCAAGACCTAGGAAAGCTTAAAAATTTGGGTTAACATGTTTATGACTTTCCTTATGCTATGATATGAAGTTAACATGAGATTCTTATGCTTGTATGTTGTTTAGAGTTTAAGTTTATACTCTTTGAACTTTCGGCCATGATGGGATTAGAAGCCTAGATGTGCCTCACATGCTACGTTATGAATTAAGAGATGTTATTTAATGATTCCATGCATGATTATGTTTTTCTATGATAGGTGATGTGTTCATTTATACCTATGAACCATGCATGATAATGTCTCTTATGATGTGCTATATGCTCAAGTATGCATGCTTTATGATATGACAAGTAATATGCTCATTTATGTATGCTTATGATCCACGCATGATAATGTCTCTTATGATGTGCTATGTGCTCAAGTATGCATGCTTTATGATATGATAAGTAAAGGCCTAAGAGTTGCTTCCCTATTTGTTGGGATTAAGAGCACTCTCTATGATATGACAAGTGAAGGCCTAAGAGTTGCTTCCCCTTGGGGACTAAGAGCACTCTTCATGATATGACAAGATATGATATGTTATGTTATGACATGAACCATGATATGTTATTTTACTTTGTATGGCTTGTACCAAGGGTGGGCTCCATAAGCGCCCCTAGACCGACGGACTATGAACGGGTCTAGTAAAAAGGGATGGGCTCCTTAGTACGCCCCTAGGTCGACAGTCGTAGTACAGACCTAGTTCCCTAGTAGGTTTGGGGCTAGCTACCCTGTCCTAGGGATTGCGCGCATTTATGTATGTATGTGGTACAAGTTGGGCCCTCATGATGATATTATGTTCAAGTACTATATGATATGTTTAAAGACATCTTGCACATGACATGACACATGTTTTAAAAGACATCTTGCATGATATGATTTATGATATGATATGCTATGCCCTTATGATTTATATGACATGATGCTCTTATGATTTATGATATGATATGCTTTTATGATTTATATGACATGATGCTTTTTATTGACGATATGATACATCATGATATTTCTTTATGATATGCTATGCCCTTATGATTTATATGACATGATGCTCTTATGATTTATGATATGATATAGCATGATGTTCTTTATGAGATGATATGTTATGATGCTATGTTTTCACAATATGATGTTAGATGATTATGTTTCCATTTTTATATGCTTATGTGATTATGCTATGATATATGGTTTTTGTGAGTAGGAAAGGATTTTACTAAGCCTGTGTGCTTATAGCTTACTTTTCTTGTACTGCAGATAAAGGCAAGGAATGGATGAACTAGGGGAGCCGCAGGAGAGGCAAGAGATGTGTGTGGTGGTGGCACGGCTAGGACAAATAAAAGACCTGCTTATGTTATTTTTTTATGTTGATATGAACTAAGTTTATTTATGTTAATGTTCCGCATGACTTCATGATACTTCCGCTATTTTACTTTAGAAAGAAATTTTAATATGCATGTATGTTTGCGCAAGTAGTAAGTAACCCTGCCCTACTAGCAGGAGGGGCGGGCGTTACATTGACTATGATGAAACCTTTTCTCCAGTAGCGATGTTTAAATCCATTCGGATCATCCTTGCTATTGCAGCATACCATGACTATGAGGTACGGCAGATGGATGTCAAAACCACGTTTCTGAATGGAAACCTGTAGGAGGATGTGTACATGACACAACCTGAGGGTTTTGTAGAACCACAGTATACTAGCAGAGTATGCAAGCTGCATAGGTCCATTTATGGACTAAAGCAAGCTTCTCGGAGCTGGAATCTTCGATTCGATGATGCAATCAAACAGTTTGGTTTCATCAAGAATGAAGATGAGCCTTGTGTCTACAAGAAGGTTGTAGGGGACATAGTTGTCTTCCTCATATTGTATGTGGATGACATACTACTTATTGGGAAGGACATCCCTTTGCTTCAATCTGTCAAGACCTGGCTAGGGAGTTGCTTCTCAATGAAGGACTTAGGTGAAGCATCTCGCATTCTTGGCATACAGATCTATAGAGATAGATCTAAGAGATTGCTTGGCCTAAGTCAAAGTACATATATTGACAAGGTACTCCTTCGGTTTGCCATGCAGAACTCCAAGAAGGGATTTTTGCCGATGTCACATGGCGTGAGTCTTTCGAAGACTTAAGGTCCCTCTTCTAGACAGGAGAGAGACCGCATGGATTAGATCTCTTATGCCTCAGCCATAGGATCTATCATGTACGCCATGCTATGTACTCAACCTGATGTCTCGTATGCTTTGAGCATGACGAGCAGATACCAGTCAGATCCAAGTGAAAGTCACTGGATAGCGGTCAAGAATATTTTTAAGTACTTAAGAAGGACTAAAGAATATTTCTTAATATATGGAGGCAATGACGAGCTAGCTGTAAAGGGTTAAAGTGATGCTAGCTTCCAGACCGATCAGGATGATTATCGATCGCAGTCAGGGTTCATGTTTTACATTAATGGTGGTGCTGTGAGCTGGAAGAGTTCGAAGCAGGACACAGTAGCTGATTCTACGACAGAGGCCAAGTACATTGCTACATCAGAGGCAGCAAAGGAAGCAGTTTGGATTCGCAAGTTCGTCACTGAACTTGGGGTGGTTCCCAGTATCGCTGACCCTATTGAGCTCTATTGTGACAACAATGGAGCTATAACACAGGCGAAGGAACCTCGCTCACACTAGCGGACCAAACACATACTACGACGCTTCCATCTCATTCGAGAGATTATCGAGAGAGGAGATGTGAAGATTTGCAGAGTACCTACAGAGGCTAACATTGCTGATCCCTTGACCAAGGCTTGGTCACACTAGGTCATTGGGGATTAGAGCCTACACTGATTGGCACTAGTGCTAGTGGGAGATTGTTAGTTAGAGCCCTAGAGCCAATCATTTGATGATTGTATTATGGACTTGTTGTATCATATTCTTATATAAATAAAGGCATTTGTTGGTTATTATACTTACTTGTATTGGTGCCAAATAAACTGAGTATAATAGCGTCCTTGAGTAGAAGGTTCTTACCTATATCAATTGGTTAGTTAAATCGATAGTGAGATGATATTGGGAACTCTACTCTTAATCATTCCTAGTCGAGTATTAACATTCATGGACAATGTTAATGCAATAAGACTAGCATGTAGGTCAACTCGATGACTTGATCTCACAAGTCATGGATATAGAGATATCAAGTTGACACATGGGTATCCATTGGAGAATGTATACTGAATGACCCGCCATGAGAAAGTATCATGGATCGTTATATGAGTGTCATATACTTTCTCATGTGACTATTAGTATGACTACTAGTCCTTAGACCTGAAGTCACCATGGATCCCTACATAAGTAGTTATGTACTTTGGTTTCGTCAAACGTCACCCGTGACTGGGTGGACTATAAAGGCGATTACTGGGTATGTAACGAATTATGCGGAGGGATGTGAGTGATGTAGATGGGATCTATCCCTCCTATATGACGGGAGAGACATCGATATTCTTGATAGAGTGAGACCACGAAGTGCATGACCATGCCCAAATGAGTCAATATGAGATATTGAGCTCATTTGATTTAGTTAGTCTAGTTGGAGTTCAAGATTTAGATTGGTCAGAGGATGACATGGTCTATGCCTCACATTGATTAATCTAGATGTCTAGGATAGAAGGACACTTGTCATATGTTGTGAGGAGTCACAATTAGTAGTCACAAGGTGATGTTGGATATCAACATTCTTGTAATTTGGGTGGTAATAATGTGTTGCTAGATACCGCTCATTACTTATGCTCCTAAATGGGTTTAGGGGCATTGCCAACGTTACAAGAACCTATAGGGTCACACACAAAGGACAATTAGATGGAGATTAGGTTCATATGATGAACCAAGAGGATTAGATTCATTTGATGAATCAAATTAGATTAAGAGTAATCCTAATTGGGCTAATTGAGTTGGACTCAAGTTGATTCATGTGTTCAATGAGTCTAATTTAGATTATGACTCATTGAATCAATTTAATTAAATGAATTAGATTCATTATATTAAATTGGCTTGAATTAAATGGTTGGATTAGATCAACCATGAGAGAGATTAAGTCAAGTTTGACTTGACTTGAGAGGAAGAGGAAGAGTCAAGTTTGACTTGACTTTATGCCACATCATTTGTGAGTTGGCATTAGGAGAACCAATGATGATGTGCCACATCATCAAAGCTAGCACATTTGTGTGCCATCTCATGGAGGTTACAAGTCTCCTTCCATTTAATGTGGCCGGCCACATTAAATGAGAATGAGTTACAATTGTGGCCGACCACACTAATGCTAGGAGAGGGGTTTTCATTTTATGAGTAATTCTCATTCATTCCATCTTCTTCTTCAAGCTCTCCTTCTCCTCTCCCTCTTCTCCTTGGCCGAACCACCTAGGTGCTAGCACACCTACTGTTTGGTCTTCTCCACCTAATTAGTTCGTGTGGATACACATAGAGAGTTGTCTACCTTGACAACTTGAGATCCGACATCTCCTTGAACAAACGGGACTTGCGAAGGGCACGCTACGAGGGTAAAACTCTTTAACATATAGTTCTAGTGTAGATCTATAGGTTGGTAAACTCGTACTCGTAGTTTTACAAACTTTTATTCTTCGCAAGGATCCGGTGGCGGGGTTTTGTGGTTTCCGCGACACGAAAAAGAGGTTTTCGCGGCCCGAAAAACCCAACAATATGAGTGTCATATACTTTCTCATGTGACTATTAGTATGACTATCAGTCCTTGGACCTGAAGTCACCATGGTTCCCTACATAAGGAGTTGCATACTTTGGCTTCATCAAACGTCATCCGTAAATGGGTGGACTATAAAGGCGATTACTGGGTATGTAACAAATTATGCGGAGGGATGTGAGTGACGTAGATGGGATCTATCCCTCCTATATGACGGGGGTGACATCATGATTCTTGATAGAGTGAGACCACTAAGTGCATGACCATGCCCAAATAAGTTAATATAAGATATTGAGCTTATTTGATTAAAGTGTGTCTACTTGGAGTTCAAGACATAGATTGATTAGAGGATGACACAGTTTATGCCTCAATTTAATCAATCTAGATGTCAAGGATAGAAGGACATTGTCACATATTGTGAGAGTCACAATTAGTAGTGACAAAGGTGATGTTGGATCTCAACATTCTTGTAACTTGGGTAATAATGATGTGTTGCTAGATACCGCTCATTACTTATGTTTCTAAATGGGTTTAGGAGCATTGCCAACGTTACAAGAACCTAAAGGGTCACACACAAAGGACAATTAGATGGAGATTAGGTCCATATGATGAACCAAGAGGATTATGTTCATGTGATAAACCAAATTGGATTAAGAGTAATCCAAATTAGACTAATTGAGTTGGACTCAATTTGATTAATGTGTCGAATGAGTCTAGTTTAGACTATGATTCATTGAGTCAATTTAAACCAATGAATGTAGATTCATTAAATTAAATTGATTTGAATCAAAGGTTTGATTTGATCAACCATGGGAGATAAGAGGTCATGTTTGACTTGGCTTGAGAGGGAAGATGAAGGGTCAAGTTTGATTTAACCAAATGCCACCTCATTTGTGACTTGGCATGGGTCGGCCAATGATGGTGTTCCACATCATCATGGCTACATCATTGTGTGCCATCTCATGAGAATGACCAAGATCCATGACTCTTGGTATTACATAGAGGTTTAAAATGCATTTTAAGTGGCCGACCACATTAGATGAAGGTGTAAGTGCAATTGTGTGCTCATTGATTCTCCCTTCTTCCTCTCTTCTCTATTCTCCCTCTCCTCCATTGCTGAGCCACTCAAGGGTGCTAGCACATTCTAAGTGGTTCTCTCCACCCTTTTTCCGTGTGGATACGTGTAGAGGAGTCTACACTTGACACTCTACGAGATCCAACAACCTTTTGGACGAGCGGGATAAGCGAAGGGCATCACTACAAGGGTAACACTCTTTTCATGTAAATCTAAGGTAGATCTAGTATAGACAAACATGTACATAAACTTTTATTTATCTTCGCATGGATCCGTGGTTAGCTTCGAGGTTTCCGCAATGCAGAATGCGGTTTTTGCGACTCGAATTGCTAACAGTGGTATCAGAGCCATGTGCGAAGCATGTACATGTTTTGTATTTGTTATTATGAAGAAATTTCAGATCTGTAAGTTTCTGTAATTTTTCTTTTTTTATAGATTTTGTAAGTATTTTTCTCGTAGAGGCGAAGCAACAAGTGCTCGGACACTTGTAGGCTTCAACTACCGAGAAAACCCTTTCGAAACGAAAAGTCTCGCCCAAACAAAATTATTTTTGTTTTGGGATAGCGACTTAAGGCGCTATTAGATCATTTTTGGGACACTCGCGATATTCATTTCGCGAGAAGGGGCGCAGCCCCTAACCTCGCAAAGGGCATTGTCTCACGATCACGCCCGAAAATCGCTAAACGAGACCGACGGGGAGTTATGACTCATAAAATTGATAAAAACAGTAGTAAAATCATAGAAATTTATGTAAAATACATAATTTAAAATTATGTATGATATTATGATGGTAATGGCCCAAAAATCCCAATATGATTGGTTAAAAATTGTGTTGTAATTCATAATATGGCCTACGCGCCATTTTTTGTATTGTGCGTGTTGTATATGATATACGACCTGTGTGTCGTGCCTCCCCTTTTATGTTCCTGTTGTAAATAGATTTTAGACTCGAATGTAACTGTAGTTTCATATTTGTAATGTACAAAATGAAGCGGTGGAAGGTCCACTCAAGGAGGAGTTACGAGGAGGATGCTGTCAACACATGGCCATCAAAAGGAGACGCTTGAAGAAGCCATTATCCCTTGGTTGACCGTCCGATCTTCTCATTGGCTTGAGAAGATCGTAGTAGGGCCATGACCTCATCACAATTAATTAATCAGTATATATGATTGCTTGTGTGTATGTGATGCATGCTAATGTAGGGTAATTAGTGCCTTAATGCGTATATGATACATATTCATGATTAGATTAGATCTTAATCAAGTCAACTCGAAATGCCTACCAAGTTTTGATACCCATCACTACCTCGATCATTTGTTGTTGTTGAATCTGCCAAAGCAGAACAACACATATTATCTTGGTAGGGTGCGGAGGGACAATCTTGGTCCCGCCTATCAAACCTTGGGTGAGTACAAACCCAATTAGATTGAGTATAACTAGTTAACTCAATTGGATCAGGTAAAACTATAGGCATGTTCCAACGGTTGGATAAACAAGAGTTGCATAGAGATGTAATTGATAATTAGTTATCTACCGATCATACTAAGTCTTGGGCGATTTAGCCAAAGCTAACTCAATGTGTAGTATGATGTGGATCTTGTCCCACAAGAATTATAGCTAATTCGTATGAATCTAGTAGTGTGGTTTGACCACATCCATGACTTGATTCTACTAAAGCCCTACAATTCAGTGGGAGCATCATTTAGTTAAAGGCCTAATTAAATGATAAATGGAATATGATATTTATTTTCTGCTTTATTTATGTTGTAGATTGCCATGTTGACAAACACGAACACTTTCTCCCTGCGTTCTGTCCTTGACAAGGACAAGCTCAATGGAGCTAATTTCCTGGATTGGTACAGGAATCTGAGAATCGTTCTTACATAAGAAAGAAAACTCTACGTCCTAGAACAGTCCATTCCGGAGGCACCTTCCTGCCACTGCCACGCGAGCCGACCGAGATGCTTATAAGAAGTATCAAGATGATGCATTAGATGTGTCATGTCTCATGCTCGTAACCATGAACTCTGAGCTTCAGAAGCAACACGCGTTGATGACTGCCTATGATATGGTTGAACATCTTCGTCAACTATATCAAGGACAAGCAAGGCACGAGAGATTCAAGATCTCTAAGGCACTGTTTCAGTGCAAGATGCAAGATAGGACTCCCGTAGGTCCATATGTACTCAAGATGATTGGGTACATAGAGAACCTACAGAGGTTGGGATTCCCACTTGGCCAAGAACTGGCCACTGACTTGATCTTGCAATCCTTGCCAGAAAGTTATGGTTAATTTGTCATGAATTACATCATGAACGAAATTGATAAGTCACTGCTTGAGCTGCTAAGCATGTTGCGAACTGCTGAGCTCAACCTTAAGAAGGTAAAGCCGAACTCCATTCTGATGGTGCAAAAGCATAAAGGCAAGGGCAAGCCTAAAGGTAAGGGAAAGTCCCAAGTCAAGGGCAAAGGCAAGGTAATGAAACCTAAAGGAGGGGTTGCCAAGGATGCTACCTGCTTCCACTGTGGTTAGACCGAGCACTGGAAGAGGAACTGCAAAGGATACCTGGAAGATCTTAAGAAAAAGAGAAATGAGATTTTTACTACAGGTATATATGTTATAAAAGTCAATCTTTCTATTTCTTCATCGTGAGTATTAGATACCGGATGTGTTTCTCACATTTGTACTAATGTGCAGGCGTTGAGAAATAGCAGGGCATTGACGAAGGGTGAGGTGGACCTACGAGTAGGCAATGGAGCACGGGTTGCTGCTGTTGCTGTAGGAACTTACTTTCTATCTCTGCCCTCTGGGCTTGTACTAGAATTAGATGAATGTTGTTATGTGCCTGCTCTCACAAAGAACATCATTTCAGTTTCTTGTTTAGACAAGAAAGGCTTTTAAGAATAAAAGTTGTTCCGTTTATTTAAACGATATGTTCTATTGTAGTGCACCTCTGATGAACGGACTCTACATTCTAGACTTAGAGAACCCCATCTATAACATAAGTATTAAAAGGTTCAAGTCAAATGAAATGAACCGAACCTATCTCTGGCATTGTCGCTTAGGTCATATAAATGAGAATCGCTTATCCCAGCTCCATAAAGATGGTTTGCTAGACTCATTTGATTTTGAATCATATGAGACATGCGAGTCATGCGTACTGGGAAAGATGGCCAAGACTCCCTTTAGTGTACACAGCGAAAGAGCAACTGACTTGTTAGGACTTATAAATAGTGATATATGTGGCCCTTTCAATCTCACTGCCAGAAGTGGTTATAGGTACTTCATTACATTTACTGATGACTTCAGTAGATATGGTTATGTGCATCTGATGACACATAAGTCACAATCCTTTGAAAAGTGCAAAGAATTCAAGAATGAAGTATAAAACCATCTAGACAAGAGTATTAAAATAATTCAATCAAATCGAGGTGGTGAATACCTTAGCCATGAGTTTAGTGACTATTTAGCTGAGTGTGGGATTCTATCCCAACTCACTCCTCCTGGAACACCACAGTGGAATGGTGTATCCGAAAGGAGGAATCGTACCCTATTAGATATGGTACAATCTATATCTTTTTGGGGATATGCTCTAGATACAGCAGCCTTCACACTTAACCGTGTTCCCTCTAAAGCTGTGATAAAGACACCATATAGGATATGGACTGGGAGAGATGCCCAGATATCTTTTATGAGGATTTGAGGTTGTGAGGCTTACGTTCGACGTCAAGTCTCGGATAAACTGGGACCCAAATCCGATAAGTGCTATTTTATAGGATATCCCAAGGAAACGAAGGGATATTACTTCTACATTCCCAGTCAACACAAAGTGTTTGTGGCTAAGACTGGGTATTTCTAGAAAAGGACTTTGTTTCTAGAAAAATTAGTGGGAGTACATTCGATCTTGAAGAAATTCAAGATATAGACCATAACACTGAAGCTTTGATGGAAGTTGAACTGGAACCGTAAAATGTTGTAGATAATGAGATTGTTGTACAACGAGTTGAGGAACAACACCCAGTTCAAGTAGACCTACCTCTTCGCAGGTCTGACAGGGTACGTCGTCAGCCCGAGAGATACTCATTTCTCTTGTCTGACCATGATGACATTATGCTCATTAAGAATGAGCCTACCTCCTATCAGGAAGCTGTGATGAGACCATATTCTGAGAAATGGCTAGAGGCCATGAGATCCGAGATGGAATCCATGTAGACCAACCAAGTATGGACTTTGGTTTATCCACCTGAAGGCGTCAAACCCATTGGGTGTAAGTGGGCCTTTAAGAGAAAGACTCACATGGATGGACATTTTCATACCTATAAGGGTCGTTTGGTAGCTAAAGGTTTTAAGCAGATTCATGGTATTGACTATGATGAAACCTTTTCTCCAGTAGCGATGTTTAAGTCCATTCGGATCACGCTTGCTATTGCAGCATACCACGATTATGAGATCTGAAAGATGGACGTCAAAACCGCGTTTCTGAATAGAAACTTGCTCGAGGATGTGTACATGACACAACCTGAGGGTTTTATAGATCCACTGCATACTGGAAGAGTATGCAAGCTGCATAAGTCCATTTATGGACTAAAGCAAGCTTCTCGGACTTGGAATCTTCGATTTGATGATGTGATCAGATAGTTTGTAACGCCCGCCCTCCCTGCTACTAAAGGGACGGGGCTACTTACTTACTTAACTATTCCAGGATACACATGCATATTTAAAATTTCTTTCTAGTAACATAAAGCAGCGGAAATGTCATGAAGTTATACTGGAATGTAACATAATACAATTGGTTTATGTCAATCATAACAAAAAATAACATAGCAGGTCTTTATTTGTCTTAGCCGAGCCACTGCCACACACAGCTCCTTGCCTCTCCTGCAGCTCCCTTAGGTCATCCATCCCTTGCCTTTATCTGTGGTACAAGGAAGTAAGCTATGAGCACACAGGCTCAGTAAGATCCTTTCCTACTCACAAAAACCGTATCTCAAAGCATAATCATATAAGCATATAATCAATGAAGACATAATCATCTAACATTATGTAATGTGAACATAGTTCCTTATCATATCCTATCACTATGAACCATGATTCTAACATATCATAAATAAAGGGATCATGTGATGTAAATCATAAGGAGCATAACATATCATCATGTCATATGAATCATAAACAAAACATCTCATAACCTCATGTCCTATAAGTCATAAGAGTATGACATAACATCATGTCATATAATTCAAAAGAAAACATATTATATTATGAATGGGTACATTATGCAAAATGTCCTTTTTAAAACATATGCCATGTCAAGTGCAAGATGTCTTTAAACATATCTTTTAATACTTAAACATAATATCATCATCATGAGGGCCCGGCTTGTACCACATACATACATAAATGCGTGCAATCCCTAGGACAGGGTAGCTAGCCCCGAACCTACTAGGGATCTAGACCCGTTCATAGTCCGTCGGCCTAGGGGCGTACTAAGGAGCCCATCCCTTTTTACTAGACCCGTTCATAGTCCGTCGGCCTAGGGGCGTACTAAGGAGTCCACCCTTGGTACAAGCCATACAAAGTAAAATACATGTCATGCATATCATATCATCATAACTGTCATATCATATCATCATAGATGTCATGCTCTTGTCTTAACATGAAGAGTGCTCTTAATCCCAAATTAAGGGAAGTAACTCTTTGCCATTTTCTTATCATATCATAAGGCATACATTCTTGGGCACATAGCCATCACATAAAAACATTATCATGCTTGGTTCATAAGCTTACATAAATGAGCATGTTACATATTTGAAGTCATACATGCTTGGGTACATAGTCATCATAAGAATCATTTCATACATAATTCATAAACATACATAAATAGACATGTTACTTGTCTTGTCATAAAGCATGCATACTTAAGCATAAAACATATCATAAGAGACATCATCATGCATAATTCATGAGCATCCTTAATTAAGTATATAAATCATCATAGGCAACCATAATCATACATGGAAAACATTTACTAGCATCTCTTAATTCATATCCTAGTATGTGAGACACCTAGCAAAGTCATAAATGGGTCTCTAACCCTAGTTTCATGTGGTGGCCGAAAGTCACCATGCTTAGTTTTAGGTTAAAACAACATATAAGCATGTAAACCTTAAATCAAATTCATGTCATAAACGATAAAGAATATCATGAGCATAGGTAGTAGGTTCCTAGGCCTAGGCCTTTTAACTTAGTTGTGGCCGAACCTTTAAGAGCATGAAACTAAGTTCTACATAAGCATAAAAATACCAAGCTACCTTCATATCATATCATAAGGAAAATCCATGAGCTTGCTAAGTTTAAGTTTAAACTTTCTTGAACCCTAGATTATAGTCATGGCCGAAAGTTCATAAAAAGGGAAATAACCTCTAAGCAACATACAACATGAATACCTAGCCAATTTCATAACATATCATAAAGAAGTCTATGAGCATACTAAATTAGGTTTTGAGCTTCATGAACCCTAAAACCTCATCATGGCCGAAACTTCATAAGACAAGAAGTAAATTTCTAAGCAACATATAAACATGAATACCTAGCTAATTTCATAACATATCATAAAGAAGTCTATGAGCATACTAAATAAGGTTTTGAGCTTCATGAAACCCTAAAACTTCTCATGGCCGAAACTTCATAAAAACAAGAAATAAACTTCTAAGCAACATATAAACACGAATACCTAGCTAATTTCATAACATATCATAAAGAAGTCTATGAGCATACTAAATTAGGTTTTGAGCTTCATGAACCCTAAAACTCCATCATGGCCGAAACTTCATAAGACAAGAAATAAATTTCTAAGCAACATATAAACATGCATACCTAGCTAATTTCATAACATATCATAAAGAAGTCTATGAGCATGCTAAATTAGGTTTTGAGCTTTATGAAACCCTAAAACTCCATCATGGCCGAAACTTCATAAGACAAGAATAAATTTCTAAGCAACATATAAACATGAATACCTAGCCAATTTCATAACATATCATAAATAAGTCTATGAGCATGCTAAATTAGGTTTTGAGTTTTATGAAACCCTAAAACTCCATCATGGCCGAAACTTCATAAGACAAGAAATAAATTTCTAAGCAACATATAAACATGAATACCTAGCCAATTTCATAACATATCATAAAGAAGTCTATGAGCATGCTAAATTAGGTTTTGAGCTTTATGAAACCCTAAAATATTCATGGCCGAAACATATCAAGAAGAAGATCAAGCTTAAACAATATCCAACATAAATTTTTAACTAGTTTCATATCATAACATAATAAGATCCATGAGCATGGGTTCTTCTCCTTTTTATCTTTTTAAGTGTTCTAACTTTTCGAAAATATCGTAAGCGACTTGTACCACATGTGAGGGAATACTTACTTCCTTGTTTAATTTATTTAAGGAGAGAATCTTGCTTGTGGAGCCTTCCTAGAGAGGTGTCCTCCTTTGTTTTTGGGTTTTGGCAAAGAGAGGTGAGGAGGAGGCTTGGTCACGGTGAAGGGAAGGAGGGAGGAGGAAGAGGAGAAAATGAATTTTCTTCTTTAATTTCCCCTTTTATTCATCATGAGAAGAGGAAGGGAAAATACACTTTTCCTTCTCCTTTCTTTTACTTCTCCTTAATGAAAAGAGGAAGCAAGAATCCTCTTTTCTTTTGAGAGGAAGAAGGCTACTCTAACTTCTCCTTCTAAATGAGAGAAATTATTTTCTTACTCTTAACTATATTGTCACTTCTCTCTCTAACAATAATTTCTCTTGGTCTATTGGTTAACCCAGACATGCATCTAGTAAGAGATCCAAGGTTCAAACCTTGGTCATCTCTTTTTGGTTCTATTTTTTTTTATTATTTTTGCAAATTATGTTAGGATCGTCGTACTTGGCTAGAGAGGGTGGGTGTGAATAGCCGACCCCAAATTGCTCGTTTCTTCCTACGATTAGGGTTAGCGCAGCGAAAATAAAAATAATAGAAACGAAAGCGGAGAAATCAAACCTCAACACGCGTCGATGTAACGAGGTTCGGAGATATACTCCTACTCCCCGGCGTGTCCGTAAGGTGAACGAAGCCTATCAATCCGTCGGTGGATGAGTCCCCGGAGAACCGACTAATATATATACTCCTTCTGGGTGGAGAAACCTCGCCACAATCTTTCTTGCACCAGCAAGAACAGGAGTACAAGAATACACAAGAAGAAGCAACAATATGAATGTAAAAACAAACAATCTTGCCTTCTCATCGGCTGTTAATGAAGCAGCAACTTCACGGGCCAAATACAACAGCAACTGTTGGAGACCCTAGCCGAGGAAGCTCACGCGAAGCTTCAGCTAAGAAGAGCTCAGCAAAGCTCAGCAATAGCAAGCTCTTACAGAAGCAAGAGGTAGCAACTGAGGAGAGGAAGAAGAAGAAGTATTTCTGTAGAAGCCCTCAATCTCCTATTATAACCTGCACTGCAAAGAAGACAGCGAAGAAGACGGAGATAGCCGTTGAATCTCAATGGATATACCTGGACCGATCAGGCTCCACCCTGATCGGTCCGAGACCTCCCTGATCGGTCTTGGGGACTGATCAGGACCTATGCTGATCGGTCCCCAGACCGATCAGCACTCTTCACAGAGAACTCGCCCAACTCTCTGATCGTCTCCTGATCGGTCTGTGGACCGATCAGGGTGCATGTGGATCGGTCCACAGACCGATCCCCTCCTTTTGTCTTTGCCTTCTGTTCGCTTTCTGATCGGTCTGCAGACCGATCAGATAACATACAGTAGCATACTGTTTGGTTACTGATCGGTCACCAGACCGATCAGATAACCCAGTGTATCACTGGATCGATCCACTGATCGATCCAGCTCTTGGTTTTTGCCCAAACCAAGTCCCACGCCTTCCAAACCAATATCCGGTCAACCTTGACCTATTGGTATCTCATGCTTAGCATCTGGTCACTCCCTTGACCTGCTAAGACTCCCTACCAAGTGTCCGGTCAATCCCTTTGACCCACTTAGACTTTTCTCTTCGTGCCAAGTATCCGGTCACTCCCTTGACCTACTTGACCTTCACAACACCAGATGTCCGATCAGCCTTGATCCATCTGGATTTTTCCTTGCCCGGCTTTACTCACCAGGACTTCCCAACTGCCTGGCTTCACTCACCAGGACTTTCCCCAACTGCTTGGCTTCACTCACCAGGACTTTCACTTTCACCTAGCTTCACTCACTAGGGTTTTCACCTGGCTTCACTCACCAGGATTTCCAATCTGCCTGGCTTTACTCACCAGGACTTTTCCGTCTGCCTGGCTTCACTCACCAGGACTTTCTATCTGCCTTCCTGGTCTAGAGATAGAGCTACCGAGCCCTCTCTGACCTAGTCCGGAGAACGAGCTACCGAGCCCTCTCCGACTTCGTCCGGTCCAGAGAACGAGCTACCAAGCCCTCTCTGACCTAGTCCGGAGAACGAGCTACCGAGCCCTCTCCGACTTCCACATCCGGTCCAGAGAACGAGCTATCGAGCCCTCTCTGACCATAGTCTGGAGAACGAGCTACCGAGCCCTCTCCGACTTCCACATGCCAAGTTCCCATACTTGGACTTCTCCGTGCCAAGTCTCCATACTTGGACTTTCTCCCGTGCCAAGCTCCCTGCTTGGACTTTTCCTGTGCCAAGCTCCCTGCTTGGACTTTTCCGTGCCAAGTCAACTCACCTCGGGTCAACCAGGTCAACTTTGACCAAGGGTTGCACCCACAACCTCCCAAGTTTCTGTTCTTGTCAAACATCAAGATACAACTTGAGTCAGGTCAACTCGAGTCAGATCAACCAGGTCAACCTTGACCTAAGGTTGCACTAACAATCTCCCATCAAAATACAACTCTTCTGTTCTTGTCAAACATCAAAATACAACTCGAGTCAGGTCAACTCGAGTCGGGTCAACCAGGTCAACCTTGACCTAAGGTTGCACCAACAATCTCCCCCTTGTTGATGTTTGACAAAACCATAACCTAACTTAGGTTTTCTAATGTTCTTCCTTGAACATTCTCCCCAAACCTACACTCTCCCCCTTTTTGACACACATCAAAAAGAGTGAATCAAGGTCAAGAGTTTCTTTCTAATGAAGGTCCCACACCTTTCATTGAAACCCTTAATTTCCCCCTTTATACTAAGGTCAACAATTAACTTAGTGATAATCCCATATCACTCAAGTATTTAGGAGTAAAAACTCCCCCTAAAAGTCAACTCCCCCTTGACTAATAGGTAAACTCCCCCTAAAGGTCAACTCCCCCTTGACCATTGCACCAACAATGTCTTGGAGAGTTTCAAGCCTTTAGAAATCCAAAACACCAACTCCCAGCTGAAATTTCAGACAAAACAATCGAAAATCAGCAAGTTGGCACGCGCTGATCGGTCACCTGACCGATCAGACCTTCCCTGGATCGGTCAAGTGACCGATCCAGAGTGCCCTGGACCGATCAGAATCCCCTCTGATTGGTCCCCAACTCTGATATCAGAAGTTTCTGATTTTTCTACTTCCGAAATTCAGAAACCTCTCAAAAATCACATAAAATTTCAAAAATTGTAAAATTTTGAGGATACATTCCTCATAACATATATTATCACGGAAAAATAATTTTCGATGAAAATAACTTCCATTTTCAAAACTTGATACAAAGTTCGAAAACTTTGAAATATTTCAAGTTTAACTCAACTTTGTTTCAACTTGCTCAATGATGAATGCTATCACTAGAAAAGCTTCATCAAGGTTTTTTAAATCAATTTTAAAATGATTTTAAACCATTTAATTTAGGACCATAATCTCAGGACTATATGTACATGACTTGTACACAAGTTTTCCCTATGATCCTCCAATTAGAATTAGGCTCATCTAGGTACAAGAACTATGCACCTTGATCTTAACTCATCATCCTAATATCTCACACACATCTAAGGTGTATCAAACACATCCAAGTCAATTTTGATGTGAGATATGGGTTTAGGTCGTCTTAGACTAGGTTCTCATGCATTTTCTAAACAACAATTTGATCTCCATATCAAATTATGTTTTTGTCCTTAAATCAATTTAATTGATTATAAATGCAAGAGATGATGACATGGCATAAAATAATACCATAAGTAAAAACATGTGCCAATGTCATGATGTCATGTCATAAAGTATGAAACTTAACTAAAGCATGACATATAACTAACCTAAGCATTATCATGACATTTCAAATGATACTAAATTAAATATGATGTCATGACATGGCATATGACAAAAAAATATATGGCAAATAACATGTAAAGGTATAGGAAATACCTAATTCTAGCCTTAGTTGCCATTTTTGATAATTTTGATCATTTTGCCATAGGTTTTATATTCCTAAGTGTAATAGACCTAGCATCTTATACCAAGGATTTTTAGATCACTTTGTGCCAATTAGATTGACTCTAGAAAACTCCTCAAATTTGATTGGCACATTCTAATCACCTTAGGAATAATTCTTGATTTCATTTTCAAGGCTTGATTATACCTTAAAAAATCCTAAAGTGCCACCTTTTGCCATGATTAGGTTAACTACCTATTCAAGTAAGGTTGGCACACCCTAACTAATCTAGCGTGATGAAATCACGCTCCTAGGAACCCAATACCTATTGGAGCTCATTGGGTTCACTAAGTATTCACTAGGGATGACTTCCCTAGCAACCCTTCTAATGACCCTTATAGGCTTTGAAGCCTTGATCATTTGGGACTCATCAAGATCAACTCTAGGGGTGACTCCCCTTGTGACCTTGGTGATGGTCTTCCTTGCCCTAGATTTTGTTCCATAATCTAATGGAACATTGTGATAAGTGGGCTTGACCACTTGGGACTTAGGTTTGTGACCCAAACCTTTCATGTCCTTGGGCTTTGGTTATTGCCCCTTAGACCCTATATTTGACTTTTCCAAATTTTTAAGGGTCTTTTCTAACATGTCAAGTCTTGACCTCAAGACTTGATTTTCCTTCTTTAATACCTCAAGACTTGATTTGTCATTTTTCTTTGAGGCATTCCTAGGCATGTGTCTAGTTGATTTGTGATTCCTACCTAGGTTTTCCTTAGCCTTAGATGGGTTAATTCTAGGGTTGGCTTTCCTAGTGTTATCCTTATCTAGGCTCACATGTTTGGCACCTAAGCATGTGTATCGATTTCTAATGTTATCATGCTTACCATTATTAACAATAGCAATAAGGCTACTAGCATGTGTCTTATTATTATTGCAATAATGTGCCTTAGAGATTACCTTAGGGTTTGCCTTAGCTCCCCCTATCGATGTGCTCGTCTTCTTGTCCTTGTGAGGTTGCCTCCCCCTCGGACATTGGCTCCGATAATGTCCCCTTCGCTTGCATTGGAAGCACACCACGTGCTCCTTGCTCTTGCGTATCGGGACTCCGGCTTCCTTGATCTTTGGCGCCGGTGGAGTCTTCCTAACCCTCTTTGGACACTTACTCTTGTAATGCCCAAATTCCCTACACTCAAAGCACATTATGTATAATTTATTTGAAATTAAATGGCTTGAGTTACCTAGGGTTGAGGATGGATGTGAGCTCTCTTCTTCATCCCTTCCGGAGATAGAAGCTTCTTCTTCTTGCTCCGATCTTGAAGAGGAACTCTCCTCCTCTTCTTCCTTAGATGTTGATTAGCCCTCAACCTCTAAATCCATGCCTCTATGATGTGAGCTACTTGGCTCACTTGACTCCTCTTCATGACTTGAAGTGGAGTTCTACTCATGGAACTTGGCCAAGTTATTCCACAACTCCTTGGCATCGTTATATCCACCTATCCTACACAAAACATCATTAGGTAAAGAAAATTCAATGATTTTCGTTACCTCATCATTGATGGTTGATTGGTGGATTTGCTCCTTCGTCCACTTCTTCTTCTCCAAAAGTTCTCCTTCTTTATCCAATGGAGGAGTAAAACCTAATTGCACACACCTCCAATTTTCTAGGTTAGTCATAAGAAAGTACTTCATTCTTACCTTCCAAAACACGAAGTCGTCGCGATCGTAGAAAGGTGGAATTGTGACGTCTTCTCCAAATAACTCCATTCTCTAGCTTGTGCTCCCTTGGGTGTTAATCCGTCGAAGAGCAACCTTGCTCTGATACCACTTGTTAGGATCGTCGTACTCGGCTAGAGAGGGGGGGTGTGAATAGCCGACCCCAAATTGCTCGTTTCTTCCTACGATTAGGGTTTGCGCAGCGGAAATAAAAATAATAGAAACGAAAGCGGAGAAATCAAACCTCAACACGCGTCGATGTAACGAGATTCGGAGATATACTCCTACTCCCCGGCGTGTCCGTAAGGTGGATGAAGCCTATCAATCCGTCGGTGGATGAGTCCCCGGAGAACCGGCTAATATATATACTCCTTCTGGGTGGAGAAACCTCGCCACAATCTTTCTTGCACCAGGAAGAACAGGAGTACAAGAATACACAAGAAGAAGCAACAATATGAAAGTAAAAACAAACAATCTTGCCTTCTCGTCGGCTGTTAATGAAGCAGCAACTTTGTTGGGTTTTTCGGGCCGCGAAAACCGCTTTTCGCGTCGCGGAAACCCCGAATCACCCAAAGTCATAGGATCCGTGCAAAGAAAAATTTCGAAAACACGAGTACGAGTTATAAACTACGATCTACAGTAGATCTACAAAGGAAAACACTTTATACCTTTGATGCGTGCCCTCGCAAAATTCCCGCTCGTCCAAGGTATGTGTCGGATCTCCAAAGTATCAAGGTAGATACTTCTCTAGTGATATCCACACGAACAAGGAGTGTCTCTCACACTCAAAGGATGGAGAAGAGAGCCCCAAGTGTGCTAGCACTTTCTAAGGCTCTCGGGTAGGATTTAATAGGAAGAAAAGAAAGGATGCAAAAGGAATGTCTTACACTCAAGAAGTAGTATCCCTCCTTTGTGACCTTCACTCTTCCTTTGCTCTTGGAACTCACTCAACCACCTTCACCTTCCCTTGGAACCCACGGCAACCACAAGAGAAGAGGAGGAAGAAGCTAGGAAGAAGATGATAGAATGAATGCCCACATCAATTCCACAAAATCAAAACTCCTCACCACATTAGTGTGGCCGGCCACACAATGTAACCCCCTTCATTAATGTGGTCGGCCACATTAAAACCAAGGGGAGAGTGTAACCCCCTTGAGGTGGCATGTCTCATGAGGTGGAGGTGATGTGGCAAGGATGAGTCATCCTTATGATGTGGCAATACATCAAGTCAAACTTGATGATTCAACTTCTACTTGGTCAAGTCAAACTTGACCAATTGTCTCCCTTGTTGAGTTAAATCCAACCTTTGATTCAAGTCAATTTCAATTTAATGAATCTCAATTCATTAATATAAATTGACTCAATGAATCAAATTTAAATTAGACTCATTCAACAATTGAATCTAATCGAGTCTAACTCAATAAGTCTAATTTGAATCCAATTGGTTCATCATATGAACCCAATCCAATTGGTTCATCATATGAACCCAATCTCCATCCACTTATTCTTTGTGTGTGACCCAATAGGTTCTTGTAACGTTGGCAATGTTTCTAAACTCCTTTAGAAACATAAGCAATGAGCGGCATCTAGCAATACATCATTGCTACCCAAGTTACAAGAAATGTTGAGATCCAACATCACCTTATGACTATTAATTGTGACTCCTCACAATATATGACAAGTGTCCTTCTATCCTAGACATCT
This sequence comes from Zingiber officinale, assembly GCF_018446385.1. Lineage (NCBI taxonomy): Eukaryota > Viridiplantae > Streptophyta > Magnoliopsida > Zingiberales > Zingiberaceae > Zingiber > Zingiber officinale. Next base: position 74,662,627 of record NC_056002.1, read on the forward strand.
AGATTGATCAATGTGAGGCATAGACCGTGTCATCCTCAGACCAATCTAAATCTTGAACTCCAAGTAGACTCACTTAATCAAATGAGCTCAATATCTCATATTGACTCATTTGGGTATGGCCATACACTTCGTGGTCTTACTCTATCAAGAATATCGATGTCACTCCCGTCATATAGGAGGGATAGATCCCATCTACATCACTCACATCCCTCTGCATAATTCGTTATATACCCAGTAATCGCCTTTATAGTCCACCCAGTTACGGGTGACGTCTGACGAAACCAAAGTACATAACTCCTTATGTAGGGATCCATGGTGACTTCAGGTCTAAGGACTAATAGTCATACTAATAGCCACATGAGAAAGTATATGACACTCATAAAACGATCCATGATACTTTCTCATGGCGGGTCATTCAGTATACATTCTCTAATGCATACCCATGTGTCAGCTTGATATCTCTATATCCATGACTTGTGGATCAAGTCATCGAGCTGACCTACATGCTAGTCTTATTATATTAACATTGTCCCTGAATGTTAATACTCGACTAGGAATGATTTAGAGTAGTGTTCCCTATATCATCTCACTATCGATTCAACTAATCGATTGATATAGGTATGAACCTTCTACTCAAGGACGCTATTATACTTAGTCTATTTGGCACTAATACAAATAAGTATAATAACCAAACAAATGCCTTTATTAATATACAAGAATATGATACAATGAGTCCATACAATCATCAAATGATGGGCTCTAACTAACAATCTCCCACTAGCACTAGTGCCAATCAGTATAGGCTCTAAGGCCTAATGACCTAGAGTGACCATCATGCTTTATCTGTGCCAAAGCCTTGGTCAAGGGATCTGTGATGTTAGCCTCTGTAGGTACTCTGCAAATCTTCACATCTCCTCTATCGATAATCTCTCGAATGAGATGGAAGCGCCGTAGTATGTGCTTGGTCCGCTGGTGTGAGCGAGATTCCTTCGCCTGTGCTATAGCTCCATTGTTGTCACAATAGAGCTCAACTGGGTCAGCGATGCTAGGAACCACCCCAAGTTCAGTGATGAACTTGTGGATCCAAACTGCCTCCTTTGCTGCCTCTAATGTGGCAATATACTCGGCCTCTATTGTAGAATCAGCTACTGTGTCCTGCTTCGAACTCTTCCAGCTCACAGCACCACCATTTAAGCAAAAAACGAACCCCGACTGCGATCTATAGTCATACTGGTCGGTCTGGAAGCTAGCATCACTGTAACCCTTTACAGCTAGCTCATCATTGCCTCCATATATCAAGAAATATTCTTTTGTCCTTCTCAAGTACTTAAGAATATTCTTGACCGCTATCCAGTGACTTTCACCTGGATCTGACTGGTATCTGCTCATCATGCTCAAAGCATACGAGACATCAGGTCGAGTACATAGCATGGCGTACATGATCGATCCTATGGCTGAGGCATAAGGGATCTGATCCATACGGTCTCTCTCCTCTCTAGAAGAGGGACCTTGAGTCTTCGAAAGACTCACGCCATGTGACATCGGCAAAAATCCCTTCTTGGAGTTCTGCATGGAAAACCGAAGGAGTACCTTGTTAATGTATGTACTCTGACTTAGGCCAAGCAATCTCTTAGATCTATCCCTATAGATCTGTATCCCTAGAATGCGGGATGCCTCACCTAAGTCCTTCATTGAGAAGCAACTCCCTAGCCAGGTCTTGACAGACTGAAGCATAGGGATGTCCTTCCCAATGAGTAGTATGTCATCCACATACAATATGAGGAAGACAACTATATCTCCTACAACCTTCTTGTAGACACAAGGCTCATCTTAATTCTTGATGAAACTAAACTGTTTGATTGCATCATCAAAACGAAGATTCCAGCTCCGAGAAGCTTGCTTTAGTCCATAAATGGACCTATGCAGCTTGCATACTCTGCTAGTATGCTGTGGATCTACAAAACCCTCAGGTTATGTCATGTACACATCCTCGAGCAGGTTTCCATTCAGAAACGCGGTTTTGACATCCATCTGCCATATCTCATAGTCATGGTAGGCTGCAATAGCAAGCATGATCCGAATGGACTTAAACATCGCTACTGGAGAAAAGGTTTCATCATAGTCAATACCATGAATCTGCTTGAAACCTTTAGCTACCAAGCGACCCTTATAGATAAGTCCATCCATGTCAGTCTTTCTCTTAAAGACCCACTTGCACCAAATGGGTTTTACCCCTTCAGGTGGATCAACCAAAGTCCATACTTGGTTGGTGTACATGGATTCCATTTCGGATCTCATGGCCTCTAGCCATTTCTCGAAATCTGGTCTCATCACAGCTTCCTGATAGGTGGTAGGCTCATCCTCTATGAGCATAACGTCATCATGGTCAGACAAGAGAAATGAGTATCTCTCAGGCTGACGACGTACCCTATCAAACCTGCGAAGAGGTATGTCTACTTGAACCGATTGTTGTTCCTCAACTCCTTGTGGAACATCATCTACAACACTTTGTGGCTCCAGTTCAACTTCCATCGAGGCTTCAGTGCTAGTATTCGCATCTTTAACTTCTTCAAGATCGAACGTGGTCCCACTAGTCTTTCTAGAAACAAAGTCCCTTTCTAGAAAGACCCCAGTCTTTGCCACAACTACCTTGTGCTGACTGGGAATGTAGAAGTAATATCCCTTAGTTTCCTTGGGATATCCAATGAAAAAGCACTTGTCGGATTTGGGTCCTAATTTGTCTGAGACTTGACGTCTAACGTAAGCCTCACAACCCCAAATCCTCATGAAAGACACCTGGGCATCTCTCCCAGTCCATATCCTAAATGGTGTCTTTATCACGGCGTTTGATGGAACTCGGTTGAGTATGAAAGCTGCCGTGTCTAGAGCATATCCCCATAGATATGTCGGAAGATCTGTGTGACTCATCATAGATCGTACAATATCTAATAAGGTACGATTCCTCCGTTCGGATACACCATTCCACTGTGGTGTTCCAGGAGGAGTGAGTTGGGATAGAATCCCACACTCAGCTAGATAGTCACGGAACTCATGGCTAAGGTATTCTCCACCTCGATCGGATCGAAGTATCTTAATACTCTTGCCAAGCTGGTTCTGTACTTCATTCTTGAACTCTTTGAACTTTTCAAAGGATTCGGACTTATGTGTCATTAAGTACACATAACCGTATCTTCTGAAGTCATCAGTAAATGTGATGAAGTATCTATAACCGCATCTAGCAGCGACATTGAAAGGGCCACATACATCACTATGTATGAGTCCTAACAAATCAGTCGCTCTCTCGCTGTGCCCACTAAAGGGAGTCTTGGTCATCTTGCCTCGTAGGCATGACTCGCATACCTCATATGATTCAAAATCAAATGAGTCCAGCATACCATCCTTATGGAGCTGGGATAAGCGCTTGTCATTTATATGACCTAAGCGACAGTGCCAGAGGTAGGTTTGGTTCATGTCATTTGACTTGAACCTCTTGGTATTTATGTTATAGATAGGGCTCTCAAGGTCTAGAATATAGAGTCCGTTTATTAGAAGTGCACTACAATAGAACATATCGTTTAAATAGACAGAACAACATTTGTTCTTTATTATAAACGAGAATCCTTTCTTGTCCAAACAAGAAACTGAAATTAAGTTCTTAGTCAAGGCAGGCACATAACAACAATCATCTAATTCTAGTACAAGCCCAGAGGGAAGAGATAGATGATAAGTTCCTACAGCAATAGCAGCAACTCGTGCTCCATTGCCTACTCGTAGGTCTATCTCACCCTTCGTCAATGCCCTGCTATTTCTCAACGCTTGTACATTAGTACAAATGTGCGAACCACATCCGGTATCTAATACCCACGATGAAGAAATAGAGAGGTTGACTTCTATAACATGTATACCTGAAGTAGAAATCTTATTTCTCTTCTTCGTAAGATCTTCCAGGTATTCTTTGGAGTTCCTCTTCCAGTGCCTTGCTTGTCCTTGATATAGGTGACAAAGATGTTCAACCATATCGTAAGCGCTCATCAACTCATGTTGCTTCTGAAGCTCAGAGTTCATGGTTGCGAGCATAAGACAGGACACATCTAATGCGTCATCTTGATGCTTCTTGTAAGCATCCCGGTCAGCTCGCGTGGCAGTGGCAGGAGGAGCCTCCGGAATGGGCTGCTCCAGAACGTACAGTTTACGTTCCTGAGTGAGAACTATTCTCAGGTTCCTGTACCAGTCCAGGAAATTTGCTCCGTTGAGCTTGTCCTTCTTAAGGACAGAACGCAGGGAGAAAGAGTTCATATTCGACGTCATGGTTATCTACAACAGAAAATTTACAGAAATAAATATCATATTCTTTTAAAATCATTTAATTAGGCCTTTAATTAAATGATGCTCCCACTGAATTCTATAATTCTTGTGGGACAAGATCCACATCATACTAACCCTTGAGTTAGCTTTGGCTAATACGCCAAAGGCTTAGAATGATCGGTAGGTAACGATTACCAATTACATCTCTATGCAACTCTTGTTTATAAAATCAATATCCGCATTTATATTAAAACTCGAGTTAGCTTTGGCTAATACGCCCGAGAGTTAATATAGATGTGATTTTGACCTATCATTCCAACTATTGGAAGAATGCCTATAGTTGACTCGATCCAACCGAGTAACTAGGAATACTCAATCTAATTGAGTTTGTATTCACCCATGCGTTGATAGGCGGGACCAAGATTGTCCCTCCGTACCCTACCAAGATAATATGTATTGCTCTTCTTTGGCAGATTCAACAATACATGTGATCGAGGTAGTGATAGGTATCACGGCACGGTTAGGAATTTAGAGTTGGTTCGATCAAGATCTAATCTAATCGAAAAGGATGCATCTTGTGCACGACTTAGATCTAATCTAATCGCAAGGGTGCATCATGTGCACGACTTAGATCTAATCTAATCGTAAGGCACTAATTAATTAATTACTTATTAAACATGCATCATATACATAAGCAATTAACTAATTAATATATTTGTGATTTAGTCATGGCCCTACTACGATCTTCTCAAGCCAATGAGAAGATCGAATGGTAAACCTAGGGTCAACAGCTTCTCCAAGCTCCTCCCTTTGACCACCTTGTGTTGCTCGTGCCCGCCTCGGAACTCCGTCTCGTGTGGACCCTCCACCGCTCCAATTTGTACATTACAATTTGAAACTCGAGTTACATTCGAGTCTAAATCTAATTTACAACAAGAATATAAGAGAAAGGCACGACGCGCAGGTCGCGGAAAAATAAAACATACAACACGCACAAACACATAACGGCACGCAGGCCGTCTTATGAATTACAACACAATCCAATCATATTGGGTTTTTGGGCCATGACTATCAAAAAATTAATATATAATTCAAAATTATATATTTTCATAATTTTCTATAATTTTAAAAATAATTTTTTACAATTTTTACGAATAAAATTTCCCGGCGGTCCCGTTTAGCGGTTTCGGGCGCAATCACGGAACGGATCCCCTTGCGGGGCCAGGGGCAGCGCCCCTACCCGCGATCTAACCATCGCGAGGGTTCCTTTGCGATCCAACAGTGCCCAAACTCGCTGTCCCAAAATGATTTGGGTCGAGACATTGCCGTTTCAGAAAAATCTTCCCGACAGGTTCGTTTTTAGCGATTTCGGGTGCAATCGCGGAGCAAATCCCCTTGCGGGGTTAGGGGCAGTACCCCTACCCACGATCTAACCATCGTGAGTTGCTCCTTTGTGATCTAATGGCACCCAAGCCCGCTGTCCCAAATGGATTTGAGGCAAAACGAAGCCGTTTGGGAAAAATCTTTCCGGTAGCCGAAGCCTACAAGTGCCGAGACACTTGTGCTTCGCTTCTACGGAAAAATTACCCATAAAAACTATAAAAATCATAATTTTACAGAAAATTATAGAAACTTTAGTTTTCATAAAATCAAAAATTAAACTCGTACAAGCCTTGCACGTGGCTCTGATACCACTGTTGGGTTTTTCGGGCCGCGAAAATCGCTTTTCGCGTCGCGGAAACCCCGAATCACCCAAAGCCGTAGGATCCGTGCAAAGAAAAATTTCGAAAACACGAGTACGAGTTATAAACTACGATCTACAGTAGATCTACAAAGGAAAACACTTTATACCTTTGATGCGTGCCCTCGCAAAATTCCCGCTAGTCCAAGGTATGTGTCGAATCTCCAAAGTATCAAGGTAGATACTTCTCTAGTGATATCCACACGAACAAGGAGTGTCTCTCACACTCAAAGGATGGAGAAGAGAGCCCCAAGTGTGCTAGCACTTTCTAAGTCTCTCGGGTAGGATTTAAAAGGAAGAAAAGAAAGGATGCAAAAGGAATGTCTTACACTCAAGAAGTAGTATCCCTCCTTTGTGACCTTCACTCTTCCTTTGCTCTTGGAACTCACTCAACCACCTTCACCTTCCCTTGGAACCCACGGCAACCACAAGAGAAGAGGAAGAAGAAGCTAGGAAGATGATGATAGAATGAATGCCCCACATCAATTCCACAAAATCAAAACTCCTCACCACATTAGTGTGGCCGGCCACACAATGTAACCCCCTTCATTAATGTGGTCGGCCACATTAAAACCAAGGGGAGAGTGTAACCCCCTTGAGGTGGCATGTCTCATGAGGTGGAGGTGATGTGGCAAGGATGAGTCATCCTTATGATGTGGCAATACATCAAGTCAAACTTGATGATTCAACTTCTACTTGGTCAAGTCAAACTTGACCAATTGTCTCCCTTGTTGAGTTAAATCCAACCTTTGATTCAAGTCAATTTCAATTTAATGAATCTCAATTCATTAATATAAATTGACTCAATGAATCAAATTTAAATTAGACTCATTCAACAATTGAATCTAATCGAGTCTAACTCAATAATTCTAATTTGAATCCAATTGGTTCATCATATGAACCCAATCCAATTAGTTCATCATATGAACCCAATCTCCATCCACTTGTTCTTTGTGTGTGACCCAATAGGTTCTTGTAACGTTGGCAATGTTTCTAAACTCCTTTAGAAACATAAGCAATGAGCGGCATCTAGCAATACATCATTGCTACTCAAGTTACAAGAAATGTTGAGATCCAACATCACCTTGTGACTATTAATTGTGACTCCTCACAATATATGACAAGTGTCCTTCTATCCTAGACATCTAGATTGATCAATGTGAGGCATAGACCGTGTCATCCTCAGACCAATCTAAATCTTGAACTCCAAGTAGACTCACTTAATCAAATGAGCTCAATATCTCATATTGACTCATTTGGGTATGGCCATACACTTCGTGATCTTACTCTATCAAGAATATCGATGTCACTCCCGTCATATAGGAGGGATAGATCCCATCTACATCACTCACATCCCTCTGCATAATTCGTTATATACCCAGTAATCGCCTTTATAGTCCACCCAGTTACGGGTGACGTCTGACGAAACCAAAGTACATAACTCCTTATGTAGGGATCCATGGTGACTTCAGGTCTAAGGACTAATAGTCATACTAATAGCCACATGAGAAAGTATATGACACTCATATAACGATCCATGATACTTTCTCATGGCGGGTCATTCAGTATACATTCTCTAATGCATACCCATGTGTCAGCTTGATATCTCTATATCCATGATTTGTGAGATCAAGTCATCGAGCTGACCTACATGCTAGTCTTATTGTATTAACATTGTACCTGAATGTTAATACTCGACTAGGAATGATTTAGAGTAGTGTTCCCTATATCATCTCACTATCGATTCAACTAATCGATTGATATAGGTATGAACCTTCTACTCAAGGACGCTATTATACTTAGTCTATTTGGCACTAATACAAATAAGTATAATAACCAAACAAATGCCTTTATTAATATACAAGAATATGATATAATGAGTCCATACAATCATCAAATCATTGGCTCTAGGGCTCTAACTAACAAACTTCACGGGCCAAATACAAAAGCAACTGTTGGAGAACCCAGCCGAGGAAGCTCACGCGAAGCTTCAGCTAAGAAGAGCTCAGCAAAGCTCAGCAATAGCAAGCTCTTACAGAAGCAAGAGGTAGCAGCTGAGGAGAGGAAGAAGAAGAAGTATTTCTGTAGAAGCCCTCGATCTCCTTTTATAACCTGCACTGCAAAGAAGACAGCGAAGAAGACGGAGATAGCCGTTGAATCTCAACGGATATACCTGGACCGATCAGGCTCCACCCTGATCGGTCCGAGACCTCCCTGATCGGTCTTGGGGACCGATCAGGACCTATGCTGATCGGTCCCTAGACCGATCAGCACTCTTCACAGAGAACTCGCCCAACTCTCTGATCGTCTCCTGATCGGTCTGTGGACCGATCAGGGTGCTTGTGGATCGGTCCACAGACCGATCCCCTCCTTTTTTCTTTGCCTTCTGTTCGCTTTCTGATCGGTCTGTAGACCGATCAGATAACATACAGTAGCATACTGTTTGGTTACTGATCGGTCACCAGACCGATCAGATAACCCAGTGTATCACTGGATCGATCCACTGATCGATCCAGCTCTTGGTTTTTGCCCAAACCAAGTCCCACGCCTTCCAAACCAATATCCGGTCAACCTTGACCTATTGGTATCTCATGCTTAGCATCTGGTCACTCCCTTGACTTGCTAAGACTCCCTACCAAGTGTCCGGTCATTCCCTTTGACCCACTTAGACTTTTCTCTTCGTGCCAAGTAATCGGTCACTCCCTTGACCTACTTGACCTTCACAACACCAGATGTCCGATCAGCCTTGATCCATCTGGATTTTTCATTGCCTGGCTTTACTCACCAGGACTTCCCAACTACCTGGCTTCACTCACCAGGACTTTCCCCAACTGCCTGGCTTCACTCACCAGGACTTTCCCCAACTGCCTGGCTTCACTCACCAGGACTTTCACTTTCACCTAGCTTCACTTACTAGGGTTTTCACCTGGCTTCACTCACCAGGATTTCCAATCTGCCTGGCTTCACTCACCAGGACTTTTCCGTCTGCCTGGCTTCACTCACCAGGACTTTCTATCTGCCTTCCTGGTTTAGAGAACGAGCTACCGAGCCCTCTCTGACCTAGTCCGGAGAACGAGCTACCGAGCCCTCTCCGACTTCGTCCGGTCCAGAGAACGAGCTACCAAGCCCTCTCTGACCTAGTCTGGAGAACGAGCTACTAAGCCCTCTCCGACTTCCACATCCGGTCCAGAGAACGAGCTACCTAGCCCTCTCTGACCATAGTCTGGAGAACGAGCTACCGAGCCCTCTCCGACTTCCACATGCCAAGTTCCCATACTTGGACTTCTCCGTGCCAAGTCTCCATACTTGGACTTTCTCCCGTGCCAAGCTCCCTGCTTGGACTTTTCCCGTGCCAAGCTCCCTACTTGGACTTTTCCCGTGCCAAGCTCCCTGCTTGGACTTTTCCGGGCCAAGTCAACTCACCTCGGGTCAACCATGTTAACTTTGACCAAGGGTTGCACCCACAACCTTCCAAGTTTCTGTTCTTGTCAAACATCAAGATACAACTTGAGTCAGGTCAACTCGAGTCAGATCAACCAGGTCAACCTTGACCTAATGTTGCACCAACAATCTCCCATCAAAATACAACTCTTCTGTTCTTGTCAAACATCAAAATATAACTCGAGTCAGGTCAACTCGAGTCGGGTCAACCAGGTCAACCTTGACCTAAGGTTGCACCAACAAATTACACATAAGGCCTATTTTTATCCATGATAAAAAAAAATATCTAAAATCTTGCTAAGTACTCTATGGGTGTTACATAGTTTGGTTTATGAAGATGAATCCTGCGTCTACAAGAAGGTTCTTGGGAACACAGTTATCTTCCTTGTATTGTATGTGGATGACATATTACCTATTGGAAATGACATCCCTTTGCAGCAGTCTGTAAAGACTTGGTTGGGGAATTGTTTCTCAATGAAGAACTTAGGTGAAGCAGTCTGTATTCCAGGCATAAAGATCTATAGAGATAGATGTAAAAGATTGCTTGGCCTAAGTCAAAGTACATATATTGACACAGTATTACTACGGTTTGCCATACAGAATTCCAAGAAAGGATTTTTGCCGATGTCACATGGTGTGAGTCTTTCGAAGACTCAAAGTCCCTCTTCTAGAGAGGAGAGAGACCGCATGGATAAGATCCCTTATGCTTCAGCCATAGGATCTATCATGTACGCCATGCTATGTACTCGTCCTGATGTTTCATATACTTTAAGCATGACAAGCAGATACCAGTCAAATCCAGGTGAGTGTCACTAGATAGTGGTCAAGAATATTCTTAAGTACTTGAGAAGGACTAAAGAATATTTCTTGATATTTGGAGGCGATGGCGAGCTAGCTGTAAAGGGTTACAGTGATGCCAGCTTGCAAACTGACCAAGATGATTATAGATCGCAGTTTGGGTTCGTGTTTTGCTTGAATGGTGGTGTTGTGAACTGGAAGAGTTCGAAGCAGGACATGGTTACTGATTCTACAATAGAGGCCAAGTATATTGCTTCATCAGAGACAGTAAAGGAGGCAGATTGGATCCGCAAGTTCATTACTAAGCTTGGGGTGGTCCCTAGCATAGCCGATCCTATAGAGCTCTATTGTGACAACAATGGAGCAATTGCGCAGGCTAAGGAACCTCGCTCACACCAGCAGACCAAACACATACTACGGCGCTTCCATCTCAATCGAGAGATCATCGATAGAGGAGATGTGAATATTTGCAGAGTACCCACAGTGGCTAACATAGCTGATCCCTTGACTAAGGCTTTAGCACAGAGAAAGTATGATGGTCACACTAGGTCATTGGGCCATAGAGCCTACACTGATTGGCACTAGTGCTAGTGGGAGATTGTTAGTGAGAGCCCTAGAGCCAATCATGTGATGTTTGTTGTATGGACTCGATGTATCATATTCCTGTATTTATAAAGGCATTTCTTTATGGTTATTATACTTGTATTGATACCAAATAACTGAGTATAATAACGTCCTTGAGTAGAAGGTTCTTATCTATATCAATCGATTGGTTGAATTAATGATGAGATGATATAGAGAACACTGCTCTTAATTATTCCTAGTCAAGTATTAACATTCAAGGACAATGTTAATGCGATGAGACTAGTCAACTCGATGACTTGATCTCACAAGTCATGGATATTAGATATCAAGTTGACACATGAGTATGCATTGGAGAATGTATAATGAATGACCCGCTATGAGAAAGTATCATGGATCGTTATATGAGTGTCATATACTTTCTCATGTGACTATTAGTATGACAATCAGTCCTTGGACCTGAAGTCACCATGGTTCCCTACATTAGGAGTTGCATACTTTGGCTTCGTCAAACGTCATCCGTAAATGGGTGGACTATAAAGGCGATTACTGGATATGTAACAAATTATGCGGAGGGATGTGAGTGATGTAGATGGGATCTATCCCTCCTATATGACGGGAGTGACATCATGATTCTTGATAGAGTGAGACCACTAAGTGCATGACCATGCCCAAATAAATCAATATAAGATATTGAGCTTATTTGATAGTCTACTTGGAGTTCATGACATAGATTGATTAAAGGATGACACGGTCTATGCCTCAATTTAATCAATCTAGATGTCAAGGATAGAAGGACATTGTCACATATTGTGAGAGTCACAATTAGTAGTCACAAAGGTGATGTTGGATTTCAACATTCTTGTAATTTGGGTAGTAATGATGTGTTGCTAGATACCGCTCATTACTTAATGTTTCTAAATGGGTTGAGGAGCATTGCCAACATTATAAAACCTATAGGGTTACACACAAAGGGCAATTAGATGGAGATTAGGTCCATATGATGGACCAAGAGGATTAGGTTCATGTGATGAACCAAATTGGATTAAGAGTAATTCAAATTAGACTAATTGAGTTGGACTCAATTTGATTCATGTGTCGAATGAGTTTAGTTTAGATTATGATTTATTGAGTCAATTTAAACCAATGAATTTATATTCATTTAATTAAATTTATTTGAATCAAAGGTCAGATTTGATCAACCATGGGAGATAAGAGGTCAAGTTTGACTTGGCTTGAGAGAGAAAATGAAGGGCCAAGTTTGACTTGACCAAATGTCACCTCATTTGTGACTTGACATGGGCCCGCCAATGATGGTGTTCCACATCATCATGGCTACATCATTGTGTGCCACCTCATGAGGAAGACCAAGAGCCATGACTCTTGGTATTACATGGAGGTTTAAAATGCATTTTAAGTGGCCGGCCACATTAGATGAAGGTGTAAATGTAATTGTGTGCTCATTGATTCTCCCTTCTTCTTCCTCTCTTCTCTATTCTCCCTCTCCTCCATTGCCGAACCACTCAAGGGTGTTATCACATTCTAAGTGGTTCTCTCCACCTTTTGTCTGTGTGGATACGTGTAGAGGAGTGTACACTTGACACTTTACGAGATTCGGCAACCTTTTGGACGAGCGGGATAAGCGAAGGACAACGCTACAAGGGTAATGCTCTTTTCATGTAGATCTAAGGTAGATCTAGTGTAGACAAACATGTACATGAATTTTTATTTATCTTCACACGGATCCGTGGCTAGCTTCAAGATTTTTGCAACACAAAAAATGATTTTTGCGGCTCGAATTGCTAACATTCTATACATATGCGTCATGTCGTTGTCTTCCTAGGAACTGTCGTTCTATGAAAGATATATCCCTACCACTATCTATACTTCGAGCCTTACGACCCTCTAATGGAATGCAATCGTGACCCTTATAGCCTTACTGCTTTAAAGTGATAGCTACTAGGCACTGCACACTACATTGGTAGTCAGTACACAACACTTGACTTCACTCGACTTCCTCTTGATTGGTCATTGTAGCTCTTCAGGGAAAGAAAACGAGTTCATTCACTTGTACCTATGTCTGCAGCAGTTGTTCATTATATGTGAGTGAAAGGCGGAGCGCCTATTGTGAATGGTGTCAGTGAGCTTTCCTTTGCTACTCTTTCATTTCATTTCCCAAACTGAAGAGCCTAACTCAACCAACAACCATGGGTAAAAGACTCTAGAAGTGCATGTCCCGACTAAGTCAACCTATCACTCTTTTCCTATGGTCGAACATCTTAGCTACAATTCCAAGTTAGAAGTGGTAGAGTCAGCTCTTTCTGAACGTCCCCCCTATAGAGTTCAAAAGTTCTGTTAGGTTCTTATCTTTGTTAGGACTTCCACTATGTCTCTTATTTCATAGTGTTATCTATTTGAGTTGTGTTACCTGTTTTTCTCTATCGGGTATCTCTTGCCTGGTCATTCGCCGAAATAGAGTAACGACGGGGTCGCATTCATCGATAGCTACGTGTGTCACAATGCCAAGCGAAGTCGGAGATGCGGTGAGGCAGCAACTATCAAACCTTAATGATCAAATGAGCATCATCCCTAGCAAACTCATCTGCAGGCTAACATCATTGCATTACATACGCCATTATTAATAATGTACGCTCAAATTTTGATCCCTGTTCTCTAGAAGTGTCTTAAAATGATTCCACTTCCTTTCCTCACAATCAATCAATTGATGTTCTCTATCGAACACTGCATCCACATAGTTGTTGTAACACAACACAAGATCTGATATCTTTTTATTCCATTCCATTTTGAGATTCCTTCGGAATAATCTTTCTCAATACAGATGTAAGATACTCAGAAGAATAAGGATTTTTATATTTATTATAGTCTAAGTACTGAGGTGTAAAAACATTTTTATCAGGCCGGACTAGATTGTTCAATATAAACATCTTTCTTATATTAAGTGGAGAGCCCATATTAGCAAAAACAGTAGTATAAATACTAGGAACTTATCTAACGTAAGGAACTCTCGTTATATAATTATCATGAACCCTATATATAGGTGCTCCTTTTACCAATAATGAATTGACTACTTGAATGGCAATGTAAGCATCCTTCTGATGAATAAAGTTGGCGTAGAGAGAGGTTTGAGTTTTAGGCTTATCCCTTTTCGTAGTTGGTACACTGCGAGACCCGGAGTCCGCTCTTGGTATTCTTGTCGTAAATCGAAATCTGATCTTTAATGTATGCCATATAATCCTGCATCGAAATAGGGTACACTATATACTACAGATAGATCCTTAGCAGCACAAACCCACGTAATGAGTTTAATCAACTTCATCAAATTGACAACATCCGGGTATTTCTCCTTCATAAATTCATTGCAAAGTTGAGCGAGGTAATAGCTATCCTTAGAACTAAGCAATTTCCCATATTGCTCTTTAATATTATCAGTGTTTTACTCAAAAGATGTACACATATCTTCATAATGACATGATATTATCCACTTTAAGCCTAAGCCCTCATGGCTTTGCTCTTGGTCTCTTCCTAAAAGGGCTCATGCCAATAAAGATATCCTACGTCCTTTTATATCTTTGATCTTTCCTAAATCTTTCTAATGTGTGATTTTTATTGAATCCCAATAATCCCACCCACAAATGAAAGATCACAATTATTCTCATGGTCTGAGCTTTCCCATGAGCATCCGGTCACCTTGACTTATTCTAGGACTCCCCGTGAGCATCCAATCGCCCTGACTTACTTTGGGCCTCCTCGCAAGCATCCGCATTTAACCTGCTTTGCACCTCCTCACGAGCATTCAGTCACCCTGACCTGCTTTGGGGCCTTCCCACAAGCATCCGATCACTCATGACTAAGTCCAGGGCTACCCTCAACTGAAGTTTCTTAAATGTCATGCCATATACATCCTGCACCGTAGTGAAATAGGATACACTATATACTTAAGATATATCCTTAGCAGCACAAACCCACGCAATGAGTTTAATCAACTTCATCAAATTGACAACATCCGGGTATTTCTCCTTCATAAATTCATTGCAAAGTTTAGCGAAGATATCCTTATCCTTAGAACTTATCAATTTAATATTGAACTTTAATAATCAGCTATGCTGATCAATGACTTGCCACCATGGGCATGAATAGTATTTTTACAAACTTTTTATCTAGTTTAGATTCAATGATTCGGATCTTATCAGAATCATAGATTTCTGAAAACAAGAAATTCTTAAACTCATTTAGCAAAGACACGTAAAAAATCTTCTATTTTACCGTCAAGGTGCAGAATAAGATTCATTTTCTTGGCTAAATCTTCATTAAGCAATAAACAACTCATGATTTGATAAGGACTAGCAGAAGCTTCTTGATTCATAGAAATCCCATTATATAAATAAAATAATTAATGAAATAATAATTTGGATAAGAACTGACATGGATCACTTTCATTCAACGAGAAAGTCATTAAACTATGAGCAGAAGCATAGATCAGAATCATCTTTTCCTTATAGCATGAAAAAGCTTAATCAAAAGATGTAGCGGAAAGAAAAGCAAGGTCTTCCAAGGGACTTTGGGGTGACGACGTCGAAAAGCTTTAGGTCAATGGGGAACAAAAAGCTCTATCAAGATTAAACCCTAAACTCTTAGGGACCAACCCTATAAATAGTGGATATCTATTATTAGCCCATATATGATAATAGACGTGGGAATATAGGTCTTTCAAGATCTACATCTAATAACAGAAACCCAAGAAGTCTAAGTTAGATCACTTTAATGGGTTTGGTTTGTACTCATATGCACAACTTGCAATTAAGCTCATGAATTAGAGATAAAAACCAACAATCTCCCACTTGGGCTATTTGTGAGTTGTATATGAAATACAAGTAAAACTTCAGTTGATATCAAACTTTATGAGTATAAAATACCCCTGTAAATAATCTGGTCTATTAACTTCATTGGTATAACACTAAAGATGTCATAGCTACTGTATATAATCGTAACAAGCTCAAACAGTAATCACAATACCAATGTCATTTATGACATAGATCAAGATATAGATGTATAGAGTGAAAATTACATGAAATGTAATCAGTACGTGACAATTTTCAATTGGTCCTAAGATGACCTCAAAAGAGGTCAGATCATATTTATAAAATATTTTATGCTAAACTGAAATAATAAATCATGATCAACTTTATGATTCTAAAAGGAATCTGTATTATATTTATAAACATCAAATGCTTAACAGCAGTAGTACATAATGATAATACAGTTAGAGTATCAAACAAACATATAAATTCCCATTAATATTTTGATCTTTAACTTGTACAATAATCAAAACAAAATATTTGTCTTTATTATCAAATATAGAGTAATAAAATAAATACAGACTCCCACTAGATGAGTTCTTCTTCTATAAGAAGGACCCCCATATCCACAGCATACGCATGAAACACCTTAGGCACCAAGCCTTTGTTGAGTGGATCGGCCAACATGGAATCTGTGCTAATGTGCTCTACCATAATCTAACTACTCTAAACTCTTTCTTTAACCGCTAGAAATTGATCTCTATGTGATTAGACTTTGATGAACTACAGTTGTTCTTGGCATAAAGTTGTGCAGCTTTATTATCACAGTAGATCCTCAGTGGCCTGTCAATGCCATCAATGATCAGTAATGTTGTGATAAAGTTCCATAGTCAAATCCCGTTATTAGATGCTTCGTAACATGCTACCAACTCTGTCTCCATTGTAGAAGTGGCTACTAGCATCTGTTTGATTCTCTTCCAAGATATAACCCCTCGAGCAAGCATGAAAATATAGCCCGAAGTGGACCTCCTACTATCCAAGCATCCAACAAAATTGAAGTCTGAATATCCAATCACCTTCAGATGATCTGATCTCCGATACGTGAGCATATGTCATTTAGTTCTTTACAAATACCACATCACTCTCTTTACCGCTTTCCAGTGCGATGTCCTGGGTTACTTACATATCTTCCTAACATCTCCACTATAAACACTATATCTGGTCAAGTACAAACTTGTGCATACATGAGACTTCCCACTCCTGACATATATGGGAATTGTTCCATCTTCTTTATTTCAAGTTCAAGCCGTGGACACTGTTGTAAGTTGAACTTGTCACCTCTTGACACAGGTGTGTCACTAGGTGTACAATTGTGTATATCATACCTTATGAGCACCTTTTCAATATAGGCCTATTTTGAAAGTCTAAGAATAACTCTTGAACAATCATGATAGATCTGTATGCCTAAAACAAAGGATGCTTCACCAAGATTTTTCATTTCAAAATTACCAGATAGAAATGACTTAGTTTGATGCAACATACCCTTATTATTGCCCACAAGCAATATATCGTTCACATACAAAATAAGTATAACAAACTTGCTCCCATGGAACTTGACATATATGCACTAATCAATAGGGTTCTCTTTAAATCCAGATGAAGTAATCACTTGATCAAATTTTTGGTACCGCTGATGGGACACCTACTTTAAACCATAAATGGATTTCTTTAATTTAAATACTAGATGCTTTGAGTCCTTAGACTAAAAGTTCTCTGGTTGTACTATATGTATAGACTCCTCAATCTCTCTATTGAGAAATGCAGTCTTTATATCCATTTAATATAGCTCTAAATCATAATGAGCTACAAGTACCATGATAACCCTAAAGGAGTCTTTCGTCGACACAAGTGAGAAAGTCTACTTGTAATCAATGTCTTCTTTCTAAGTGAATCCCTTGGCAACAAGACGAGCCTTATACTTTTCGATATTGCCCCTTGAATCCTACTTGTTTTAAATAGCCATTTACAACCAACAGACTTCTTTCCTTCAGGTAATTTGACAAGTTCCCAAACATCATTGTCTGCATAGACTTCAACTCTTCTTGCATGCTGATAATCCACTTTCAGGGGTTGAGCATTATTTGACTTCTTGGAAAGATGTAAGATCACTTTCCAACCCTATGTCAAAATCATGCTCTTGGAGATAAACATAATAACGAGAATTCGTGGTTCTCTGTTCCCATGTGGATCGCCTTAAAGGCACTTGTGTTTGAGGTGGTTAAGGTACTTGCTCATCAAAATGAGGCAATACTTCAATTTTAGTGGCAAGTTCCTCCAATTACATTGGAGATATCATGAGAATATATTGATTCACTACGCTCACTGGATGTGTGATGCTCATAATGTGTGGTATGGTAACCATACCGCTACTAATTGCACTAGTAGTGACCACAGGAGGATCGCCAATACTTACCTTAAAGGATACTTCCCTGATTTTATTACTCTCACTGTCCTCAATGAACTTATCATTTTTCATTTTGAAGAAGGATCTATTCGAGAGATCATATAATTTATACCCTCTTGACTTTTTAGAATAACCTACAAAATTGTAGCTAACTATTCTTGAGTCTAGTTTTCTTTCATTATACTTGTAAGGCCTAGCTTCAGCTGGACAACCCCAAACGTGTAAGTGCCTAATGCTAGGCTTTCTACCATTCTATATCTTGAATGGGGTTTTAGTTGCTGCCTTATTAGGTACTCTTTTGAGTAGGTAAATTACAGTCTTGAGTGCTTCACCCATAAAGACTTTGGTAGAGAAGTGAAAGTCATCATACTTCTTACCATGTCTTTTAGTGTTTGATTACAACGCTCAACTATACCATTCTAACTGGGTGTATTACACATGATATATTTAGGCACAATCTCACACTCAGCAAAGTAGTTCGCAAAAGGTCCTGAACGTTATTGACTTAATCCATCATATCGACTGTAATATTTACCTCCAATATCGGATCGAGTAGCTTTAATTTTCTTATCTAGTTGAAGTTCAACTTCATCTTTGAAAATTTTGAACATGTCCAAAGTGTTGGTGCGGGAACCATCCGACGATCGAACCTGAGTTTTGATAATGACAAAGGGTTCAAAGTTAAGGTTATTTGTGATCTAATGACCTTGATTGAGATTGCAGAAAAGTCCTAGTGGATTCTAGGTAGGTGGAAAACCCTAGAGGGTGGTAACCCTAGGTCCTAGGGGGTGATAACCTTAGGTGGTGGAAAGTCCTAGCTGCGGCTAGGCAGGTGGAAAACCCTAAGGGGTGGTAACCCTAGGCTGCGGAAAACCATAGGGGGTGGTAACCCTAAGAATAAAGTCTAGTCGGTCTGGAGAACCCATCTGGCAACAGGTAAACTCTTCTGGGAAGAGTAGGTGAGGATATGCTCCCTAGTGAGGGAACAGTAGGCGTCGGTTTGAGCTAGGATTTCCTAGAAATCCGAAGTTAAAATCGGACAGTCCGATGACTGTCGAGTACTTATATTTATCTCATTTTATTGTGCTAACTTTATTTTACAGTGTATACTTTGTTTGTGTACTAATATGCCTTGCAGGAAGGGAGTTACATGAGAGAAGCCTCGGATGAATAGTACCCAAGGCACCCTCCATGGAACTTAAAGGCGCTTCGGGTGCGTCAGTCGAAGCCGAGCGCAGTAAGGTATGAAGACGCCTTCCAAGGAGATGGAAGGCGCCTTGACCGCTGGATGGAAGGCACCTTCCATGGAGCTTGATGGAGCCTTCGGACAGATAAGCAGCGAAGATGCTGGAGTTTATCGACACTGCGGATTCACCGGGCTGGAAGTGCCTTCTGTTAGGATGTATACTAAAAGCCTAGCTTTGTATAAAAATTTATAAGAATCACATTGGTCAAATATATATATTTTTTGCTAAGTATAGTTGTCCATTTAATTTATATTGAAGATAACATAGTGTGAGGAGACACACAGAAGATCATGTTAACAGTTCCTTATAAATTATAAATAGTAGCTCACAACCAAGATGGAATGGGATAAACTATTGGAGTGGTTGTAGTGTAATTTGGTATTAGTTTATCTTTACTATAAAATTACACTAGTACACTATGAGTGTATTGAGTAGGACCATTTGAGGTAGTTTCTTTTATACTGACTACATAAAAGAACAAAAACCTCTGTTATTATTGAAGTGCGTACTATTAATCATGATATAATAACAAGCACGTATATTTAATATTTATTTCTTTAATTTATCAAAGGGTGTGATTTAGCTCGTTAAATCAATAGGTACGATAAGTTGGGAAATGATATTGTTTATATGGTGTGTTGTTGATTATAGAATGAAACTGTGTCCTAGTAATCTAGGTTGATGATATCCCCTTGAGGAGCTCATAAGGATTGTCATGTAAATCCTACAGGTGGACCTAGTCCGGTAGGGCAATGAAGTTGAGTGGTACTACTCTTGGAGGTAGATATTAATTAAGTGAGTTGTCAGTAACTCATTTAATTAGTGGATATTCAATATCTTAAACACATGGAGATTAATGCACTCATAATAAGAAGGACCCCATAATGTAATTTGGGATTGGTGCGGTAGTTCAATAATAACTCTTTAGTGGTATGAGTTATTATTGATGAACTTGAGTCGGGTGTTCGGGGCGAACACAGGAAGCTCAAGCTCATCGGGAGACCAAAACCAATTTCTCCTCTCGGTCCCTAATTTAACCTCTATAAAATCTTGTATCCACTAAGTCCACTTCTTATCCAAGTAATGGGTCGGACACAATCTTGCTTGGAGCAAGGGGGCCGACCATATATAGTCTTGGAGCCCAAGTAGTGGCCGACCAAATCATGCTTGGTGTCCAAGCATGGGGCCGGAAACATAGGATCAAAGGAGATTTTAATTTTTATTAAAAAATTTCCTTTTATAGCTATTCATGAAAGGGATTTAAAAGAGAAATTTTATTTTTAAAATTTCCTTTTATAGTCATCCTTATGGTTTTAAAAAGAGAGTTTTAGATTTTAAAATCTTTCCTTTTATAACTATCTACAAAAGATTAAAGAGAGATTTTAATTTTGTTAAAATCTTTCCTTATTTGTAGTTGTCTATAATGTTTAAAAGAAAGATTTTAATTTTTGATAAAACTTTCCTTTTATGTAACCATGATTTAAAAAGAGAAGTTTTAATTAATCTTTTCTTTTTTGTAGTTGTGTACATGTTTTAAAAGGGAGAGATTAATTTTTAAAACTTTCCTTTATTGCCATGTACAATAGGAAATTTAAAAAGAGAGATTTTAATTGTTATTAAAATTTTCTCTTTTAGTGGGGGACCACAAATAAAGAAGTTTTAATTATGTTTAAAACTTTTCCGTTAGTAAACATCATGGTTTAAAAGGAAGCTTTAATTTTTGTTGTAAAATTTTTTCCTTTTTAGTATACCATGATGTGGCCGGCCATAAGAAGATTAAAAGGAAGTTTTAAATAAACTTTCCTTTTTTACTAAGACCATGGATTATAAAACAGGGGGAGAGGGTGCCTCATGGAGAAGACAACCTATTCTTATTCCCTATCTATTTCCTTGGTGGTCGGCCATGCTCCCTTCCTT